>NC_029772.3:40473590-40474734 GCF_000817695.3 Arachis duranensis | reverse complement strand
AACAAAAAAAGACCCGCAGCGGCGCTGTGCTTCCTCCACGATTGCGGGCCCGACGGTGGCGCAGCAGTGAAGACGACAGTGGCAGCCTCCAGACACAGCCCTTCCTCTCCTCGCACGCTCCTCTCTCTCGGTTTTCCATCATCGGCGACAAGGACGGCGCAGCAAGGATGCAACGGGCGGCTGTGGAACGCAGCTCATGGTGAGGTACGGTGAGGACGATTGGCGGCGCGGTGAGCCTCCTTCCCCCTCCACACCGGCGAACCTTCTTCCTTCTCCCTCAATTTCACTTTCTGCTTCTGTTTCCTTCCTTTCATAGAAAAGGAGAAAGGAAACCGTGCGTATTGCAGCTGCTGGGGTATTGGGAAACAACTGGTAACCGGGTAGGGTTTCAGGGTTAGGGTTTTATTTTAAAAAATTAGGGTTAGGGGCATTCTTGTAATTTCACTTAAAAATAGGTATAATGTAGTAATTAGAAATAAATTCTAATCCAACAATAATAGTATATAAAAAATACTATTTACTCATCATTCATCAATCTCACACTTTATTTTCAATAAAATGCCCAAATCAAAAAACTAGAAATAATATAATTAAATCCTTTGTTTTCCCAAAGCAGCAGCATTAATATTTTAAAATACTAATTATTTATTCCAAATCATGAAAAATCTTTATTATTTCACAATGATGAGCGGATAATTTGTACGCTTTTTGGCATTGTTTTTAGTATGTTTTAGTATGTTCTAGTTAGTTTTTAGTATATTTTTATTAGTTTTTAGTTAAAATTCACTTTTCTGGACTTTACTATGAGTTTGTGTGTTTTTCTGTGATTTCAGGTATTTTCTGGCTGAAATTGAGGGACTTGAGCAAAAATTTGATTCAGAGACTAAAAAGGACTGCAGATGCTGTTGGATTCTGACCTCCCTGCACTCGAAGTGGATTTTCTGGAGCTACAGAAGCCCAATTGGCGCGCTCTTAACGGCATTGGAAAGTAGACATCCTGGGCTTTCCAACAATGTATAATCGTCTATACTTTGCCTGAGATTTGATGGCCCAAACCGGCATTCCAAGTCAGCTCAAGAATTCTGGCGTAAAACGCCGGAACTGGCACAAGAATGGAAGTTAAACGCCCAAACTGGCACAAAAG
>NC_029772.3:40471806-40472132 GCF_000817695.3 Arachis duranensis | reverse complement strand
ATTGACTTGAGTGTTTGTGTGTCTCATATGCATTCTCAATTTGTTAGTGTCAGTAGTATACAAATTGCTAAGTTTGGTGTCTTGCATGCATTGTTATTTGATTAATTATTCCTCATCATTAAAAATCCAAAAATATTTTTAATTTGTGTCTATTCAAGTCAATAATACAGAGAATTGAAGATTCAGAACATACAGCAGAGGAATTACACAGAAAAAGCTGGGCGTTCAAAACGCCCAGTAAGGAAAGCAAACTGGCGTTTAAACGCCAGCCAGGGTGCCTGGCTGGGCGTTTAACGCCCAAAAGGGTAGTAGTTTGGGCGTTAAAC
>NC_029772.3:40471289-40471589 GCF_000817695.3 Arachis duranensis | reverse complement strand
AGATACTTGCTATCAATTAATGATTTGATTCAACATTTCAAGTATGTTGCCTTTTCTGTTGAGAAAGGTTTAATGTTTGAATCATATATTTTCTTGTTAGCCAAGTTATTAATTTTTAAAATCAAATCTTTTTAAAATGTTTTTCAAATCATATCTTCTCAATCACATCTTTTTTTTAAAACCAATCATATCTTCTTAACCACATCTTTTTCAAAATAATTTTCAATCATATCTTTTTAATTTCTAATTTCAAAATCTTTTTCAAAAATCACTTTACTTCTTTCTTAATCTTGGTTTTCG
>NC_029772.3:40470892-40471226 GCF_000817695.3 Arachis duranensis | reverse complement strand
TTTTTAAAATCTTTTTAAATTATTTTCGAAAATTTCTTCCCCTCTTCTCACATCCTTCTATTTATGGACTAACACTATTCCTTAATGCACAATCCGAACTCCATCTTTCTTGATAAGTTCGAATTTTCTAACTCTGCCTTCCATTTTTCTTTTCCTCTGACACCTTAAGGAATCTCTATACTGTGACATAGAGGATACCATATTTTCTTGTTCTATTCTCTTTCATATGAGCAGGAGCAAAGACAAAAGCATTCTTATTGAGGCTGATCCTGAACCTGAAAGGACCTTGAAGCGAAAGCTAAGAGAAGCTAAGGCACAATTCTCTGTAGAGGAC
>NC_029772.3:40469272-40470883 GCF_000817695.3 Arachis duranensis | reverse complement strand
TTCTTGCAAATCTGTGACACTGTCAAGACCAATGGGGTTGACCCTGAGGTCTACAGACTTATGCTATTCCCTTTTGCTGTAAGAGACAGAGCTAGGACATGGTTGGACTCTCAACCTAAAGAAAGCCTGGACTCTTGGGAAAAGCTAGTCAATGCCTTCTTGGCAAAGTTCTTTCCACCTTAAAAATTGAGTAAGCTTAGAGTGGAAGTCCAAACCTTCAGACAGAAGGAAGGAGAATCCCTCTATGAAGCTTGGAAAAGATACAAACAATTAATCAGAAAGTGTCCCTCTGATATGCTTTCTGAATGGAGCATCATAGGTATATTCTATGATGGTCTGTCTGAACTGTCCAAGATGTCATTGGATAGCTCTGCTGGAGGATCTCTTCATTTGAAGAAGATGCCTACAGAAGCTCTAGAGCTGATTGAAATGGTTGCAAATAACCAATTCATGTACACTTCTGAAAGAAATCCTGTGAACAATGGGACTAATCAGAAGAAATGAGTTATTGAGATTGATACTCTGAATGCCATATTGGCTCAGAACAAGATATTGACTCAGCAAGTCAATCTGATTTCGCAAAGTCTGTCTAGAATGCAAAATGCACCAGGCAGTACTAAGGAAGCTTCATCTGAAGAAGAAGCTTATGATCCTGAGAACCCTTCAATGGAAGAGGTGAATTACATGGGAGAACCCTATGGAAACACCTATAATCCTTCATGAAGAAATCATCCAAATCTCTCATGGAAGGATCAACAGAGAACTCAACAAAGTTTCAACAACAATAATGGTGGAAGAAACAGGTTTAGCAATGGCAAGCCTTTTCCATCATCTTCTCAGCAACAGACAGAGAATTCTAAGCAGAACCACTCTGACTTAGCAACCATGGTCTCTGATCTAATCAAAACCACTCAAAGTTTCATGACTGAAACAAGGTCCTCCATTAGAAATTCGGAGGCACAAGTGGGTCAGCAGAGCAAGAAAATTACTGAACTCCCTCCTAGTACTCTTCCAAGCAATACAGAAGAAAATCCAAAAGGAGAGTGCAAGGCCATCAACATGGCCGAATTTGGAGAGGAGGAAGAGGCAGTGAACGCCACTGAGGAAGACCTCAATGGACGTCCACTGGCCTCCAATGAGTTCCCTAATGAGGAACAATGGGAATCTGAAGCTCACACAGAGACCATAGAGATTCCATTGGATTTACTTCTACCATTTATGAGCTCTGATGAGTATTCTTCCTCTGAAGAGGATGAGTATGTCACTGAAGAGCAAGTTGCTAAATACCTTGGAGCAATCATGAAGCTAAATGACAAGTTGTTTCGCAATGAGACTTGGGAGGATGAACCCCCTTTGCTCACCAAAGAACTGGATGACTTGTCTAGGCAGAAACTACCTCAAAAGAGACAAGATCCTGGGAAGTTCTCAATACCTTGTGTCATAGGCACCATGACCTTCAAGAAGGCCTTGTGTGACCTAGGGTCAAGTGTAAACCTCATGCCTCTCTCTGTAATGGAGAAGCTGGGGATCTTTGAGGTACAAGCTACAAGAATCTCACTAGAGATGGCAGACAATTCAAGAAAACAAGCCCATGGACTTATAGAGGATGTT
>NC_029772.3:40467560-40469121 GCF_000817695.3 Arachis duranensis | reverse complement strand
TCTAAGTTTGGTGTTGGGAGGTTCCAACATTGCTCTGAGTATCTGTGAGGCTCCATGAGAGCCCTTTGTCAAGCTACTGACATTAAAGAAGCGCTTGTTGGGAGGCAACCCAATGTTATATTTTATCTATTTTCCTTTGTTATTTTATGTTTTCTGTAGGTTGATGATCATGAGGAGTCACAAAATCAATTGAAAAAGCAAAAATAGAAAGAAAAACAGAAAGAAAAACAGCACACCCTGGAGGAGAACTTGCTGGCGTTTAAACGCCAGTAAGGCTAGCAAATGGGCGTTTAACGCCCAGTCTGGCACCATTCTGGGCGTTTAATGCCAGAAAGGGGCACCAGACTGGCGTTAAACGCCAGAAAAGGGCAAGAAGTTGGCGTTAAACGCCAGAAATGGGCACCAGCCCGGCGTTTAATGCCAGAATTGGCACAGGGAGCAATTTTGCTCGCCACTTGGTGCAGGGATAACTTTTCCTTGACACCTCAGGATCTGTGGACCCCACAGGATCCTCACCTACCCCACCACCCTCTCTCTCTCTTCTTCACCCATTCACCAATCACCTCAACACCTCTTCCCCAAAAACCCCTCACCTATCAAATCCCATCTTTCTCTTCACCACTCACATCCATCCTTCATAAAACCCCACCTACCTCACCATTCAAATTCAAACCACTTTCCCACCCAAACCCACCCTCCCATAGCCGAACCTTACCCCTCTCTTCCCCCCATATAAACCCCTCTTCACTCCTTCATTTTCACACAACCTAAACACCCCTTCTCACCCTTTGGCCGAACCACAAAGCCATTTTCTTCTCCTTCATTTCTTCTTCTTCTACTCTCTTCTTTCTTCTTTTGCTCGAGGACGAGCAAACCTTTTAAGTTTGGTGTGGTAAAAGCATTGCATTTTGTTTTTCCATAACCATTTATGGCATCCAAGGCCATAGAAACCTCTAGAAAGAGGAAAGGGAAGGCAAAAGCTTCCACCTCCGAGTCATGGGAGATGGAGAGATTCATCTCAAGGGTGCATCAAGACCACTTCTATGAAGTTGTGGCCTTGAAGAAGGTGATCCCCGAGGTCCCTTTTAAACTCAAAAGGAGTGAATATCCGGAGATCCGACATGAGATCCGAAGAAGAGGTTGGAAAGTTCTTACCAACCCCATTCAACAAGTCGGAATCTTAATGGTTCAAGAGTTCTATGCCAACGCAGGGATCACCAAGAACCATGATCAAAGTGTGAACCCAGATCCAAAGAATTGGCTTACTATGGTTCGGGGGAAATACTTGGATTTTAGTCCGGAAAATGTAAGGTTGGCATTCAACTTGCCTATGATGCAAAGAGATGAACATCCTTACACTTGAAGGGTCAACTTTGATCAAAGGTTGGACCAAGTCCTCACAGTCATTTGTGAAGAGGGCGCCCAATGGAAGAGAGATTCAAGAGGGAAGCCGGTTCAACTGAGAAGGCATGACCTCAAACCGTGGCTAGGGGATGGTTGGAGTTTATCCAACGCTCAATCATTCCCACTAGCAACCGGTCCGAAGTTACTATAGACCGGG
>NC_029772.3:40428888-40467403 GCF_000817695.3 Arachis duranensis | reverse complement strand
AAGTTTGGTGTGGTAAAAGCATTGCTTTTTATTTTTCCATAACCATTTATGGCATCCAAGGCTGGAGAAACCTCTAGAAAGAGGAAAGGGAAGGCAAAAGCTTTCACCTCCGAGTCATGGGAGATGGCTTGAGATGCCTCAAGGGATGCACTTTCCTCCACAAAACTATTGGGAGCAACTGAACACCTCCCTAGGAGAATTAAGTTCCAACATGGGACAACTAAGGGTGGAGCACCAAGAACATTCCATCCTCCTCCATAAAATTAGAGAAGATCAAAGAATCATGAGAGAGGAGCAACAAAGGCAATGAAGAGACATTGAGGAGCTCAAGCACTCCATAAGATCTTCAAGAGGAAGAACAAGCCGCCATCACTAAGGTGGACCCATTCTTTAATCTCCTTGTCCTTCATTTTCCTGTTTTTCGAAAATTTATGCTTATGTTTGTCTATGTTTGTGTCTTGTGATCATTAGTGTCTTAGTGTCTATGCCTTAAAGTTATGAATGTCCTATGAATCCATCACCTTTCTTAAAAGAAAAATGTTCTTAATTGAAAAAGAGAAGAATTGCATGAATTTTGAATTTTATAACAGATTAATCATTTTGATGTGGTGGCAATATTTTTGTTTTCTGAATGTATGCTTAAACAGTGCATATGTCTTTTGAATTTGTGGTTCATGAATGTTGGCTCTTGAAAGAATGATGAAAAAGGAGACATGTTACTGAGGATCTGAAAAATCATAAAAATGTATTTTCAAGACTCAATAAGTAGCTATGTTCAAGAATCATCATACTTAACTAGGAGAATCAATAACACTATCTGGATTCTGAGTTCCTAAAGAAGCCAATCATTCTGAATTTCAAAGGATAGAGTGAGATGCCAAAACTGTTCAGAGGCAAAAAGCTAAAAGCCCCGCTCATCTAATTAATGCTGATCTTCATAGATGTTTTTGAAATTCATTGTATATTCTCTTCTTTTTATCTTATTTGATTTTCAGTTGCTTGGGGACAAGCAACAATTTAAGTTTGGTGTTGTGATGAGCGGATAATTTGTACGCTTTTTGGCATTGTTTTTAGTATGTTTTTAGTATGTTCTAGTTAGTTTTTATTATATTTTTATTAGTTTTTAGTTAAAATACACTTTTCTGGACTTTACTATGAGTTTATGTGTTTTTCTGTGATTTCAGGTATTTTCTGGCTAAAATTGAGGGACCTGAGCAAAAATCTGATTCAGAGACCGAAAAGGACTGCAGATGCTGTTGGATTCTGACCTCCCTGCACTCGAAGTGGATTTTCTGGAGCTACAGAAGCCCAATTGGCGCGCTCTTAACGGCGTTGGAAAGTAGACATCCTGGGCTTTCCAGCAATGTATAATCATCTATACTTTGCCTGAGATTTGATGGCCCAAACCGGCGTTCCAAATCAGCTCAAGAATGCCCAGCGTTAAACGCCAGAACTGGCACAAGAATGGGAGTTAAACGCCCAAACTGGCACAAAAGCTGGCGTTTAACTCCAAGAGAAGTCTCTACACGAAAATGCTTCAATGCTCAGCCCAAGCATACACCAAGTGGGCCCAGAAGTGGATTTTTATGTCATTTACTCATCTCTGTAAACCCTAGGCTACTAGCTCTCTATAAATAGGACCTTTTACTATTGTATTTTCATCTGGGTATCTTTAGAACTTTGTATTCTTGGATCTTTGGATCTTTGATCACGTTTTGGGGGCTGGCCTCACGGCCATGCCTAGACCTTGTTCTTATGTATTTTCAACGGTGGAGTTTCTACACACCATAGATTAAGGTGTGGAGCTCTGCTGTACCTCGAGTATTAATGCAATTACTACTGTTCTTCTATTCAATTCAGCCTATTCTTGTTCTAAGATATTCATTTGCACCCAAGAACATGATGAATAATGACTGTGACGAGCTTCAAACTCGCGATTCTGTGGCGTTAGTGACAGACGTAAAAGAATCACTGGATTCTATTCCGACATGATCGAGAACCGACAGCTGAATAGCCGTGCCGTGATAGGGTGTGTTGAACATTTTCACTGAGAGAATGGGAGGTAGCCACTGACAACGGTGAAACCCTACATATAGCTTGCCATGGAAAGGAGTAAGAAGGATTGGATGAAGACAGTAGGAAAGCAGAGAGACGGAAGGAACACAGCATCTCCATACGCTTATCTGAAATTCCCACGAATGAATTGCATAAGTATCTCTATCTTTATCTTTATGTTTTATTCATCATTCATAACCATTTGAGTTTGCTTGACTAAGATTTACAAGGTGACCATAGCTTGCTTCATACCAACAATCTCTGTGGGATCGACCCTTACTCGCGTAAGGTTTATTACTTGGACGACCCAGTACACTTACTGGTTAGTTGTGCGAAGTTGTGTTTATGCCATGGTATTGAACACCAAGTTTTTGGATTCATCACCGGGGATTGTTTGAGTTGTGAAAAGAAGAGATCACAATTTCGTGCACCACACAACTACCAACTTTATAGTTCAAATATAGAAAATAATCCAATAATTGTAAAATTGGATAATAATCATAACTTATCTCAAATCCAATAAATCAAAACTTGCCTTAATTATCTTTAATAAAATAACTTCTGAAATTAAGGCTGTAAATAACTATATGATTTGGGACTTGATCATAATAAGACTTTTCAAAGGTTCTGGGTCTTACACAAATACTTGAAATCATGGTTTTCTTGAATAAAAACTTTTCAATTTGAATTCCTTTCGATAAGATAATTTGGAAATCAAATTCACAAATGAACATAATCGGAGAACTCACTTTTCTTTTAAATCCAAGAGTTCTGACCTAGTTTCAAAACCAATCATTTAAACCAAAGTTCCAAATCAAATTTGAAAATCATTATAAACTATAAAACTTTTTCAACATGGTTCAATGTTATACCAGTTAGAAATCAAAAATCATAATTTAAAAACCATAAAAGCAACCGTTTGTACCTCCCTTGCCACTAGTGATGAGTCTCACTTGTCAACTGATATGTCGCAACTCCACGAACTGGTTTTTCGGAACATGTTGAGCTCGTAACGCATAGGGTAGGTTAGCCATCCTTACTACCTCTCCATTAACGTGATTGACCTCATCCGTGAGTTGCCATTAGGGTTTTCTTTCCACACCAAACAGTCAATATCAAGGTGATCAGTCTCAATATAAAAGTCTAGTGCTTCAATTATCCCAAAAAGACACTCTTAAACAAGCATGCTATGAAATATCAAGTAGATAACCTAAATAGCATGAAAGAAAAATGACCCAGAGTGTGCAACGAAGCACAATCGGTCCATCTCTTAGGCTCACGAGGACAAACCGCTCTGTTACCACTAAATGTAACACCCCAATTACCCTAAGCTTTACCTCTAGCCGTAAAGCAAAGGTTAATCAGAGATTACGATAGTCCTAAGGCTTATACATATACATATATAGAAGGAAATAATATATTCTAGAAGCCTGATGAAGGATTAAGCTCAAAGACAGATTTACAAAAGCGCGAAACGTTCACACAAAGCTAACGCATAAGATACAAGGTATAGATGCAAGAGGATAGAACATATAGATATAATATTATAATAACCATAGGGAACTAGCCACAACTTGCGGAGTTTAAGCCGACTAGTTACAAATAGAGAAATACAGAGTTTTGGAATTTAAAACAGGTTATACAACTTATCTCTCAAGTAAGCGTCTAAGGCCATAAAGATAAAATACAAAGAGATGTGAGAGTAACTATAATAAAGTAAAATAGAATTAAACTAAGGAGGAACCATACTCCGCTCTGTCACCATATTCACAATCTCATGGAGGTGGATTAGCAACCTGCATCTTGGCCAATTCCCAAATGCACCAAACACCGTAACGAAGCCACCAAGTTTGATTCAAAGCCTCAACCAACTCCAACAAACACCAAACCTCAAACTTATCCAACGTGAGTAGGGGTAAAATCCAACAATTACCCACTACTAGAGATTACCAGAAGAAATTAGATAGTAAGCAAGAGCTCGTCGAGAGCTTCACGTGGCCACAAACAGCTAGTCAATCAGAGGTCCGTAGCTCAAGTTATGGCTACCGGAAGATGGAGGTGAATAGTAACCACTCTCCTCTTCTCCCCTCATCTCAAAACCGTGTCTCTCTCTCATGTTCTGAAAAATGAGCTCAAAGCTCATTTAATGAGCTTATATATGTTGGACCTTGGGCCCGTTTTGGGCCCGGTCCAACCCGTTAGCGTTTTTAGCCCGTTTGGCCCACTTTGGGCCAAAACCTTTAAGATTAGTACCCGGTTTTCAATTCCAAAATTATTTTTGTCCTTTCAAAACAATAAATCAATTTTTCCAAAATCATATTTTTCTAAATACGCAGTATCGGACAAACTTAAACCTGTTCGACCGGTTCGGCTGTCGATTTGTGATTTTTTCTCTGTTTTTCTCAGAAAATACATTTTCCGACTAAGAAAAATTCATTGAAACCAAATTACACCTTTATAATTTCAAATTAAAACTTCTAAATTTTGAATCTATCTCGGGCACTTAAAATTATTATATTAAAACGGCTTTACGTGAAAACACTGGCTCTTACACAACTTTTGTGCGTACGCACAGGAGGAAATTCAGCAAGTGTGCGTACGCACATGTACTAGACCGTGACTTCATTAATGAAGAATGTGCCTCATGATTTTGGGAGCCTTTTGGCCCAATTTTGAGTGTGTTGAACCCAAATGGAAGTGCTATATGAAGGAAACTTCATGCCATATGAAGGTATTAGGTGTTATTAGGTTTTAGATTAGTTTTTAGGGTTGAAAAATGCATTAGGAGTAGGAGTAGTGTAGATAGAAATTCTCTCTTAGGGTTTATATAGTTTTCATTGTAGCATTTTATAGTTCAATTTTGGTCTTGGATTTTGCTATCTCATTGTAAGTACTCTTTCATTTTCTCTTTAATTTCACTACTCTTACTACATTTTGCTCATAGTTCAAGTACTTTGTTAATATTTGCAATTTTGATTTCTTGAAGTTTTGGTTGATAAATTTTGTATTTTATGATTTCTATTTGCTTGATTGCATATTTATTGTTGATTTTGTGAATAGTTTGGTTATAGTTTTCAGTATCTTTTGCCATTTTACATGTTTTGCCTTTATGCCCACAAGGTGTTTGTGAAAACGCCAACTTTAGATTTTGAGTAGATTTTCACACCTTAGCTTGGGGAATGAGTTCTTAGGATACTAGAGTCATAATGTCTGACATTTAGTGGTAATTCTTGGGTAGTTAGTTGACTCTTATTTCCATTGACGCTAGCTTTTTACTAAGTGATTAGTAAGTTAGCTAGGATTTATGGATTAAGGTCAATTATGCTTGCTTGACTTACTCCTCGATGTTAGGGGTTGACAAAGCGAGATTGACTCAACATAGTTACTATAGTTGTGGTTATGACGATGATAGGATTCCTTAATTGTCATTCCCAAGTCAAGGCTCTTTTATGCATTTATAGCATTTTCACTAGTTTTGATCTTGTTTCCTTTTTTATTGAATTGATTTCAATTTTGATCATTTCTTAGTTCTTTTATCTCTTAGTTCCTTTAATTTTCCGTTCTATACTTGAAAACCCCCTTTTCCTCACAACCAAGAGCGTGACACCTTAATTGCATTCCAAGGAAGAACGACCCGAGGTTTAACTACTCTCGGTTATTTTAATTAGAAAAATTAAACTTTGATTGGGAGGATCCATTGCCAGTTTAGACTATGCTATCAACGAAGAAATTGTTTTGCCAAATTTCCGAACCTTCATAATCCTCAACATCATGTTTTTGGCACCGTTGCCAGGGATGTAATTGGTGTTATGTTTTTGGTTGTTGTAAATATGTCAATAGTGTAAATATCTTGCTTTTTGGTTGTTTGGTTGTTTTTGTTAATGCTTAGGTTTTGTTTTTCTTGTTTGTTGATGCTCTACTTTTTATATGAGCTATCACCCTTGATGCTTGAAGCTTGGTTGTGAATGTATTGTAGGGTATGATGAATTCAAATTGGGATTGCATCATGGAGTGGGAAAATCAATTGAGGGAGAAAGCACCTTCCCCATACTACAACGAGCCAAACCCTCCCCTATGTGCATACCAAACCCAAAGGTATGAATGGTACCCCCTACATAATCTCCAACCACCAAACCTTCCAGCTCCACACCATCCACCTCCATGGAATCAAGATGTTTACATACCTTGCCACCAACCATATGAACCATCACCTTATTACACACCACTTCAATACCCTCACCCACATAACACACCTTTCAACTATACAACCTTTCTCCCAACTCTTGAACCTTCTTTTTCACCAAAATGTGAAGTTCTCCAACCCTTGCCCCAAGAACAAAACATCTTCAAGCATTCTTCCAAGAGCAAGAAAGGTTCCGAAAGAAGCAAGGGGAGTTCATGGCAACCATAGCCGAACTGGTGAGCCACTTAACCTTGCTACACTCAAGCAATCAAGACATCTCACTTGAGGGATGTGGAGGATCAACCAAGGAGTATAGTGAGGAGGAGAATATGGGGTCTAAGGTAGAAGGAGTGGAGCTAAAGCTGGAGTCACAAGAGGAGGAAGGTAAAATAATTGAATTGGAAGAGGTGAATGGAGAATTGAGGGAATTTAATCAAGAACTGGATTCCATCATCCACAATTTTTTGTCCACCTTGGTCAATCCCCTCAATAATCTTGAGGAACCCTTCTCCTTTTAGTTTGAGAGAGATATGGGTGGTGAGGAAGAGGTGGTCACCCAAGAAGTGAAAGCTTTCATGCAATAGTTCAATAGGATGACTCTAACCCAAGGGCAAATTGAGTGGGTAACAATATCTTCAACGAGCTTCATCGGCCCACATCAGTTTGCTATCTTGGAGACGGATCACCAACTTAAGGTGCTTCTTGGAGTGTTAAATTGTGAAGGATTGGGTGTTTGTTACCAAATAAATTCAAAGCATAAGTGGCGCAAGGCTCAATTAGGATGATTCCAAGGTTTATTTGGGCGCTTCAAAGGTGCTTGGGAAGTTGTTCATTCAAGTGCAAGAGCAAGAATCAACAAGAGGATGATAGAGAAACCAAAGTGTGGGATCCGGGCATACAATTCTACAACCAACAATCTTGGGTCCCAATTGCTTGCTTGAATTTTCTTAAGAGCTTAATGTACTTCGTTTGGGATCCTGAAGGAGCTTTTAAGAGCAAACATGGCTGGTGACTCAAGGATGTGTGGAAGCATAAGCCACCATGACATAAGCTTCACTCAAAAAGTCCAACTTGAGGACTTTAAACTAAAGTGCTAGGTGGGAGACACCCCACCATGGTAATATCCTTCCAACCTTTCTCTCTTTTAGCCTTTTGTTTATTGAATTTTGTCTCTTTTCTTAGCTTAGTTTGAATGAATTCTCGGCTTAATTTAGTTGCATTTTGGTGTTTATTAGGTAATCTTAGTGGAATAACATGTTTTTGGGGTTTTAATATGTTTGCGGCTTAAAAAAAACTGTTTTGGAAGTCATGTTGGTGCTTAGAGGCTTTAAAAATTTTGCAGAAACAAGAAAATGTGCGTAGGCACACACCTGTGCCCAGGCACACTTTCCCCAGATTTTGACTTCTGTGTGTACGTACATTTATCGGCACCCCTTCTGCTGGGAGTATTCGCACACCATGTGCGCGCGCGGACCCCAAATTTTTTGCCTTTGTACGTACAGACACATGATACTTTACCCTAAAAAAATGGGAAGATTCTTCTATACGTGCGCGCAGCTTTGTGCGTATGCACACTTCTTGATTCTCTTCCTGCCAGGAGCGCTCGCACACCTTGTGCGCTCGCATCCCCTATGTTTTTCCCTTTTGTGCGCGTGTACACCGTCTTCTGCGTACGCACACGTCGCATTCTGAGCGTTGATTAGGAAAGGTGCCCTATTGCGTCTTACTCACCCCCACCCCAACCCTTTCTTCTTTACTACTTCTCCACCCAGCCCCACCCATCCCTTCTTCCGGCGACCCCGCCGCCGCCGGAACCACCACTGCGCCACCACTTCTCTTCTCCCCTCTATTTCTTTCTTCTTTCTTCCTTTTCTACTCTCTTTACTCTTTTTTTGTTTTTTGCTTGTTTAATTTTTGTTTTCTTTATTTAACTTTAGTAATCTAGCTTAAGTTTTACTTAATTATTTGTTTGTTGATTTACAAGTGTTCAATTTTTTATTTATGGGTTATTGATGTTTGAATTTTGCTTGAAATTGTTGAAATTGTGCACTGCATACTATGTGTTTGATATAATTCCTAAATGAACTTTGAGTTTAATGCATGTGTTGTAGCTACCATATGTGTTGGATTATATCCTTGTTTGGCATTCTAATCAAGAATTGTGCACTTTTGAATGATTATAATGTTGTTTGGATTGAAATTTTAATAATGTACTTGTTTATTGCTTTGAATTGCTACCACCAAATTGATATGGAAATTGACATTGGATTTCTTTTTTGGTAAAATTTTGAACAAGTACATATTGAATTTAGTGAAGTGAGTTGAATTGTTTGTTCATCATGGTTTTAAATCAATATAATCACATAACATGGTCCTTGTTTCATGTTAATGCTTTGCATTTGTTTGAGTTGACTTGACTTGATACTTTTCAAGCTTGTCACTTTTTGTAACAAGCACCTTATCCATGTGATTATTTCATTATTCTTAAGGATGAATAAGTAGATTTCTTTTCATTATTGATTGGTTATTGTGTGTTGTGCTATTTTACATTAATTTTGTGCTTTCACTTGCACAATTTCAATATACAATACCTCTTAAATTCAATTCACTCTTGTTGTAATTGCCTAAGCTTGCTTGAGTCTAATTGACACTTATTCATTACGTGCAACTTAATTTAATTGAGGAACCCATGCTTACTTTTTGATTGTGTGAATGCTGTTTTAACCGGCCGTAGTGTGTTTTCTGACCGTGCACATAATTGGAATACACACACGGCTCATTTTCATCATCACACACCATTATGCAAACTTCCTCAATTAGATGCTTATTTTCTTCTTACTTTACCTTTTTGTGCTGCTTGCCTATGATTCTTAATTATACTTTCACTACAAGAAAAAGCATATTTATCAACGTAAAAAATCGACGGCTATGTCTCCCATCGATATTTTTTGACGGCTTGCTGTGGATATTTTTTTAAAAAATAATAATAAAATAATAAAATCGACAGCCTGGTCGTTGATTTTTTGATGATGTATTAAATCTTATTTAACTATCGTCCGATTGTCGACGAAGCGGGGGTTGAAAATACTTTTATATTAAAATCGACAAACATGTCATCTATTTTTATATTTAAAATGTCGACAATGTTTCCGTCGATAAATTTGAACGGTCCATATTACTTTTTAAAATCAAATAAATGGTGTAGATTTAATGTATAAAATAGATGCTAAAGACGTTGCTTTTTTTCAAAATAAATTCGACATATACACCGTCGATTGTTATTGCTAAAAACACCAGTCCGCACCCACTTCCCGCTCCAAGTTCAGAAACACAATTTTATCCATTTCTTTTCTTTTCTGCATTCCACTTCTTTTCTGCATTCAGAAACACAATTTCAGCCCACTTTACGGTTGCGCCACCGCCACTGTTGCTCACCTTGCTCGTGCCGCCACTGTCGCTCCTCTTGCTCGCACCGCTTGTCGCTCCGTTGCTACCGTGTAGCCATCGTTCCTTCTCACTGTTGCCGCCGTCGCTCCTTAATAAAGAGGAATTTATCGTAGATCTAGATTTTCAGAAAATAGAATTTTGTCGTTGAAAGTATAGTCTAGACTAACAATTAATTCCAAAATCAAATATTTAAATTCAAATCAAATAACCGAGATCAAGAGTACTTTAATCTCGAGTCGTTCTTCCCTAGGATGTAATTGAAGTGTTACTTCCTTGGTTGTTAAGGCAAAAAGGGAGTTTTCAAGCAAGAAATGAAAGATTAAAAGAACTTAAGAATAAAAGAACTAAGAGATGATCAAAATTGTAATTAATGCAATTAAAGAGAAAGCAAGATTAAAACTAGTGAAAATGCTATACATGCAATAAAGAGCCTTGACTTGGGAATAAGAGGATCCAATGAGTTCTATCATCACCATAACCACAACTATGATAATTATGATGAGTCAATCTCGCCTAATTAACCCCTAACATCGAGGAGTATGTCAAGCAAGCATAATTGACCTTAATCCATAAGTCCTAGCTAACTTACCAAACTAGTTGGTAAAAAGCTAGCGTCAATGGAAACAAGAGTCAACTAACTACCCAAAAATTACCACTAAATGTTGGACATTATGACTCTAGTATCCTAGAAACTCAAATCCCAAGCTAAGGTATGGAAATCTACTCAAAACTCATAATTGGAATTTTCACAAACACCTTGTGTGCATAAAAGTAAAACATGGAAAATTGTAAGGGAAAATGGAAAACTATAACCAACCATTCATAAAATCAAATATAAACAAGCAATCAAACATAAAGAGAGCATAAAGCATTAAATTCATAAATCAAAACTTCAAGAAACTTAAAATCGCAAATATGAACAAAGTACTTGAACCAAAGGAAATTAAAAGCAAAAGTGCTATAATTAAAGAGGAAATTGAGAGTACTTACAATTAAAGAAGCAAAATCCAAAAGAAAAGCTTGCTATAAAATGCTACAATGAAAACTACATAAACCCTAAGAGAGAATTTCTACACTACTCCTACTCCTACTCCTAAATTAACTATGGAAGCTTCCTAACTAATGAAAATAAAACTAAAACCTAATGCCCTCATATCTGTTGATATCCCCTTCATATAGCATCCAAATTCAGCCTTTAAGCCTTCCAAAATGCGGCAAGAGCCCTCAGAAATCGCGCAGCACGGGTTTCATTAATGCAATCACGTGCAGGGTCCTGTGCGTACGCACAGATGTGTACGTATGCACACTTGGCTGAAAGTTGACCTGTGCGTACACACAGGCACACATGGAAATTCCTTCTTGTGCGCAAGCACAAATGCTTTTGCGCACGCACACTTTGCTGTGTGTGCTTTTCCTTGTTTTCTTCATGTTTTCTCCCTTGTACATGCTTTCTTCCACTTTTGGCCATCCATTCTTGCCTCTATAACCTGAAATTAATCAACAAACATGTCATGGCATCGAATGTCATGAAAGTGGAATTAAATTTCTCAATTTAAGCACAAAATTGCATGTTTTCACATTTACGATCAAATTAGGGACAAAATACAAAAGTATGCTATTTTGGTGCTTAAGTGTGAGTTTATGTGCTAGAATCCATCCAAATTGAGTCCAAATATATCATCAAATATGAACTCATCACTCTTCCTACTTTGCTCCTTCTCCGCTCTCTCTCAATCGAGCTCACAAGAACCAGGTATCGTTTTCTAACCGTTACTGAACTTTTTTCAAAGCCAACTTCAGTTTCATTTGGAAATCCCCTATTTCAGGTGTAAACTATGACCTAATTGTAATATCCTGTTTTCTAAATCTATAAATTCTGGTCATGTTTATTCTGGTCATAACTTGCTACTTCATGAATTCTTAATATATTATTTCTCTGCTAATATTCTTTCTCTGCTTAATTGAAATGATTTTGGTACTTATTTTATACTCTCCTTCTGTACTGATTTTTTGTTAGAGATTTTGCTTTTGTTCTGATTTGGATTTTGCTTTTGTTCTAATTTAGCTTGCTGTTTGTCTTAAATAAATAATTAAAGAAAAAATTCTTTTCATCATAAGTGCATTATGAATTTTTTTTTTTTTGAAAAAGAAAAAAATCTTTTGAAGAGCATTGTTTTGTTACTTGTGATCTGTTTCTATGCATCAGTTCTCATCCACTGTAGTTAGTTAACGAATAAAGTGCTGGCTCTGTTATTTCTTGATTGAGTAAGAAGAAGAAATGAGAAAGAACAACCCTGCCTGAGCATGAGACTGAACCATTTTCTAAGTACTCCTTGAATCTTGGTACAACTTTGTTGTTGTACCATTTTGCTTCTTGCAGAAATGATTTGCACAAATCATATCATGGATATCATAGTATAGACATATCAGTCAATTTATGAATCCTCATAATAATTCTGTAGATAATAGTGAAAACATTAATTTAAGAATCTAATTAAAAGTTAATAAGACTTTATTAAACTTAGGAAAAGTATAGTACATATAGCTTTTTTGAGATAGGGGAGGCACTTGACTGCATGATCTTTGAAGATATCAAGAGCCATTTCATTGATAGTGTTATAAAGCGCTAGGAAGCACAATATCATGTAGTCTGGAAGATTGTTAATGGTATTTACATCCCATCTGATATAAAAGCATGCATATAATAATAATTAAATTTTTCCTCCATTAAGTTATTGTTATAAATATACTAAATAATATAATAAAGCAACCTCTCAACAGCATCCGTGAAGAGAACATCAATTCTCTTTTGAAGTGGCTTAATTCTCTTTTTCATTTTTCTGCATTTGTTATTTTTCATTGGGTTTTTGCTAATAATCTTAATGAGTGGCCACCTTTTTCATTTTACAGCTTGGAGTGCTGAATTTAATCAATCATTTTGAATAGCAATTAGAGTGAAACTATGGTTGCGACTACTGTCTTGTCAATTATAGTGAACACTATAAGACATTACTATTGAGTAGATGTGCTTGCTTACTTAAAGAAATCTTTTAATGGTTCTTGTTTCTATATATGTAATGTATTTCTCCTCATCAATTTGATAGAGAAACAGGTAGGGAATCATCTTGAAGGGGTTCCATACTATAGTCCACGAAGTGATTTTTTTGGTACCGAGATAAGCAATAGATTAGTGGGAAACAAGAAAAGCAATTCTAATTCTACGTTTATGGGTTTTAAAATGAATTAGGCATAATGCAGTTATTTTTGAATCAAATGTAGTAGATGATTCAGTATAGAATAAGTTGAGCAAGTTTTCTAAATCTACAAATTGTATTCACTTATTGATGGTATTTTCTTATTTATTATTGTTGGCAGCTAAGAAGTTTGGGGTTAATGAATTTGTGAACCCAAAAGATCATAACAAACCTATACAAGAGGTTAGTTCATTCTAAGTTTTTCTGCATAATTATTTATATATTTAGAGAAAAAAGACTAAGATGTTAATATTTATCAATAGATAATTGCTGAAATGACCAATGGAGGAGTGGATCGTTCTGTTGAATGTACTGGCAGTATCTAGGCTATGATATCAGCATTTCTAGTTCTGTTCTAATCCCACCACTTTCATTCCCTGGATTTCATTTGCAAGGTTGGCGGCTTGGCACCATTTCTTCCCTTTTTTCTTTTTCTTTCGTTTCATTTGTTGTTGTTGTTGTTGTTTTCTGAAGTGATTTTGAATTTTTGATATACTTGCTGCTTTGGTTCCGAAGAAAACCGTGGCTATTTTGAGGAGTATTTTTTTGCATCTGAAATTAAGTTAGCCCCTTTTCTAATTGTTGAATGCTACCAACTATGTTCTTAGATTCTTAAATTAAGTTAGCCCCTTTTTTGGAAGAGTATCCATTATATTTCTAGCTAATTAGATAACAGAATAAAGAGAAGAAAAGTGTGTTTGGAAAATCATTTTCATATGACTGTTGTTTGTTGTGTCATTTCTTATGCATATAATATTTAATATCATCAACAATAGCAATAGGAACAGGAATAGGAATATAGGATCTCTGTTCTGGGTTCTCTTGTTATTATTTAAAGGGAGATAAGAATAGGAGGCTTGGTGCAATTGTGATAGTGCTACCTACTATTACCATTTTTTATTAGCATGGGAAGAAAAGCTGCTACTACTTGTTCCTCTTCCTCTAACATTTCTTCAAATGCTTCCTTGAATCTGAGACTTGCACTCAGCACTCACGAAGAACGTGGTGGAAGCCTGTTTGCGAAGGTGTACATGGAAGGCATTCCAATAGGGAGGAAACTCAACATATTAGCACATGGAAGCTACCATGAGCTTGTTAAGAGACTTGAGAACATGTTCGACACCACCATTCTCTGGGGTACAGAGATGGATGAAGTTGTAGTTCAACCTGGTGAGAGATGCCATGTATTCACTTATGAAGATGACGGAGGAGATCTTGTTATGATTGGGGATGTTCCTTGGGAGTAAGTCATCATCATCATCTAAATTTTATTTTTTCTTTCTTTCTTTAATGAAACTAATTGATATTATATATTGATGTTGGTGTAGGATGTTTGTGATGCCAGGGCATTTTGGCCAGTTTCACTAACCTTTCTTTACTATTTTTAGGGTAGTTTCATGCATTTTCTTAAGAAATAAATTAGTTTTGGGTAGATATTCACTTACATCTTTATTCAAGCTTACATTGTGCACTTTACATGATTTCATGAGAATTTTGCATGAATTATATTACAAATTGGATGATGCATGACTCATGACTTGGACTAGAACTTTGATGCACTTTGTTGCTTGATTTCAGGACAAAGGAAGCAAAGAAGAACCACGTTAGCAGCCACGTTAGTCTAACTAACGTGACCTCTAACGTGGAATGGGAGCTAGCTTGCAACGTTAATGAGAAAGGTAATCGCCAATAACGCCCTCGAAGCCATCATAGCCCACGTTGAGAGTCACATTAACTAAGTTAACGTGAACTCTAACGTGGAAAAAGAAACAAGGCCAACGTTAGTGACACTCTCTTTTGTCACTAACGTTGGACCAAGCTCATGAGTGGCCACATTAGTTGCCACGTTAACTTAGTTAACGTGGACTCTAACGTTGGAAAGCAAAAGAGATGCCAACGTTAGTGACACTAACCTTTGTCACTAACATTGGCCGAGCCACAATGAGCCACGTTAACTCCCACGTTAACTTAGTTAACGTGGAAGCCACGTTAACTTAGTTATCTTGGAAGCTAACGTGGAGAAAGAAAGTGATTGCCAACGTTAGTGACACTTACCTTTGTCACTAACGTTGAGGTGAACCACCAAGAGCCACCATGAGCAACGTTAACTCCCACGTTAACTTAGTTAACGTGGAAGCTAACGTGGATAAAGAGATAATGAGCCAACGTTAGTGACACTCACCTTTGTCACTAACGTTGGAGATGGCTAGCATTACTATGTTAGAAGCCACGTTAACCTAGTTAACGTGGACTCTAACGTGGGAAGTAGGGGCACATTGGAACGTTAGTGACAAAGGTAAGTGTCACTAACATTCTCGAAGGATTGGCATTACTACGTTAGAAACCACGTTAACCTAGTTAACGTGGACTCTAACGTAAGGAGAAGGGGTGACTCACCACGTTATTAGGAAAGGTAAGTCCCAATAACGTATGCGAAGGACCAAGAGGCAACGTTAGTGGTCACGTTAGTGCCACTGACATTGAAGTCAACGTGATCATATTTGGGTTAGGAACGTTAGTGAAAAAGGTGATTGTCACTAACGTTCTCGAACCCACACTTTCACTTAACGTTGACACCACTAACGTCCTAAGCCAAAGTCCCTGCCTACTTCACATTTTCTCTCTGCAAGCAAAGCTAAGCCCAATAAAGAGGATAACTACTTCAAACTCAAGATCCAGAGGCCCATACCCAAGACTTGAAGAGCCAACTAGAGGATCAGAAGAGTAGTATATATAGGAGTAGCTTTGAATTAGATTAGGGGCTTTTTGGAAAACTTTAGGGAGCCTTGGGCATAGAACTACTCTCTGTATTTTACTTTTTCTGCAACTTCTAGTTTTACTTTGAGGATGTATTCTCCATCTTTGTTTTCATTTTCCAGAGCTATGAACAACTAAACCCCTTTCATTGGGTTAAGGAGCTCTGCTGCAATTTGATGGATCAATATTAGTTTTCATTCTTCTTATTCTATCTTTTCTCTTGATTTTACTAGAAAGCTTTCAATCTTCATCCAATTGGGTAGCTATCTTGGAAAAGAAGCTATTCATACTTGGATCACTTCGGAACCTTGGAAGAGGAATGAAGAGATCATGCTAGAAATGCTTTCTCATGCTGGACCAAATTGGGTTTGGATGGATATGTGCCTATAATCCTACCAATACTTGATTTGGGAATGCATGTGGTATAATTAGTGACCATACTTTATTTCTTCTCATGAGCAATTGACCAAGGAATTGGCTATTGATCAAGATTTGAGAGATTGGATTACCAAGGAATTGGAATTCGATCACCTAAGATTGCCAAGGAGATCAATAGATGCATTGATTGAGGAGGAGATGAAAATGAACTTGATCCGGAGAATACAACATCTCCTGAGCCCAATGAATTCCTCATCTCTGATCTTACCCATTCTCTTTATTTTCTGTCATTTATTTTCATGGTCATTACCCGAAATCCCCATTTAAGATTCTGCACTTTAATTTTTGCTATTTACTTTTTCGTCACTTAATTTTCTGCAATTTCTGCAAATCTCAAATCAAATTCTGTTTCGCTCAACTAGAACATTCCTCTAATTAAAGTTGCTTGATCAATCAATCTCTGTGGGATTCGACCTCACTCTATAGTGAGTTTTTACTTGACGACAACTCGGTACACTTGCCGAAGAAAATTTGTTACGAGACAAATTTTCCGTGCATCAGTTTGTTTCCCCCTGTAAAGAGGTTGAAGATCACAAGGGTAGACACATTCACTACCTTTTGACAATGCAGATCTCTATGTGTTTTGGATTAATTAGGTAGCTTCAGAGACACCACTGAGGTTTCCAATTTTGTTCTTAGTACTACTACTACTAGTGTAGTCTTAATTACAAGTGTTGAATCATCAAAACTATGCACAAAGTTAAGTCCTCAGTTATATATACTACATGCATAGCTTGCTCACTAGTCACTACTTTTTTCTTTCCTTCAACAACATGTATAATTAATTAATTAATTAATTCCTGTTTTACCGTCATTCCTAATTAGTGTATGTCACAGCTTCTTTTTATTAATTAGCTTTTCATTAAGGCAAAAGAAAGATTGACATATATACATAACAAGTATGAACTAGAAACAAGTAAAGGTTATTGGCAAAATAATATTTACTATAAATTTTATTTTCATATTTAAATGTTTATTTGTCTTGTTATTTAATATTCTGTATAAATTTTATTTATTTATTTAAAAGTTTATTTGCATTATATGTTTACTATTTTTCAAATAAAAAAATAATTAAAACATATAACTATTTAAATTGACGGAAAAGTTGTCGCTTTTTAAATTTAAAATAGACAAAAAAATAAAATATAGATAAAGAATTTGTCGATATCTAAATTAATAAATCGACGGCAACTGTGTCAATTTTATTGAATCAAATATCGACTGAAATGTTGTCGATTTTATTAAACATATTATAGACGAAACTATTGTCGATTTATTATGCATATTATAGACTAAAATATTGTCGATTTTATTAAGCATATTATAGATGAAACTATTGTCGATTTAATTGAATCAAATATCGACAGAAATGGCATCAATTTAATATAATAATATCGACGGCAACTTTGTCGATTTTAGTAAGAATGTATAATTTTCAAACTCATATTATAGACAAAAACACTGTCAATTTTATTACATTATTATCGACGGCAAGGCAAGCCATCGATTTTATTAGAATTTTGAAAAATCGACAAGTTTAATAGTGACCATCTCCGCCGTCCATTTTGTCGTCGAAATTTAATATTATCGACTGCTTAGCCATCGATTTGGCCGTCGATTTTAACGATGTTTCTTGTAGTGTTTATTCATTCTTTCTTAGGATGAGAAATCAAGGCAAGGAGCCGGTAGAGGAGGAGGACACCGAGTATAGAGATGCTGACCCTGTGTTGGACTTGGAGATTTCCATGCAACCCGAGCCCCCACATCCACTAGCTGAAGGTGGAGGAACGTAGAGCCATTCTCCCCGAATTGTGTTCATGCACGGAGAACTGTGTAACGCTTAAGTGTGGGGGAGGATTCACCATTATTTGGGGCGTAAAATTTCTTTTTCGAACACTTTGCATTTTATTTTTGTTTTCTTTTACTATATTTCTTGTAAATATTTGTTAGTATTTTTTACTATTGCACTTTTACTTTAGTTGATAGATAGAAGTTGTGATTGGATATTGTGAATAGCATAGTGCCTAGTTCAATTTTGTCCTAATTATTCATATTAGTTTTTGGATGTTGAAAATTAGGAATAGAACTAGAAAATTTTTGAAATTGTATCTATCACATCATACATACATATAGGAAATAATTTTGGTAAAAAACAACAAAATCTTCCAAGAATTTTGTTTTTAGGACATTCTATTGAATTGATCTGAAAAATCCTTTTTGAACTTGCTTAAATGAATTTCTGTAGAACATAGAAGAGAGATAGAACTAACAACCTTGTGAGTTGTTGAGCCATATTGTGTGGTTGCATATTTTAACCATTATTTTTGTTCATTGTGTACTATGCTCCTTCTACGATTGCGATATTGGTTTTGCTTGATTCATTATTTTCGATGATTGATGTTTTGAATGCATTTAGTATGATTGAGGCCATTTTTTGAATTAAGATTACTCAACCATATAGCCTAACCCTTATATCTACCTTTGTAAGCCAATTTGAGCTTTTTAATCCCCTTTGTTCTAATTGTAACCACATCAAAACCTTAAGCGTAAAACCATGAATCACCTTGAATTGCATCTTTGATTAGCTTAGGTTGAGGTGTATATGTCATTTAAGTGTGGAGAAATTTTTGGAAAGCATTGGTAGAGAGATAAAATTATTTTGGGTATTCATTGAATTTTTGGGAAATGGATGCATATTCTTGTGTCAATTTACTCTAACTATATGCATTTGTCAAAGAAAGAAAAAAAAGAAAAAATAAATAGAAAAAAATAAAAATGAAATGAAAAAAAATAATATAGTAATAAAATGGGAACAAAGGTTATGCCAAAGAAAAAGAATGTGTAAAAAAAAGAAAGGAATGGAAAGTTAGGTTGCATTTTTGTCATTTGGTTGATATAGGTTGAGTGAGATACATGAGTTAATCAAATATCTAATTCCTTTGTCCACTTAGCTATATTTACTCCCACCTTAACCCTACCCCATTACAACCCTCTAAGGACCTCATGATATTTGCATTCATTCATCATATGTTTGTTGATTGTTAGATGAAAAGCAAATCCTTGAAAGCATGATTAGAGGAGACTTGAGTGATTAAACCCTAAAACACCGAGCGTTAAGAGTGTATACACACCTAGTGAGGGTTCGATCACTCAATTCTATATTTTCACACCTCTTGTCATACATTCATGCAAGTTGTTTTGTTTTGACAACTTGAATCAATTCTTTAGATTTTGATTGCATTGAATTACTTCTTTGCTTAGCCCTATATGTTCATATACTTGCTTGGAAATTTGATTGTTATTTTCACCAATTCCATAGGATACTATAGTATAGATAGTTGAATTCAATAAGTTGTTACCCTTTGATCATTCTCCTTGTTTGTGTTTAGCATGAGGAGATGCTATTGTTTAAGTGTGGAAGAATTGATGGATCCAACTTTGATGATAATTTTAGGCTTAAATTGGACGGATTTCATCATATAAACTCACACTTATTCACTAAAATAGCATACTTTTGTGTTTGACCCCTAAATTAAACCTAAATGTGAAAACATGCATTTTTGTTCTTAAATTGAGCTATTTAATTTTACTTTTATTCCATTTGATGCCATGATATATTTGTTGAGTGATTTATGTCCTAAAGACAATAATGGTTTGGTAGAAGTGGAAGAAAGCATGCAAAAAGGGAGAACACATGAAGAAAACAAAGGAGAAAAGCATTTCAGAGTGTGCCCACACAGAAGGTGTACGTGGGCACACTCTGAAATGCTTTTCTCATAGGATGAAAATCAGTAAGTGTGCCTACGCACAACTTCTGTGCATACGCATAGGAGGAAATTCAGCAAGTGTGCGTACGCACAGGTACCAGCGCGTGACTTCATTAATGAAGCATGTGGCTCGCGATTTTGGGGGCCTTTTGGCCACATTTTGAGTGTGCTGAAGCCAAATGGAAGTGCTATATGAAGGGAACTTCATGCCGTATGAAGGTAGTAGGTTTTATTAGGTTTTATTAGGCTTTAGATTAGTTTTTAGGGTAGAAAAATGCATTAGGAGTAGGAGTGGTGTAGATATAAATTCTCTCGTAAGGTTTATGTAGTTTTCATTGTAGCATTTTATAGTTCAATTTTGGTCTTGGATTTTGCTATCACATTGTAAGTACTCTTTAATTTCCTCTTTAATTTCACTATTCTTACTACATTTTGCTCAAGTACTCTTTAATTTCTTCTTTAATTTCACTACTCTTACTATATTTTGCTCATAGTTCAAGTACTTTGTTAATATTTGCAACTTTGATTTTTTGAAGTTTTGGTTGATGAATTTTGTCTTTTATGATTTCTATTTGCTTGATTTCATGTTTATTGTTGACTTTGTGAATAGTTTGGTTATAGTTTTCATTATCTTTTTCCATTTTACATATTTTGCCTTTATGCCTACAACGTGTTTGTGAAAATGCCAACTTTAAATTTTGAGTAGATTTTCACACCTTGGCTTGGGAAATGAGTTCTTAGGATACTAGAGTCATAATGTCCGAAATTTAGTGGTAATTCTTGGGTAGTTAGTTGACTCTTGTTTCCGTTGACGCTAGCTTTTTACTAAGTGATTAGTAAGTTAGCTAGGACTTATGGATTAAGGTCAATTATGCTTGCTTGACTTACTCCTCGATGTTAGGGGTTGACGAAACGAGATTGACTCATCATAGTTGCCATAGTTTTGGTTATGACAATGATAGGATTCCTTAATTCTCGTTCCCAAGTTAAAGCTCTTTTATGCATTTATAGCATTTTCACTACTTTTGATCTTGTTTCCTTTTTTATTTCATTGATTTCAATTTTGATCATTTTTTAGTTCTTTTATCTCTTTGTTCCTTTAATTTTCCGTTCTATACTTGAAAACCCCCTTTTCCTCACAACCAAGAGTGTAACACCTTAATTGCATTCCAAGGGAGAACGACCCGAGGTTTAACTACTCTCGGTTATTTTAATTAGAAAAATTACACTTTGATTGGGAGGATCCATTGCCGGTTTGGACTATGCTATCAATGAAAAAATTGTTTTGCTAAATTTCCTAACCGTCGTAATCCTCAACATCAGCCTCCTCATTTGGAACACACCACCAGATGATACCATTTGAGCACCTCTTGAAGAGGTAAGGCTCCTCGCATAAGAAGTACTAGGCATCACTGAGTAACTTCTTCACTTGTTGTTTAGTGTACTCTTTTGGGATGAACCTTAGCCTTGTAATTTGTAATATCCACAAACCACAAGGCTCTCTGAATAACAAAGAGTTGCTTGTCGGGAAAGGTCTCAGTCACAAGAGTGGGTTATTGCATAGCATTTCCAGGTTCAAGGCTGGAAAGGTGGTCAACCACTTGATACATTGACCCCTTCTTGTCTCTAATCTCAATACCAAACTCCTGAAGAAAGAGCACCCACTTGATCAACATTGGTTTAGCATCCTGTTTGGTTAGAAGGTACTTAAGAACAGCATGATCAGTAAAAACAATAACCTTAGAACCAATCAAATAAGACCTAAACTTATCAAAAGCATAAACTACAACTAATAGTTCTTTTTGTAGTTGTGTAATTCCTTTGCGTGCCATTTAGCACACGGCTAGCATAATAAATGACATGCACAAGCTTGTCTTGTCTCTGCCCCAAGACAGCTCCTATAGTATGGTCACTAGCATCACACATCAATCCAAATGGTAAATCCCAGTTAGGAAGAGCTAAGATAGATGTAGAGACAAGCTTAGCTATCAGAGTTTCAAAAGCATGCAAACAATCATCATCAATGCAAAAAGGAATATCTGTTGCTCAGAGGTTTAGTAATTTTAGAAAAAATCTTTATAAATCTTCTATAAAATCCTGCATGTCCTAAGAAACTCCGAATTGCCTTTATATTAGTGAGTAGTGGTAATTTTTCAATTACCTCCACCTTAACTTTATCAACCTCTATTCCTTTACTTGAAATTTGGTGCCCAAGAACAATACCTTCAGTTACCATAAAATGACATTTTTTTCAATTCAAAACAAGGTTCATTTCTTGACACCGCTTTAAGACTAAGGAAAGATGTCTCAGGCAAGAATCAAAAGAATTACCAAATACAAAAAAATCATCAATATATACCTGAATAAAAGTTTCAACCATGTTAGAGAATATGGAAAGCATGCACCTATGAAAAGTTGCTGGGCATTACATAGTCTAAACGGCATCCTCCGGTAAGCAAATACATGAAAAAGGCATGTGAATGCCATCTTCTCTTGGTCTTGAGGGTCCACTGCAATCTAATTATAACCAGAATAATCATCTAGAAAATAATAAAATGCATGTCCAGCTATAATTAGTCCTTCCTAGTTGCTGTATTAATCCTCCTATAATTAATGCACATACGCCATCCCTTGATGGTTCGTGTAGGAATAAGCTCATTCTTCTCATTCTTGACTACTGTCACACCTCCCTTCTTCGAAACCATTTGCATAGGACTCACCTATGAACTGTTAGAAATTAGGTAAATTATCTCTGCTTTCTAGAGTTTTATAACCTCTTTTTGGATCACCTCTTTCATAGTTGGATTAAGCCGCCTTTATGGTTGCACTACCGGTTTAGCATCTTTTTCAAGTAGTATCTTATGCATACACATAGTCGGACTAATTCCTTTTAAGTCACTATTAGTCCATCCAAGAGCTGTTTTGTGGCTTCTAAGTACCTTTATCAAAGCCTAATCTTCATCATGACTCAAAGAGGAGCTAATAATCACCAAATAAGAATCCTGTTCACCTAGAAATGCATACTTCAAAGAGGGAAGTAAAGGCTTTAACTCAAGCTTGGATGCCCCTTCCTCTTTTATAGGCGTGCTTGGTTCCCCCTTTTTGTGGTGGTCAATCATCAATCTCTAGCAAACCATCCTCTAAAGGGGGTTCCAAGACACCATCAAGCTCTTCCGCTTCAAAGACCTCTTGAATTAATGGCTCAATAAGATCAATTCTCATACATTCCTCAGAATCACAAGGATGTTCGAAAGCCTCAAGCACATTAAGATCAACCTCTTCACCATTGATGAGCGGATAATTTATACGCTTTTTGGCATTATTTTTAGGTAGTTTTTAGTAAGATCTAACTACTTTTAGGGATGTTTTTAGTAGTTTTTATGCAAAATTCACATTTCTGGACTTTACTATGAGTTTGTGTGTTTTTCTATGATTTCAGGTATTTTCTGGCTGAAATTGAGGGACCTAAGCAAAAATCTGATAGGAGGCTGAAAAAGGACTACAGATGTTGTTGGATTCTAACCTCCCTGCACTCGAAATAGACTTTCTGGAGCTACAAAACTCCAAATGGCGTGCTCTCAATTGCGTTGGAAAGTAGACATCCAGGACTTTCCAACAATATATAATAGTCCATACTTTATTTGAGTTTAAATAATGCAAACTGGCATTCAACGCCAGTTCCATGCTGCATTCTGGAGTAAAACGCCAAAAACACGTCACAAACCAGAGTTGAATGTCAAAAACATGTTACAACTTGGTGTTTAACCCCAAGAGAAGCCTCTGCACGTGTAAAGCTCAATCTCAGCCCAAGCACACACCAAAGTGGGCCCTGGAAGCGGATTTCTGCACTTAGACTTATTTCTGTAAACCTTAGTAACTAGTTTAGTATAAATAGAACTTTTTACTATTGTAGGGGTCTTTTTCCCTATTTTTCGAATTATATGTCATTTAGGGAGCTGACCATTCGGCCATGCCTAGACCTTGTTCTTGTGTATTTTCAACGGTGGAGTTTCTACACACCATAGATTAAGGTGTGGAGCGCTACTGTTTCTCGAGTATTAATGCAATTACTAATATTTTCTATTCAATTCATGCTTATTCTTATTCTAAGATATTCATTCGCACTTCAACCTGATGAATGTGATGATCCGTGACACTCATCACTATTCTTACATATGAACGCGTGCCTGACAAACACTTCCATTCTACCTGCGAAAGATAGAGTGTGTATCTCTTGGATTCCTGACCCACGACGCATGGTTGCCTCGCCTGACAACCGAGCCTCCCATTTTGTGAGATCAGAATCTTCGTGGTATAAGCTAGAATTATTGGCGGCCATTCCTAAGATCCGAAAAGTCTAAACCTTGTCTATCGTATTTCAAGTAGGATCTGAGATGGGATGACTGTGACGAGCTTCAAACTCGCGAGTGTTGGGCATAGTGAAAGACGCAAAAGAATCACTGGATTCTATTCCAACATGATCGAGAACCGACAGATGATTAGCCGTGCTGTGACAGCGACATTTATACAATTTTCACTGAGAGGATGGGAAGTAGCCATTGACAACGGTGACGCCCTACATACAGCTTGCCATAGAAAGGAGTAAGAATGATTGGATTAAAGCAGTAGGAAAGCAGAGATTCAGAAGGAACACAGTATCTTCATGCGCTCATCTGGAATTCCCACCAATGAATTACATAAGTATCTCTATCTCTATTTTATGCTTTATTTATCTTTATATTCGAAAACCATTATAATCATTAGAATCCGCCTGACTGAGATTTACAAGATGACCATAGCTTGCTTCATACCAACAATCTCCGTGGGATCGACCCTTACTCATGTAAGGTTTATTACTTGGACGACCCAGTGCACTTGCTGGTTAGTTGTGCGAAGTTGTGAAGAATGTGTGAGAACCATAGTATTGTGCACCATGTTTTTGGAGCCATTGCTAGGAATTGTTCGAGTTGTGAAAAGTATGAGTCACAATTTTGCCTATCATGTTTTTGGCGCCGTTACCGGGGATTGTTTAAGTTTGGACAACTGATGGTTCATCTCGTTGCTCAGATTAGGTAATTTTCTTTTCAAAAAGTTTTCAAAAATCTTTCAAAAATTTTTATTTTATTTTCGTTTTTCCAAAAAGAATTTTTCGAAAAACCCAAAAAAAAATTTATTAATAAAATCATAAAAAAAACCAGAAATATTGTGTTTCTTGTTTGAGTCTAGTGTCAATTTTTAAGTTTGGTGTTAATTGCATGTTTTTAAAATTTGTGCATTTTTTGAAAAACTCATGCATGGTGTTCTTCATGATCTTCAAGTTGTTCTTGGTAAGTCTTCTTGTTTGATCTTCATATTTTATTGTTTTGTTTCTTTTGTTGTTTTTCATATGCATTTTTGAATTCATAGTGTCTAAACATGAAAAATTTCTAAGTTTGGTGTCTTGCATGTTTTTCTTTTCATGAAAATTTTTCCAAAATAAGTTCTTGATGTTCATTATGATCTTCATAATGTTCTTGGTGTTCATCTTGACATTCATAATGTTCTTGCATGCATCATCGGTTTTGATCCAAAATTTTCATATTTTGGGTCATATTTTTGTTTTTCTCTCTCCTCATTAAAAATTCAAAAATAAAAAAAAATATCTTTCCCTTATTTTACTCATAAATTTCGAAATCTTTGGGTTGACTTAGTCAAAAAATTTTAAAATAAGTTATTTCTTGTTAGTCAAGTGAAGATTTCAATTTTAAAAATCTTATCTTTTCAAAATCTTTTTCAAAATCAAATCTTTTCTTTTTCCTTTTGTTATTTTCGATACAATCATATCTTTTCAAATCATATCTTTTTCAAAATCAATTTCAAAATCTTTTCTAACTTCTTATCTTTTCAAAATTGATTTTCAAATCTTTTTCAACTAACTAATTGGCTTTTTGTTTGTTTTACTTTTTCTTATCTTTTTCAAAACCACCTAACTACTTTCCTCTCTATAATTTTCGAAAATCACCTCCCTCTTTTCCAAAAATCTTTTTATTTAACTAATTGTTTTAAATTTTAATTTTATTCCTTTTTAAAATTTGAATTCTGACTTTGATCTAAAATAAAAACAAAAATATTTTTCTTTTATTTTAGTTAATTTTCGAAAACTCCTCTATCTCACCTCATTCTATTTATTTATTCATTTACTAACTCTTCTCTTCATCTAAAAATTCGAACCCTCTCTTCTCCTCTGTGTTCGAATTTTTCTCATCCTTCTTCTATTCTTTTCTTCTTCTACTCACATAAAGGAATCTCTATACTGTGACATAGAGGATTCTTTTTCATTTTCTGTTCTCTTCTTTTTCATATGAGCAGGAGCAAGGACAAGGACATTCTTGTTGAAGTAGATCTTGAACCTGAAAGGACTCTGAAGAAGAAGCTAAAAGAAGCTAAAGCACAACAATTCAAAGAAAACCTTATAGAGAATCTCGAAAAAGAAGGAGACATGGCCGAACCCAATAATAATGCAAGGAGGATGCTTGGTGATTATACTACACCTACTTCCAACTTTTATGGAAGAAGCATCTCAATCCCTGCCATTGGAGCAAACAATTTTGAGCTGAAGTCTCAACTAGTTGCTCTAATGCAACAGAACTGCAGGTTTCATGGACTTCCATCAGAAGATCCCTATCAGTTTTTAACTAAGTTCTTGCAGATCTGTGATACTGTTAAGACTAATGGAGTAAATCCTGAAGTCTACAGGCTCATGCTTTTCTCTTTTGCTGTAAGAGACACAGCTAGAACACAGTTGGACTCACAACCTAAAGATAGCCTGGACTCTTGGGATAAGCTAGTCACGGCCTTCTTGGCCAAGTTCTTTCCTCCTCAAAAACTGAGCAAGCTTATAGTGGATGTTCAGACCTTCAAGCAAAAAGATGGTGAATCCCTCTATGAAGCTTGGGAAAGATACAAGCAGTTGACCAAAAAGTGTTCTGCTGACATGCTTTCAGAGTGGATCATTTTGGATATATTCTATGATGGTCTATCTGAGTTCTCTAAGATGTCACTGGACCATTCTGCAGGTGGATCTATTCACCTAAAGAAAATGCCTGCAGAAGCTCAAGAAATCATTGACATGGTTGCAAATAACCAATTCATGTACACCTCTGAGAGGAATCCTGTGAGTAATGGGACACCTCAAAGGAAGGGAGTTCTTGAAATTGATACTCTGAATGCCATATTGGCTCAGAACAAAATGTTGACTCAGCAAGTTAACATGATTTCTCATATCTGAATGGATTGCAAAATGCATCCAACAGTACTAAAGAAGCATCTTTTGAAGAAGAAGCTTATGATCCTGAGAACCTTGCAATGGCAGAGGTGAATTACATGGGTGAAGCCTATGGAAACACCTATAATCCCTCATGGAGAAATCATCCAAATTTCTCATGGAAGGATCAACAAAAGCCTCAACAAGGCTTTAATAATGGTGGAAGAAACAGGCTTAGCAATAGCAAGCCTTTTCCATCATCTTCTCAGCAACTGATAGAGAATTCTGAGTAGAGCCCCTCTAGCTTAGCAAACATAGTCTCTGATCTATCTAAGGCCACTTTAAGTTTCATGAATGAAACAAGGTCCTCCATTAGGAACTTGGAGGCACAAGTGGGTCAGCTGAGTAAGAAAATCACTAAAATTCCTCCTAGTACTCTCCCAAGCAATTCAGAAGAGAATCCAAAAAGAGAGTGCAAGGCCATTGATATTATCAAAATGGCCGAATCCAAGGAGGAAGGGGAGGACATGAATCCCAATGAGGAAGACCTCATGGGACGTCTCCCAGACAGAAAGGAGTTCCCTATTGAGGACCTAAAGGAATCTGAGACTCATATAGAGACCATAGAGATTCCATTAAACTTTCTTCTGCCATTCATGAGCTCTGAGAACTATTTTTCCTCTGAAGAGGATGAAGATGTAACTGAAGAGCAAGTTGCTCAATATCTAGGAGCCATCATGAAGCTGAATGCCAAGTTATTTGGTAATGAGACTTGGAAAGATGAACCTCCCTTGCTCATTAGTGAACTAAATACATGGGTTCAGCAAACTCTACCTCAAAAGAAACAAGATCCTGGTAAATTATTAATACCATGTACCATAGGCACCATGACCTTTGAGAAGGCTCTGTGTGACCTGGGGTCAGGTATAAATCTTATGCCACTCTCGGCAATGGAGAAACTGGGGATCTTTGAGGTACAAGCTGCAAGAATCTCATTAGAGATGGTAGACAAGTCAATAAAAGAAGCTTATGGATTAGTAGAGGATGTGTTAGTGAAGGTTAAAGGCCTTTACATCCCTGCTGATTTCATAATCCTAGACACTGGAAAGGATGAGGATGAATGCATCATCCTTGGAAGACCCTTCCTAGCCACAGCAGGAGCTGTGATTGATGTTGACAGAGGAGAGCTAGTCCTTCAATTGAATGGGGACTACCTTGTGTTTAAAGCTCAAGGATCTTCCTCTGCAACCATGGAGAGGAAGCATAAAAATCTTCTCTCAATACAGAGTCAAACAAAGCTCCCACAATCAAACTCTAAGTTTGGTGTTGAACCCCTACATTCAAACTCTAAGTTTGGTGTTGGGAGGTCCCAACAATGCCCTGAACATCTGTGAAGCTCTATGAGAGCTCACTGTTAAGCTATTGACATTAAAGAAGCGCTTATTATTCTTTTATGTTTTATTAGGATTATGATCATGTGGAGTCACAAAACAATTGCAAAAATAAAAACAAAATCAAAAACAGCAGAAGAAAAAGCACACCCTGGAGGAAGAGCTGTCTGGCGTTTAAATGCCAGAAACAAGCAGCAAGCTAGCGTTTAACGCCAGAAACAAGCATCAGGCTGGCATTAAATGCCAAAAACAGGTTACATTTGGGCGTTTAACGCCAGAAACAAGCTGCATTCTGGCGTTAAACACCAGGATTGCATACAGAGGGTGTTTTACACACCTAAAAGATGCAGGGATGAGAAATCCTTGACACCTCAAGATTTGTAGACCCCACAGGATCACCTCAGGATCTGTGGACACCACAGGATCCCCACCTACCCCACTTCTCTCTTCTTCACACAATCTAATAACACTATACCCTTCACCAATCACCTCAATCTCTCTTTCCTATTACCCCTTCACCAATCACATCCATCCACTCTTCCCAATAAACTCCACCTACCTTCAAATTCAAAATCTCTTTCCCACCCAAACCCACCCTAAATGACCGAACCCAAACCCCTCTCCCTCCACTATATAAACCCCTCCATCCTTCTTCATTTTTACACAACATTATTCTCTCTTCTCCCCCTTGGCCGAAACCTACACCTCTCTCCCTCTCCTTCATATCTTCTTCTTCTTCTTCTATTCTTTCTTCTTTTGCTCGAGGGCGAGCAACATTCTAAGTTTGGTGTGGTAAAAGCATAGCTTTTTTTGTTTTTCCATAACCATTGATGGCACCTAAGGCCAGAGAAACCTCAAGAAAGAGGAAAGGGAAGGCAATTGCTTCCACCTCTGAGTCATGGAAGATGGAGAGATTCATCTCAAAAGACCATCAAGACCACTTCTATGAAGTTGTGGCCAAGAAAAAGGTGATCCCTGATGTCCCTTTTAAGCTCAAAAAGGGCAAATATCCGGAGATCCGACAAGATATTAGAAGAAGAGGATGGGAAGTTCTCTCCAATCCCATTCAACAAGTCGGAATCTTAATGGTTTAAGAGTTCTATGCAAACGCATGGATCACTAGGAATCATGATCAAAGCATGAACGCAAACCCAAGGAATTGGCTAACAATGGTTCGGGGAAAATGCTTAGATTTCAGTCCGGAGAACGTAAGGTTGTCGTTCAACTTGCCTATGATGCAAGAAGACGCATGCCCCTACACTAGAAGGGTCAACTTTGATCAAAGGTTGGACCAAGTCCTCATAGACATATGTGTGGAAGGAGCTCAATGGAAAAGAGACTCAACTTTGTCTATGTTTTGAGTCTCTACTACATGATCATTAGTATTTAGTAACTATGTCTTAAGGCTATGAATAATTTCATGAATCATTCACCTTTCTTAAATGAAAAATGTTTTTAATACAAAAGAACAAGAAGTACATGAGTTTCGAATTCATCCTTGAAATTAGTTTAATTATACTGATATGGTGACAATACTTTTTGTTTTCTGAATGAATGCTTGAACAGTGCATATTTTTTATCTTGTTGTTTATGAATGTTAAAATTGTTGTCTCTTGAAAGAATGATGAACAAAGAGAAATGTTATTGATAATTTGAAAAATCATTAAATTGGTTCTTGAAGCAAGAAAAAGCAGTGAAAAAAAAAGCCAATAGCCCTTAAAACCAAAAGGCAAGGGTAAAAAGGATCCAAGGCTTTGAGCATCAATGGATAAGAGGGCCCAAGGAAATAAAATACAGGCCTAAGCGGCTAAATCAAGCTGTCCCTAACCATGTGCTTGTGGCATGCAGGTCCAAGTGAAAAGCTTGAGACTGAGTGGTTAAAGTCGTGATCCAAGCAAAAAGAGTGTGCTTAAAAGCTCTGGACACCTCTAACTGGGGACTTTAGCAAACCTGAGTCACAATCTGAAAAGGTTCACCCAGTCATGTGTCTGTGGCATTTATGTATCCGGTGGTAATACTGGAAAACAAAGTGCTTAGGGCCACGACCAAGACTCATAAAAGTAGCTGTGTTCAAGAATTAACATACTTAACTGGGAGAATCAATAACACTATCTGAACTCTGAGTTCCTATGGATGCCAATCATTGTAAACTTCTAAGGATAAAGTGATACAAGTCCCACTCATCTAATTAGAACTAATATTCATTGATATTTTGGGATTTATAGTATATTCTCTTCTTTTTATCCTATTTGATTTTCAGTTGTTTGGGGACAAGCAACAATTTAAGTTTGGTGTTGTGATGAGCGGATAATTTATACGCTTTTTGGCATTACTTTTAGGTAGTTTTTTGTAAGATCTAACTACTTTTAGGGATGTTTTTAGTAGTTTTTATGCAAAATTCACATTTCTGGACTTTACTATGAGTTTGTGTGTTTTTCTGTGATTTCAGGTATTTTCTGGCTGAAATTGAGGGACCTAAGCAAAAATGTGATAGGAGGCTGAAAAAGGACTACAGATGCTGGCCATTCGGCCATGACTAGACCTTGTTCTTATGTATTTTCAATGGTGGAGTTTCTACACACCATAGGTTAAGGTGTGGAGCTCTACTGTTCCTCGAGTATTAATGTAATTACTAATGTTTTCTATTCAATTCATGCTTATTCTTATTCTAAGATATTCATTTGCACTTCAACCTGATGAATGTGATGATCCGTGACACTCATCACTATTCTCACTTATGAACGCGTGCCTGACAAACACTCCCATTCTACCTGTGAAAGCTAGAGTGTGTATCTTTTGGATTCCTGACCCACGACGCATGGTTGCCTCACCTAACAACCGAGCCTCCCATTCCATGAGATCAGAATCTTCGTGGTATAAGCTAGAATTGTTGGCGGCCATTCCTAAGATGCGGAAAGTCTAAACCTTGTCCGTGGTATTTCGAGTAGGATCTGAGATGGGATGACTATGACGAGCTTCAAACTCGCGAGTGTTGGGCGTAGTTACAAACGCAAAAGAATCAATGGATTCTATTCCAACATGATCGAGAACCGACAGATGATTAGCTGTGCTGTGACAATGCATTTGAACCATTTTCACTGAGAGGATGGGAAGTAGCCATTGACAACGGTGACGCCCTACATACAGCTTGCCATAGAAAGGAGTAAGAATGATTGGATGAAAGCAGTAGAAAAGCAGAGATTCAGAAGGAACACAGTATCTTCATGCGCTCATCTGGAATTCCCACCAATGAATTTCATAAGTATCTCTATCTCTATTTTATGCTTTATTTATCTTTATATTCGAAAACCATTATAATCATTAGAATCCGCCTGACTGAGATTTACAAGATGACCATAGCTTGCTTCATACCAACAACCTCCGTGGGATCGACCCTTACTCACGTAAGGTTTATTACTTGGATGACCCAGTGCACTTGCTGGTTAGTTGTGTGAAGTTATGAAGAATGTGTGTGAACCATAGTATTGTGCACCAAGTTTTTGGAGCCATTGCTAGGAATTGTTCGAGTTGTGAAAAGTATGAGTCATAATTTTGCGTATCAACCATTAACTCTCAAAGTCAATTCACCCTTTTATACATCAATAAGGGCTCTCCCTGTAGCTAGAAAAGGTCTTCCCAAAATAATAGAAGTATTCACATCTTCTTCCATATCCAGTATCACAAAATTAGCAGGAAAAATAAAGTACTACTTTCACTAGCAAATTCCCAACAACTCCAAAAGGAAATTTAATTTAATGGTCAGCAAGTTGAAGAGAAATTCTAGTAGCTTTTACCTTATCAATTTGAAGCTTTCTTATCAAAGAAAGTGGCATGATATTGATGCTTGCTCCAAGATCACATAAAGCCCTCTGAATAGTAATATCACCAATGGTTCAAGGAATCAAAATGCTTCCCGGATCTTGCATCTTCTCAAGGAGATCCTTCTGAATAATAGTACTATATTCCTTAGTGAGCACTACAGTTTCACTTTCTTTCCAATTTCTCTTGTTGGTCAATAATTCCTTCATAAATTTAGCATAGAGAGGCATTTGCTCCAAAGCCTCTGCAAAGAAAATGTTGATCTGTAGCTTCCTGAAGTCCTTTAAAAAATCCTGAAAATTGCTTGTCCTTGGACGCCTTCTGAAGCCTCTGAGGATATGATATTTTAGATTTGTACTCAAGCACTGGAGACTTTACTTTATGTTGTTCAAGATCAATCGAAAAGTGGTTGTCCGAGTGTCTCGCAGGGGCATGCTCCACCTTATCCTAAGCCTTCTCTAGAGCTTCTTTTTCAACTGGCTCCTGACTAGTCTGTGCTTTTGAACCTACTACTTTACCACTTCTCAGATGTATATCCTTCCACACATCCCTTGGGTTAGGCATTGTATCACTGGGGAAGGTATTAGGAGGCCTATCAGCTACTTGCTTTCTCAACTGACCCATTTGAACTTTCAAGTTTCTAATTAAAGCTCTGATTTCCTGCATGAAACTATTAGTATTCTTGGCAAGTTCTGCAATTAGAGATTCAAGTTAGAGGATTTCCGAGAAGAGGAGGTCACATGGTGTGGTTGAGAGGATTGAAACTGCCGGTTGTTATTGTTGAAATTATTCTGATTAAAATTGCCCGAAGCAGAGTTGTTGTTGTTGAAGTGTGGTTGATTTTTCCATCTAAAATTTGGGTGATTCCTCCACCCTGGATTATAAGTCTTGGAAAAAGGATCATTATTGGGGGGTCAGGAGGAATTTCCCATGTAATTAACCTGTTTAGAAGAAAATTGACCATAATCATAACTCTCACCTTGAGAAAATCCACCACTCATGTCAAAAGAGGCATCTTGGGTATTAATGATTAAGACTTGTAATCCACCCAGGTGTTGAGTAATGACATTTATCTATTAAGACATGGCTTTATTCTGAGCAAGAATGGTATCTAGAGCATCTAGTTCCATGACTCCTTTTTTCATGGCAGTCCTCTCAGAAAAGTATAGATATTGGTTGTTAGCAACAATCTCAATCGACTCTAGAGCCTCTTCAGTGGTTTTCTTCATATGAAGAGACCCTCCTACAGAGTTATCCAAAGAGGTCCTGGCAGCCTGGGTAATCCCATCATAGAAGATCTGCAACTGTATCCAGTCCAGAAACATGTCAGGAGGGAACTTTCTGAGCATCACCTTGTACCTCTCCCAAGCCTCATAGAGAGATTCACCCTCTTGTTGCATGAATTTCTAAACATCGGTCCTCAACTTGGTCACTCTCTGAGGTGAAAAGAATTTAGTTAAGAACCGGCTGACCATATTAACCTATATATCCAGGCTCTCCTTGGGTTTGTATCAAGCCACTTCTTAGCTCGATCCCGTATAGAAAATGGAAAGAGAAACAATCGATAGACATCAGAATGCACTCCATTGGTCTTCACTGTATCACAAATTTGCAGGAAATTAGAGATAAACAAGTTTGGATCTTCCTGCGGGACTCCATGAAACTAATAGTTTTGTTTCACCAAAGATTGTTGCACCAAAGTAACGAGTTGAGGTTTCAACTCAAAGTTGTTGACATATACAGGGGGCAAAACAATGATACTACCATAAAAAGTGGGATTTAGAACAGTGTAAGAACCAAGAGTTCTTCTAAGTTGCTCAGGAGAATTAGGAGCATTGGGAATAGCAACATTATTGTTGTTGTTTGCCTCCATAGTGATTTCTTCAACTTCTTCCTTAGAATTGTCTCTAAGACTTTCAGCAGCTCTAAAAGTTCTAACCTACTATTGGCGTCTTCTAACGGTCCTTTCAATCTCAGGATCAAAATCAAGAAGGGGTTCATTGTCTCTGTTTCTACTCATAAACAAACAGAAAACAAGAAAAAGTGAGAATCTCTACGTTAAGTAAAGAGAATTTCTAGTGAAGTACTCTGAGTAAAAGAATCAAAATAAAATTAGCTAAATAAAGAAAGATGGAATTTTCGAAATTAAAGAAAAATTTCAAGTAAAATTTTTGAAATTAATAAGAAAAATAGGCAACAGAAAATTAACAAAATTAAGGAAAAACAGCACACAATTTTTGATAATAAGAAAAAGAAAAATAAGCAAATTAAAGCAAGAAAGCATCTAATCTAGGTAATCAAACAACGGGTAGTTGTCAATCACAGTTAATCTTCGACAACGGCGCTAAAAACTTGGTGCAGATATCGAATACCACAAACTTACCGGCAAGTACACCGGGTCGTACCAAGTAATAACTCAGGTGAGTGAGTGGCGATCCTACGAGGATTAATGGATTGAGCAACAATAATTGAATGATTAGGCTAGTCAGAAAAACCAAATTGAGTATTTTGTGTTCCAAGTATCATAAAACAATGAATCAGAGAATGTAAGAAAACAAGTAATGAACGGTTGGTGAAAGTATGAGAAATCAGTTAAGGTTTTGGAAATGTTAAAATTCTGGATTAATGGTCCTTTTATCACACACTTTAATCATGCAGAGATTCAATTCATGGAAAACTTTAGGTGATTAAACCCTAATTTCTTAGTAATTTTGTCTCTTGTAACCCGGTCAACCGCCAATTCCTTGGTCACTTAATTTAAATTAGAGGTTGACATCCAATTCTAGTTTATGAGCCACACAAACCCTAACTACCAATGATAAGATGATTATATGTCACATATCATGATAAGTATAGGTAATGAGAGAGCTATGAGGAATTAATTTTGAGCTGTTATTCAAGTGATTTAACTTTTCTAAGATTCAACAAGAATGCAATTAGAAAAAGAGTTATCTTTCAATATATTCTAATCCCTAGGATGAAGAACGAAATTAATCCTTAAATATAAAATAGTGCATTGATTAAAAGTGGAATGACAATAGTATTAATCCATTAAAATAACAGAGCTCCTAACATTAACAATAAAAGTTTAGTTGCTCATGGTGCAGAAAAAATCCTAGCAGAGAAAAGTGAAAAATTGTGGAGAAGGGAGAAGAAGAAGAAGAAGAAACCCTAGGCCAATACAAGATATCTTCTCTTTTTATATCTAATCCTAATTGATTCAAAATTTAAATTCTAAAACCTAAAAATATCTTTTCTTAATTCAAGATTGATTCAAAAATCAAATTAGAGCAAGAGATTGGTGCTGAATCACGTGGGGACCATCCTGGTCTGTGTTACAGGCACCAAATGCCAGGTTGGTGGCATTTTGGCACTACCTGGGCAGCAACTCTTCACGCTTTTTGAGGTCCCTGGCATTGGCATTTGCCACCACCATGACAGAGGGGAAGGTGGTCTTTCTGTGTTCTAGCCCTAAACACCGGTGAGGTGGCGTTTGGCGCCACCCTAGTAGCTTTGAATTTGAAGCTTTTTCTCTCTCTAAACTCTGTCAAACTTGCTCAAATGCTACATGTGATCAATCAAATTGTAAAACAACTCAAAGTAGCATTCACGGTGGCTTAAAACACTTAAATCTTAAACTAATCCAACAAATCTACATGCAATTCACTAAGAAAAGATGAGAATGATGCTCACGCATCAATCACTTGGTAACTTGGGCAACTGGCTTGGGATTATCAATTGAAAGCCCATTAAGAGCTTCCTTAACAAAACACTTAGAGTCAAAAGAATGATCCTTTTCCAAATCAATTGTGAAGTAACTGCTTTCAACTCATATAATCCCAAAAGAATTTTCATAATACAAATTGGATCTAAGTTTTTGGAAATTCTCAAACCCTATGTGGAAGATTCATTAAAAGAGAAGCCCGAATGTAATCACAAAGATTATCATAAATTCTACTTTAATTTTTGAAATTAAATTTATAAACTCTTCAATTCTTTTCGTTATAGATAAACTCTGTTTGCTTTTCTTTTTACCTGAGAACAAGCAAAATTTTAAGTTTAGTGTTGTGATGCCTAGGCATCTTTTAGTAGTTTTTAGGTTTCTTTTTCAATAGTTTTCTTAGATTTCAACCAAATTTCTTATATTTTCTAGTAGAATTTCAAAACTAATCAAGTGTTTGGAGTTGTTAATATTATTATGTTTTCAGAAGTTTTTTTCTCAAAGTAATCAAGGATTAAAGCCTTTTTAACAAGAAAACACAAATATGTCCAAAGAAGGCCCAACCAGACCCAAAGCATCAAAACCGGACGCCCAGCCTTTAGCCACACACGCTGGGTGGCCAGCACACATGCCTGGAGGCCCTTCTCAAATGGGACACACGTCCAACGACCAGCTCTCCACGCCCCGTGGCCAACATCCCTGGAAGACCAATTCGGGCCAATGCTCAAATTTGAAGTACACCCAACGTTTCTAAGCCTCAACTCCCAAGATGCAACACTTGTTAAGGCCCAATTTCAAATATACAAATCATGAAAAGTCTTAATCTCATTCGAAGATTCAAGATTCAAGAGATTAGTTAGCATTAATTCTCTCTAGAAAGATAAGGATTTGGTTGTTAGGATTTGTTTCTAGATTAGATTTGAATTATTGATAAGATTTTATTTGAATTTGAGTAGGTAGTTATCTATCTTAACCTTCCAAAAGTAAGATTCGATTTAGTTTTTGAATTTGAATTCTAGATAAAACTTATGATATAAAAAAGTGAACAATGTTCACAGAAAGAAAGATCAAATCATACACTATCTCTCATCATTAGAATTAGTTTCTTCTTTATCATGAGTTACTAAACCTCTGCTGTTGGAAGTTAGGAGCTCTGTTTGATTTATGGATTTATAATGTGAGTTTTCTTTATTTCAATTCATACTTCTTTATTTTTTCAAGAATGAGTTTCGTTCTTCATCACTAATGATTAGAACTATTGGGAAATATTCTAATTCTTTCTTGGATATTATTACATTTGGAAAAATTAATTTCGAAATTAGCTTAAAACTCATCTCATAATCTTCAATTATTTATAGATAGTCTTGAATAAGTGACATATAATTCAACTAGTGATAGTTTTTAAATATTATGTGACTTAAAATCGAAACCGTTCTTCACCTCTTCTCTTGATTAGTTGACCAAAAAATGGGCGATTAATTAGGTTTAGAGAAATTAACTTACCAAGGAATTGAGATTTGATTATAAATGATTTGTTGTAAAAAAATTTGCATAAATTAAATAAAAAAGCATAAACATTGTTCTTCTAAAAATCAAACACCTCTATGGCTTTTAATATTTTTATCTATTGATTTTCTTTCAACTTTAAAACATTCTCTCATTTTGTTCTTCGTTGTTCTTTTTTTTTTTTTCAAGATCTATAATCTATAATTCAAGGTTTGATCAATCTAATTAAAAATTTAATTAGCAGTTACTTACCTCAATTCATTGATTCTTGTGAAAACGATATTTACTCATTTTGATATAATTTAAAGGATCTGATGCACTTATTAGTATCCAAGATCATTGTTTTCCACTCATCATTTTACTACAATATTTTTTATATAGATTTGAAAACTAAAAAGATACAAATCTGTCATTTTTTGTTTAACATTTTTTATAATCGATAACTCTCGTGCGTACTCTAGTTCAATATAGAAAATGTTATTATCTTTTCTGTCAAAAAATATAGAAAATGTTTTTCTTCTTTAGATATAAATTTAATGTATCTTTACTATTTGTAAATGCTATCTAACGTCTTTTATGAATAACAAATTATTAAAAAAAACCTGTCAACTTCTTTATACGACAAACTTTTCTTATCAGCCTTGAATGCTTATAGCAATAATATTAGTTCGTATTAATTAACTTAATATATAAAGTAAATACCCTTTATTATTTCCACCAACATGAGCATATGCATTATTGTAGCTATATATCATCAAGTCCAATATCGCCACTGATCAACTTTTCTGTCATGTTGTCCTTTTCTTGCAATGTTGTTATTATAAATCCATGTCCATAAATTGCAATAATAATAATAATAATAATAATAATAATAATAATAATAATAATAATAATAAAGAAGAAGAAGAGGCTGTCTAATGAAATAATGATTACA
>NC_029772.3:40390308-40428665 GCF_000817695.3 Arachis duranensis | reverse complement strand
TTTAAAATAAAATCTAAAATTTAAAAAATTTAAATTTGAAAGAATTATACTAATATATTTCTCGAGGTTTGCGCTAATTATACCCAACATTCACTTCTTTAGTAACTGATTAATTTTTTTTACTTTTCTTTAATTTTCTCCAGGTTTGCGGTAATTATACCCTAAACCTATAGTAATTTTCTTTAACTTGTCAACTTTTTATATAAAATAAAATACCCAAAAAGATGTATCTCTAGTTTTTTTTTTTTCATATCAAACAAAAAAAATTCCATAAATGCCAAAAACTAGCCATTAAATATTCGGGTATGAAACGTACGTGTTATTTTACATTTTTTAATAAAGTAATTTATTTCTAAAATAATCAAATATAATTACAGCAGTATAATGAAATTTTTTATAAATATAAAATATATATTTTTATATTGTACCAGATTAATAATTAATCTTTAATATCCATCTAGCATTGTCGATAAAGCCAACTCTCTTCTCAGCACATCCCCTCATCAAGTTACTCTAAATTTTGTTTGATCACCCACCAATTCAATGGCATGCTAATAGACAAAGGTTAAGACAAATGTTACACTATAATATCAACGATGACATCACAATATAATGTCTAAGATGCATCCGAATTAGGATGAAAGAAGCTAGCACTTGTGGCAATGGCTACTGGAAGGGTATATTGATGATTAAAGAAGAACTGAAATGGTAGGAACTAGGAAGCAATTAGCACTAGCTAATTGGGAGCAGTTCTTTTCTTAAGCAAGTCCCTTCCTGTTAGATGCATGCACAAAATCTCATCTTTCCACAAGAATTGAATAAAATCATGTGCATCTTTGCACCAACATACAGTAGAAATATATTAGATAGCTGGACTAATGACTATTCATGATGTTTTACATTTATTGTGATGTTTTTTGTAATTCTTACCTAGCTTAGCTTCACTTTAAGCTTAATATCATCTAGCTTAGTTTACAAATTAGTTACTTATTTATATACAACTATCAATTAGGTGAATTAGATCTTTAAGAGAAAGTTTCTATAGACAGTAGTAGAGGCTAATGAATTTCGTTAGCGTATTATTCGATGAGATCATAAAAAAAAGATCACAAGGATTCAAGGAATATAACCGGGAAGAATTACAAGGTCTTAGAGGTCCAATAACAAGGACGAGATCAAAAAGGGTAAAAGAGGCACTCAATATCGAGAAAAACTCAAAACAGCTCTTGAGGATTATCTCAAAAGATAACGAGGTCTTTGACAAAAAAAAAATATCAATCTGGCCCTTGAACTTTATTTTTATAGGACGGATTAGCCCCTATGCCAAAAAAAGTCAATGTTGTTTTTTTTTTTTGTAGAGACTAATCAATCCTAAAAAAATATTTTGGGTTGGAATTTTTTTTCTTGAGAGCCTCGTTGTCCTTTCGAGATAATTATCAGAAGTCGGGTGGGGTATTCACTCTAAACTTTCTGGATATTGTTTGAAAACATGTTTAAATTTAAAAGAATTATCGTCCAAGATAGCGAATTGATTAATACAAATTGAAAGAAAAAAGGCTTAAATAGCAACCAAAATAAACCCAAATCAAAATATTCAAGAACGTGCTAAAATTATTAGTTTAATTAAGTATATCTTATGTAATTTTTGTGCTTTTTTATGTCATATTTTCTAAAGATTTTTTTAATTTTTTTTAGTGTATTTTAAATATTTTAATGATTTTTTTTACTGTAGTAGAGCATTAAGATTTAGAGGAGAAATCTTTATTAAACTTTCTATCCGCTTAGCACTTTAAATACAAATCCATATGTTATTTAAAAATAGATTATGTATATTGATATTTTGCGAGGTTTAACCTCTTGAATTTTTTATAGAATTCTCTGAATTTATCAAGGGTACTCATCATCTTTGTGGCAATTTTAGGATTATCAATATTTGATTGTGGCATCTTATCTGATCGACGAAATTCACTATCCACATATAATGAATCCGTTCTTTGGCAAGCGTACCAAATTGTCGTCAAGTAATAACCCACAATGGAGTGGGATCGTATCCACAGAGATTAATTGAATTAAGCAAGCAATAGTTGATTAATTATCCTAGTTAGACGATTCAATTTTGAGTGATAAGCAACAAGAAAAGTAAATGACATGAAAGTAAAGGAAAGTAATAAAGTGCAAGAAAGTAAAGGGCAAGAAAAGTAAAGTACAAGAAAGTGACGTGCTGTTAATGTAAACTGCAGAAAATGTAAATAACCACAAAGTAAATAAAAGAAAGCAAGATAAAATAAACATTGGGATCAAGAGATATTGCATTCTCTGGGTTAATTGATTTCATCTCATCTTCAATCATGCAACTCATTGACCTCTTGGCAATCATGATTGATTAAGCCCCAATTCCTTGGTGACTCAATCTCTCAAATCTTGATCAATAGCCAATTTCTTGGTCTAATTACTCATGAGAAGAGATAAAGCTTGTTCCCTGATTATACCACACATCCTCATAGGTCCAAGTAGAGGGAGGATTATATGTCACCATATCCAAACACCAAAATCCAGATCCTACTCAAGTATGAGAAAGGATTTCAAGCATGGTTTTATGATTCCTCTTCCAAGGTTCCATAAAACCCAAATACATTCAATCTCTTTTCCAAGATAATTGAATGCTAGAATGAAGAACTAAATCCCTTCTAATAAATCAAAGAGAGATGAAGAGAAGAAGAAGAATAAAAACAATCAATCCATTGAAAAACAATAGAGCTCTCTTTCCCAATGGAAAGAGTTAGTAATTCATAACTAAAATATTTACAAGTAAGAAAATAAAAGAGAGGAAATTGATGGTGAACAGAGAGGGTCCTAAGACTTCCCCCCAATCTAGCATGGCTAATTCTATGAAACTAAGGCCTTTATATAGGCTCTACTAAATTACAAACTTAAATGAAATTAAAAGTAAATTACAATGAAATGAAAATAAACTATTCTAGATGTTTCTTGTGGCCTTGATTGGTTGACAATTATAGGCTTGAATAAGAGTTGGAGTGGGCTTGATTGAAGGTTGGGGGCTGCAAGGAAAAGTTGGCGTGTGGGTTCAAGTGCCACTCCCACTTGATTTTGCCTTTGGATTATGATCCCCTTTGACACGCTGAAAAGATGGAGTTGTTTGGGCCTTCAATTGAATGTCCACTATAAAGTATTATATATTGTTGGAAAGCCCTGGATGTTAGCTTTCCAACGTTTTTAAAATCAACTCATTTAGACTTCTATAACTCAAGTTATGCCCATTTGAAGGTGGATAGGTCAGTCTGTCAGGTAGCCCGGCATGCGACGCCCACTTCTAGCGTGCCACGCCCCCTGTGTTGTAAAACTGGCGTGCCACACCCACTCTTTGGCATGACACGCCTTCAATAATGCACCAAAATCTTCTCTCTGGCCATTTGAACTGGCGTGCCACGCCCAAGACTCCAAGTGGCACGCCCATTGTATGAAAGGGGTTGGCGTGCCACGCCTTTGATATCAAGTGGCACGCCCAGGTTTTGCAATGCTAAAATAATAGCCTTTTTCACCTTCAGTTTTAATGTCCACACCCTAAAGTGTTATATATCATTGGAAAGCTCTTGATGTTCGCTTTTCAAAGCTACCAAGATCACCTCATTTGGATTTCTACAACTCAAGTTATGTTCCTTTAAAAATGAAGAGGTCAGGCTGGTAACTCTGCAGTGACGCATTTTTCTCCTTGTGTTTTCAGGGTCAACATCTTCCTCAATTCTAGTGTCCATGAAAAAACTGAAGATTGATGGTTTAGAAGTTATAGTAAACTCTCGTTGTAAGTATAGTTACTAAACCAAGCAATCAACCTTTCTTACAAACGTTTTGGTTGTCACAAGTAACAAACCCCTAAATAAATTGATAACCGAAGTATTTAAACCTCGGGTCGTCTTCTCAAGGAATTTCAGGGAGGTGTTCTTATTATTGGTTATGAGCTTTGTAAATTGGGGGTTTTGGAATTTGGGCAACGGGCACAGACATAAAGGAAAATAAATTAATAATTATAAAATCTCTTGGCAAGGTATGAGAAATTGGAAGTCCTATCCCAATTATCCTTATCAATTGTGATGAGAATTTAATTTTTCTCCCACTATGTTAACCTCTAACCATGAAGGTAAGTTAAGTGGATGAATTAATTCAAATCCTCAAATTCCAGTCTTTTCTTGGGAAAAGTTAGAATTATTGGATCTCGAATTAATTCTTGAAGAATTCCAATTTTCAGTCAACAATGAGTTTGATAACTCAAGAGTTACCAATTAATCAACCAAAGCCAAAAGGGAATAAAATCTACTTGAATGAAAATAATTTGGATAGAGCACAAGCATCAATAACATAAATTAGAGAAAACAATCATAAGTCTGAAATACCTCAAATTATATTAATTCGAAAGAGTAATATGTAACATAGAAGAATTCATAAACTAAATTGAGAAAGCAAGTAATGAAAAAGGAATATTGAACCTGATAAAAAGATAATCCTTAAAGCAAATAAAATCCTAATTCCAAATCCTAATCCTAAGAGAGAGGAGAGAGCCTCTCTCTCTCAAAACTACATCTAAAACTAAAATTGTGAATTATGAAAGCTTGTTGAGTCTCTGCATGTTCCCTGACTTTAACCTGTGTTTCTAGGCCAAAAACTGGGTTGAAATGCGGCCCAGAATCTCTGCCAGTGATTTTTGTAAGTCTGCAGATCGCGCATGTCACGCGTTCGCGTCGTCCACGCGATCGAGTCACTCAGCGTTTTTCGTATCACGCGTGCGCATCATCCACGCATTCGCGTCGTTCGTGCAGCTTCCAATCCGCGCGATTGCGTCAAGCACGCGATCGCGTCACTCTGATTTCTTCCATTTCACGCGGTCGCGTGAGCCATGCGACCGCGTGACTTTTCGCTAGTCATTTCCTCAATTCCTTGTGTTCCTTCCATTTTTGCACGCTTTCCTCTTTATTCTCTAAGCCATTCCTGCCCTATGAAGCCTGAAACACTTAACACACAGATCAAGGTATCGAATGGTAATAAGAGAGGATTAAGATTAGCTAAATTAAGACCAAAGAAGCATGTTTTCAATTATAGAACTAAACTAGGAAGGAATTGTAAAATCATGCAAATCTTATGAATAAGTGGGTGAAAAGCTTGATAAAACCACTCAATTAAATACAATATAAACCATGAAATAGTGGTTTATCAACCTCCCCACACTTAATCATTAGCATGTCCTCATGCTAAACTCAAGGAGACCAAATAAATGAGTAGGGAAAGGCAAGACTCATGCAATGCAACCTATGAATGTGAATGCAACTACATGCTAAAATGATTCTACCTACTTGGTGAAAAAGTAAATAAATCCTTTAAGAATAAATATGAACTGAATTTCATTAATTCAAATCATACAGTGAAAATAAGTAAACTTGTAAGAAGATAGCTCATGAAAGCAAGGAACATAGAATCAAGCATTGAACCCTCACTGGTAGTGTATATCACTCTAATCTCTTAAGTGTATAGGGTACTTCACTCTAATCTTCTCTAATCATACTTTTTAAACTTTGTTCATTAGCTAACCAATCAACAAATATTTAGTATACTAATGCAAACATCATGATGTCTTTTCAAGGTTGTAATGGGGCTGAGGTAAAGGTGGGGATGTATATATAAGGCTAAGTGAGCTAACAGAGTGAATCCTTGATTAGTCTAAGATCTCACCTAACATATACATACTTTATAAAATTTAAAATTCTTTACCTAACAACCCAAATTTTTCCCACTTTTGTATTACATGCTCATGTGTCAAACTTATTTTTGAATTTTGTCCCATGTGCATCGCTTTATTTTGCATTTGCGGAATTCTTTTGTATCCCCTTTATTTAAATACTGAAAAAAAAATTTATATGCACATGGTAATTTAATTACTTTGATTTCACATGAGCATGCTTCCCAAAAAATTTTTATTTTGAAATATCTTTATTCTTTTTAACTTTCTACCTTGTTTCTATCATCTGTGTTCCCATAAAGTTTTCCCACACTCAAACAATTACACAATTTCTATCTTAAGCTAACCAAGGATTCAACTTAGGATTTTTATTTTGTTTTTCTGCTTAAGGCTAGTAATGTGGTTATAAAACAAGAGGGGATTTAAAGGCTCAAGGGGGCTAACAAGGGTGATGTAAAGGTAGGCTACTTTGGGAATGGTGAGCTAGAATCAAACAATGGCCTCAATCATATGCAAGCATGTAAATATAATAAATAATGGACATATAGAATGGAACAAAGTAAAGATTGCAATTATAGAGAAGAAAACACACAAGAATAAAATATTATGGTTAAATAATATAACCATGCAATTAAACTCAAAATCTCACAGGTTGTGTGTTCTTTGGCTCAAAAACCATGTTCCAAATACAACTTCAAACAAGTTTTACACAAAAATTTTGATTTTAAATTAGTGAAAATTTTTCAAAAAATAGGGTCTTAGAAGAAACTCATTACTTTAACCAAGTAGTGGCTAAATGCATAAAATCAAACAATCATGCAATGAAACATGCAAATGCACAAAGAAAAAAAAACAATGATGTTGGAAAGAAGAAAATAGCTAACCCATGGAGATCGGTATCGACCTCCCCACACTTAAAGATTGTACCGTCCTCGGTGCAAGCTAAGATGTACAAGTGGATGTGCTGCTCCAACTGATGCCTTTTTCTATAGATTGTGCAGATTGACTTGCCTGTTTCCCCATATAGAAGTTCTTCCTTTTCCCTCCCTCGGTGGCCATCCTGAAAGAAGAGGAAAAGGGAGAAAAGTAACCCAGAATTAAAGATAAGAAAATAAATGAAACATGGGTTATTTAATGCCAAATAATAAAGGTCTCAATTACATGGTAGCTACAACATGCAGTGAGAAAACAGTAAAAGCATACGGCATATCAACAGTGCAAGAATTGCAACAATGGAAAAGAGTGTGGGTAATGGAAGTATCAGTACAAGCTCATGTCAATGCAAATGGAGTACAAGTATCATAAAAGATTGACATTGGCAGATAATTGATATCATCCCACAGTGTAAAACAAGTTACCAAAATAAATTCAAGAAAAAATGCAATAGTTGAATAAGAAAAAATTTTTAACACCAATGGAAAAATAAAAAAAATTCAGAAAAGAAAATAAAAATATGCACAAAATTAAAATGCAATGAATGAAATATCAAATAAAATGAAATAAAATGGAAGTGAAAAAGGATGAGAAGAAGAAAAAGAGAGTGACAAAGGAGAGAGAAAGAAGAAATTAGGATTAGAAAAGAAAAGATAAGATAATCGGCGCGGTTCTGAATAAGTTGTGCGGCGCAGGCGACGTGGACGCGTGAGTGACGCGGTCGCGTGGTGCGCGATAAGGTCAGGTGACGCGGACGCGTGAGTCACGCGATCGCGTGGCCTGATTTGTGCGATTGGTATGAGTGCAGCCTCGCATTTGCGCAACTCTCTATTTCAATGCATTTTGCCAAAAATCTGGGTGACGCGGTTGCGTGGTTGACGCGATCACGTGAATGGCCAATTTAAAAAATGACGCGGACCCGTGGGGCACGCATTTGCGTGGGAAGGCTTGGGCTTCTAGCACGAGTCCAGCCCAATTTCAGCTCAACTTTTGGCCATACACCCTTTTTACGTCGATTTACAGGGCCACGCGGTCGCGTGGGGTGACGTGGAGGCATGGGAGGCTTATTTTCCATAGGACGCGGACGCGTCAGTGACGCGGTCGCATGGGCAAACTGTGCCAAGGGCACGCCTCCAGCCACGCTTTCGCGTGACTCTCTGTTCAACTTTCTTTTCTTCATAACGCACTGGTGACGCGGACGTGTTGCGTGCGTTTTTTTTTAATATGTAGTATGCAGAATGCAAAATGATATGAATGTTATGAGTAATTCCAGGTTCAATGAAAAATAAAATAAAACTTGAAAACAAATAAAACTAAATAGAAATGAAAAAGGAACGATCATACCATGGTGGGTTGTCTCCTACCTAGCACTTTTAGTTAAAGTCCTTAAGTTGGACAATTGAAGAGCTTCCTGTTGTGGCGGCTTGTGCTTGAACTCATCCAGAAATCTCCACCAATGTTTGGAGTTCCAGTATCCTCCGGGGTCCCAAACAAGGCGCAGAAAGCCTTCAAGCAAGTTAAAGCAAGTGACAAGGTCCCAAGAGTGTTGATTTCTAGATTGAATTCCGGGGTCCCAAATCTTGCTTTTGCACCCGTCTTCTTGTTGAGCAATATTGTTCCATCCGGGTGGCAAACAGTCTGAATTCTCACTGATACAGCCAGACAACTTCCTAGACCCATTCAGTTGAGCTCTACACCAACCTTTGCGTTTAAATGTTGAGCACACAACCATGTTGAACCTTGCAGGATAAATCTTATCACTGACCATCTTCTTCTTACTCCTAATGCCACAGAGAGCTCTAAGTTGACCATCCGTCTCCAGTAGCCCATATTCAAGTGAAATTAGAAAGCTAAGGGATATGAATTTTACCCACTTGAATGTTGTGAAGGATGATGGCAACTTAGGGTGAGGTGTTTCTAATGAACGTGCAAGCTCCACTCCCTTGTGCTCTTCTTCGACATCTTCCACCTCTTTGTAATCTTTAATATCAACCTCTTCCTTTTGGTGAATTTCTTCCAATTTAATCTCTTCTTCATTGTTCACCAAGGGCATGGAATGTTGTGTTTCATCTTCTTTAAACTCCATATCAAGTCCAATGAAGAGGATTCAAATATAGATAAGAATTCATCAATGATTGAATCCATATCTTGATCGTCTTCTTCAAAGTCTTCAACTATGATATGCTTTGGAGATTGTACACCCTCCTCAACATCAGCTTCAAACATCTTTGAAGGATGCTCTATAACTTGACTTTCCCATGGAGGTTCAGCATCTCCTAAGTCTTCAACCACTGCCTCCTCTTCTTCTTCAATAATTCCGGCTTCCTCCACTTGTTCCAATATCAAATCGTGCTGCTCACTATCTACCGGAGTGCCCAATTTCTTCTTCCTGCTACGTTCTTCAGTAGATTTTCCACATTAAACCATGGGAGTTCTTTGAATGTCTGAACTTCGGGAAGGTAATCGATTTCTTGCTTGATCCAGGTATTTAAGTATGAAATCGTATTCATCCTCGATGATTTTCTTTTCAACTATTTCTTCACCTTCAAGCACAAAATCTTCCTTGATGGCTTCTTTTCTATGATAACTCCCTTCAACTACACCTTCATCTGCAAAGGTCTCTACTACCTTTACCTTTAGTGCCTCCTCGAGCTCCTTATGAAGTATGGATTTGCGAAGATGATCCCTTCTCTCTTGTTCCATGTCAATAGTATCATTGGGATCATGTTGCTCTTGGGTTGATGGATGTGGGTGCTCTTCCATGGATGGTGGTAATGGGATGGATGGATCATTATGTGGTTGAGATGGAAGTGCAGTGGAGCTTGAAGGTTGAATATTGGGTGTAGAGGGTTGGCCCAAGCGGGATATAAGTGCTTGAAGAGTAGAGGCGAGACTAGTGATAGAGGCAAGTTTGCTTTCTATGGAGGTTTGGGGTGGATAGGAGGGTTCATTTGTTGGGAGAAAAGGTTCATAACAAGGAGGTGGTTCCTCTTGATAGGGATATGGAGATGGTGTATATTGAGGTGGTGGTTCTGGGTATGGTTCATATGGTGGTTGGTGTAGTGAATAAGGATTGGGGTCATGTGGAGGTGGATGGTGGAAAGGGGCTTGTGAGTGTGACAGTTCAAAATTATGTTGTGAGGATGGTCTCTGAGCATACGGTGGGGCTTGTTGGTAGCTACTAGGCGGTCCACCATATCTATCAGCTTGGCATGCATTGTAGGATGGTCTTTGTCTGTGATATCTTGGAAGGTGTTGTTGCCTAAAGGGTTGATCAGATCCTCTTGGCTCCGTCCATCTTTGATTGCTTTGACCTTGATGCATATTCCTGTTATAGCTTCCATTCCTTGCAACAAAATTAGAACTAAACTCAAAGCGAGAGGGGTGAGAATTCATAGTAGTAATCAGAAATAAGGGGGAAAAGAATAAACAAATAAACAAGTAAAAGAAAAAAAAATTTTGAAAAATATTTACAATAACCAATAATAAGGCACACGTTTGCAATTCCCCGGGAATGGCGCCATTTTGAAGAAACTGAAGATTGATGGTTTAGAAGTTATAATAAACTCTCGTTGTAAGTATAGTTACTAAACCAAGCAATCAACCTTTCTTACAAACGTTTTGGTTGTCACAAGTAACAAACCCAAAAAAATAATTAACCGAAGTATTCAAACCTCGGGTCGTCTTCTCAAGGAATGGCAGGGAGGTATGTTCTTATTATTGGCTATGAAAAAGGTAAAATTGGGGGTTTTGAGAGTGGTTTTGGAATTTGGGCAACGGGCACAGACATAAAGGAAAATAAATTAATAATATAAAATCTCTTGGCAAGGTATGAGAAATTGGAAGTCCTATCCCAGTTATCCTTATCAATTGTGATGAGAATTTAATTTTTCTCCCACTATGTTAACCTCTAACCATGAAGGTAAGTTAAGTGGATGAATTAATTCGAATCCTCAAATTCCAGTTTTTCCTTGGGAAAAGTTAGAATTATTGGATCTCGAATTAATTCTTGAAGAATTCCAATTTTCAGTCAACAATGAGTTTGATAACTCAAGAGTTACCAATTAATCAACCAAAGCCAAAAGGGAAGAAAATCTACTCGAATGAAAATAAATTGGATAAATTGGGAATAATCAATGACATAAATAAAAGAGAGAAATATTAAACTGAAATACCTCAAATAACATTAATTCGAAAGAGAAATCTGTAACATAGAAGAATTCATAAACTAAATTGAGAAAGCAAGTAATGAGAAAGGAATATTGAACCTGATAAAAAGATAATCCTTAAAGCAAATAAAATCCTAATTCTAAATTCTAATTCTAAGAGAGAGGAGAGAGCCTCTCTCTCTCAAAACTACATCTAAAACTAAAATTGTGAATTATGAAAGCTTGTTGAGTCTCTGCATGTTCCCTGACTTTAATCTGTGTTTCTGGGCCAAAAACTGGGTTGAAATACGGCCAAGAATCTCTACCAGCTACTTTTGTAATTCTGTAGATCGCGCACGTCACGCTTCCGCATCGTCCACGCGATCGCGTCACTCAGCGTTTTTCGTATCACACGTGTGCGTCGTCCACACATTCGCGTCGTTCGTGCAGCTTCCAATCCGCGCGGTTGTGTCAGGCACGCGATCGCGTCACTCTGATTTCTTCCATTTCACGCGGTCGCATGAGCCATGCGATTGCGTGACTTCTCGCTAGTCATCTCCTCAATTCATTGTGTTCCTTCCATTTTTGCACACTTTCCTCTTTATTCTCTAAGCCATTCCTGCCCTATGAAGCCTGAAACACTTAACACACAGATCAAGGTATTAAATGGTAATAAGAGAGGATTAAGATTAGCTAAATTAAGACCAAAGAAGCATGTTTTCAATCATAGAACTAAACTAGGAAGGAATTGTAAAATCATGCAAATCTTATGAATAAGTGGGTGAAAAGCTTGATAAAAGCACTCAATTAAATACAATATAAACCATGAAATAGTGGTTTATCAGTCCATTATAAAGTGTTATATATGGTTGGAAAGCCCTGGATGTCTACTTTCTAATGGCACTAGAAACATTCCATTTGGAGTTATGTAGCTCAGGATATCTTCATTTGAATGAGAAGAGGTCAGATTGGCATATGCCCCGGCGTGCCACGCCAATGCTTGGCGTGCCACGCCCATAGTGGGGTTCAAAATCACTCCTCTGGAAGTTAAGCCTGGCGTGCCTTGCCCAGGACCCCAAGTGGCACGCCCTCTTTGAGATCTTGGCTTCACAAACTTGGCGTGCCACGCCCATAGCACCAAGTGGCATGCCCTCTTTGAGACTTGGCTTCACAACTTGGCGTGCCACGCCCAGAGCTCCAAGTGGCACACCCATTGTTGAGAGTTGGTTCAAAAGCTTGGCGTTCCATGCCCAGTGCTTCAAGTGGCACGTCCAGCTTCGCACGTCCAGCTTTATTTGTTATTTTCTTCCCCTTTTGTTGCTCTTTTCACCTAAAATTCAGCATAAATCCATTTCAAAGCAATGTACCATAATATATATCATTTGGTTCATGAAATTGCATTGATTCAATGAGATTATGCTCTTTTTATGGTCCTTTTAGATAAGAAAAATGGTACATGATGCGCAGTCATCATTATCCTATCCAAATTTATATCAATTTTTAACTTCACTTATATTTACAATCGTACAACTCCATTTTTTATTATTCTTGAGTCTTGTGATTCAAGGTGTGAACTTTCTTCTCGTTGTAGGATTGTTGATTTCAGAATCTTGTAGCATCACGTATAATTTTGTCTAGTTTTTTTACGAATTTTCTATTCTTACAATCTTGGTAGATCCTATTGAAGTGATTCATAGACTTTGAGTCATATCATTAACTTTACTAATTATAATTCTATTAGATGTTGTCCTCTAATGCAAGCTCTCTCATTTCTTTTCTTGTTTCTCTTTTTCTTCTTTTCACCTCTCTTCACTTGGTAACAACACTACAAAAAGACGCTAACTTGCAAATATTTTTTTAGATTTGTGACAATTCTTAATCTCTACCAGATGTGTTATGGCAATTCATAAAACTGTCACAACTTTGTGTCCTGCTATTAGGTTGCGACAGTTTTAAGAAATTCCTTTTATATTGCGGTTATTTTTTGGACGTTGTGAAGATTTTCTACTCCTACAATTTACAGTGGTTTTATCAAATGTGTGGCGGTTTCAAACTTACAAATTACTCATCTCCCAAACAAGTTTTACTATTTTGAGGGAGTTATAAACCACCATAATCGTAATCCTATAATTGATTATCGTACTTCATGACAGACATAACAAATCCACTAGTATGTATGTAAAAATTAATTAACATTTACAAACACACTATAAGCATTTTCTTTCTCTTATAAATTTTAATTATAAATTCGATTATTATATAAATATTTTGAAGAGGGGTATCACTATAAGAGAGGCGTTACATGGCAGTAATTTTTTTCTTTATTAGCGGTGGTTTTAAACCGTCGCAAAATCAAATTTCGGCGGTTTATTAGACCATGGATATTGGCGTCGGGAAATGATTTTGCGACAGTTTTCAGCAATCGCTGGTATAACTGCCGCTAAATTAGTATTTTACGGCAACTAATTTAGCGGCGGTTTTAAACCGCCGCGGTATACATGTATTAGAATTTTGTTCACTTTTTACCGACGATTTCGAACCGCCCCAATGTTCTTATGTTTTTCCTATTAGAACTGTTTGCGGTGGTTATAAAACCGCTGCTAATTTCAATACAAATTTACAAAAAATTTTGGATTTTTCTTTTAAAAAATGCTGATTTTTTTTGTTTAATTTAAAGATACATTTGGTTTACTGATAGTTCAAGGTATCCTTCAACATGATCCTACAAAATGAATCCACAAAGAGTTCTTTTACACAATCTCTAGTTTTTTATTTAGAAATTACAATCATGATATAATTTAAGCATTTTTCTACCTATGACCAATTACAAAATCATAGAAATTACAAAAGAGAAATGAGATAGTTTACACATGACCAGTTACAAATCAAATGATAATGCCTTTTTCTTCCTCTAGCTTCTTTCTTCTCTCACCTATTTTCTTGTTACGACAAGAATAGATAATCAGAAAATCACAATGAATTTTGCAAAAATGGTGGCAGAATACTAGGATTGATGGAGCTCAACCAAATCCTTTAGATCCAAGCTTCTGAGTTTTAATATCTCAAATACAATTCTGATTTCCAAGCTTCTAGTTTTAATATCACAAAATAAATACTACCTACTATAACATTGTGGCATTATTGTTGTCCAAGCTTGAAAAGGGTCTCACTTTCACCATAAGAAGCAATGATGGATTAAGTGGGTTGTGAAGGTAGACCAATTAAGATTACTTCAATTCCAAGAAATTAAAGTAATAATCAAATCCAACAAACCTTATGGACACACACACTTTCAATCATTCTATTCTATGCCAACTTTGGACTTATCCATAGCCAACTATGCATCAGAGTGTGCCGTAATAACCAACAACTACCTTCTTGCAAAGCTCCAAACAAAACAAGGACTTGGCCCCATCGCCATCCTTTCTTGCTCTCCAATGTGCACTTTCATTTCTCTTTTATATATATATATTGAGTTGATACACTCTTTTTTTTTTAAATATTAGATAAGGTATAAAATTCATATCATGTAAATATATAAACCTAATCAAATATTGAAAAAAATATGAGTATATATAACAAATTTTGCATACAAATTTGCTTGTGTTATCTAACCTTTTCTTATGGAATAGCTTTTATTGCAAAATTGCAAGTTGTAACTATCTTAAACCCTGAATGGAATTTTGCTCAAGTACAAAGATAATGTAGGTGGTCCGTGACACCTCAACAATATAAATAAGAATAATAGAGAACAAAAAATTCGCCCGCACAACAGCACTCCAACACCTTGTGTACCTAAAAGTCTTTAAATTTGATTAGCGGACTTGAGTTGGTCTGGCTCTATGCCACTTTCACTCATACCAAAATTTGTAGCTTACTAAACAATGTAACTACAATACTATTCTGATGATAAATGAAGCTCAACCAGATCTTTCAGATAATCCTCTTGCTCAAACATACGAATCAAATTGTCCCAAACTCAAACATTATTATCAATCACTCTACCTTACACTTCTCTTTCCATACTCTAATTCTTTCTGTACCCTGCCCCCATGATTAATAATAATTGAAACAAATTTCTTGTCTAAACATTTTCACTTTAGTTTGGTCTATTGGAAGTTCTATAAAAGGGGTAACATTTTATTCTATTCAACTGAATTTTCCTTCTTTGGTTTCCAAAATGACACAATTATCTTACTTTTAACCAATTTATTTTGATATCATGAGAAACAGAGATCAAATTAAAATAATGTTAACTACGGCGGTATTTGGAAGGGAGACTGAGACTGAGAGACTGATGCTACATTAAATCTCTGTATTGTGTTTGATATAAAATGTATTAGAGTGAGTTATGTCTAAGTATTATGTTAGCACTTGCAAGTAAAATTGAAACTTGCAAGCATATCAGTTAGCAATAATTACACAACAATATAAGAAAGCAACGACATGGGAAAGGATAACTGTACCTGGTTGATGCCAATCTCTCAGCATGAAAGAATAACATTTCATTGCCAAAGTTTCATCCTATTAAATTAGACATATCATCATTGAATTTTGGCTTTAATTGACCTAGGTCTTTCAAGTTTCAATAGCACCCATGCTTTAAAATAATTACGTAATAAAGTACCTTGAGTATATTACAATTGAGATCTCACAATGGCTTACAAGAAGGGGTTTCATGCACTGTTGAGGATGGAGCAGGGGTTTCATGCACTGTAGAGGAGGCACGAAGGGTTGACGCCAGAGAGAGGATGATGGATGGACAGCAGTGGTGCACGATAGAGCAGTAACTTTAGGGTTTCGCACACTTCCAATCTATTTTTGCTGGTTTCCAAAGCTGCATCTGTGGGAAAAATTGTTGGTTATTAGATAAAATAAGATTGAATAAATGAGTTAATTAGCTCGGATAAAGATCTTGATTACCGGCGGTTCTTCATGCAGTGGCCGCTATTGAAGCAGGAGTTGCGGCAGTGGAGTAACAATGGTAGCTATCTCCCTTAGCTGCGGCGGTTGGATTAACAGCCGGAAATTTTTAGCCGCTATCCTCCGCTTTTATTGTAGTGTATTATATATATTTTTGTATAGAACAACAACAACAAAGCTAGTGAATGCAAACAACTAGTAGTGGCATAAATGGAACCAATAGTAGTGCTAACCGAACGACAAGCAACTTCATCAACAACAACTAATAGTTAGCCTCAGGAGAGAAGTGAGTAGAAAAGACATTGTGAGCACTACAAAATTAGGGTTTCATGGAAATGGAGTTCTTGGTTCATTGGTTATAAATTTTGGAGTAATAAATTTAAATTTTGGGGTTCTCAAAATTCCTGCCAATTGAAATAAAAGTTGTCCCTAATAAATCTTAAAAAGTACGAAAAAGAAAATTTTATTCTCTAAGTCTATCCACAGGTTATTTAAAACTTCCATTATAAAATTCTCACAAAATAAAATATTTTGTAGCGTCACTCACTTTCTAAGGACAATGTTGTTATTGTTTCTAACTTCAACCTCTATGGATGAATCTAATTCTTCCTCAACAGTTGTTTCAGTCATGATCTCTAATCTCTAGATTAATTGTATCACCGACTAACACTAATACAAGCTCAAATAACTCAAAGAGCATTAAATTCTACTTACTCTGGGTATGAGTTGAGACTCCGGATAAAACACAGTGGTGTTATTACTTGCTTCAGGTAAGAGTTCGAGACTCCGGGTAAGAGGCAAAGGTTGAGTTCTGTCGTTGTTTGCTTCGAATTGAGAATTGTAACACCGTTTGGATAAGAGGCAAGGGTGAGGTTGTCCCCTTACTCCGGGTACACGAGAGACTCTAGCAAAGCTGAGTCACAATCTGAAAAGGTTCACCCAGTTATGTGTTTGTGGCATTTATGTATCTGGTGGTAATACTGGAAAACAAGATGCTTAGGGTCACGGCCAAGACTCATAAAGTAGCTATGTTCAAGAATCAACATACTAAACTAGGAGAATCAATAACACTATCTAAATTCTGAGTTCCTAATGGATGCCAATCATTCTGAACTTCAAAGGATAAAGTGAGATGCCAAAACTGTTCAGAGGCAAAAAGCTACTAGCCCCGCTCATCTAATTGGGACTAAGTTTCATTGATATTTTGAGATTTATTGTATATTCTCTTCTTTTTATCCTATTTTGTTTTCAGTTGCTTGGGGAGAAGCAACAATTTAAGTTTGGTGTTGTGATGAGCGGATAATTTATACGCCTTTTGGTATTATTTTTACATAGTTTTTAATATGTTTTAGTTACTTTTTGGTATATTTTTATTAGCTTTTATGCAAAAATCACATTTCTGGACTTTACTATGAGTTCGTGTATTTTTCTGTGATTTCAGGTATTTTCTGGCTGAAATTGAGGGACCTGAGCAAAAATCTGATTCAGAGGTTGAGAAAGGACTGAAGATGTTGTTGGATTCTGACCTCTCTGCACTCGAAGTGGATTTTCTGGAGCTACAGAAGCCCAATTGGCACACTCTCAATTGCGTTGGAAAGTAGACATCTTTGGCTTTCCAGCAATATTAATAGTTTATACGTTGCCTGAGATTTGATGGCCCAAACTGGCATCCAAACGCCCACCAGAGACACTTTTCTGGTGTAAAACGCCAGAACTGGCACCAAAGCTGGAGTTAAACGCCCAAACTGGCACCAAAACTGGCGTTTAAACACCAAGAAGAGCCTATGCACGTGAAAGCTTCAATGCTCAGCCCAAACACACACCAAGTGAGCCCCGAAAGTGGATTTCTGCACTATCTACACTTAGTTACTCATTTTTCTGTAAACCTAGTTTGCTAGTTTAGTATAAATAGCACTTTTTACTATTATATTCATATCTTTAGATCATTTTTGAGACTATCTTTGGATCAATTTTGATCTCTTGATCACATTTTGGGGGCTGGCCATTTGGCCATGCCTAGACCTTGTTCTTGTGTACTTTCAACGGTGGAGTTTCTACACCTCATAGATTAAGGTGAGGAGCTCTGCTGTTCCTCGAGTATTAATGCAAGTATTATTATTTTTCTATTCAATTCACGCCTACTTCTCTTCCAAGATATACTCTCGTACTTAATTCAGTTAAGTCAGAATGAAGGGGTGACCCGTGACAATCACCCAATCTTCGTTATTCACTTAGCCAATATCTGCGTGCCTGACAACCACAAAGTGGTCTACATGATGTTCAACATAGTCATTGGACAACAACTTAAGTATACTCTCTTTGGTCTCTGACCCACGGCTCTGAATCACCTCTCCTGACAACAGAGCATTCGAATCCGTTACGTTAGAACCTTCGTGGTATAAGCTTGAATCAATTGGCAGCATTCTTGAGATCCAGAAAGTCTAAACCTTGTCTGTGGTGATCTGAGTAGGATCTGGGATGGGATGACTGTGACGAGCTTCAAACTCGTGACTGTTGGGCACAGTGACAGTGTGCAAAAGAATAAATGTATTCTATTCCAACACGATCGAGAACCGACAACTGATTAGCCATGCGGGAAACCGTAGAGGACATGTTTTCACTGAGCGGACGGATGGTAGCCATTGACAACGGTGATCCACCAACATACAGCTTTTCATGGAAGGGAGTACGCATGATTGAATGAGGACAATACGAAAGCAGAGGTTCAGAGGCAACAAAGCATCTCCAAACGCTTATCTGAAATCCCCACCAAGGAACTACATAAGTAACTTTATTTTATTTTCCACTTTATTTATCTTTTTATTATCAAACCTCATAACCATTTGAATCTACCTGACTGAGATTTACAAGATAACCATAGCTTGCTTCAAGCCGACAATCTCCGTGGGATCGACCCTTACTCACGTAAGGTATTACTTGGACGACCCAGTGCACTTGCTGGTCAGCTACGTGGAGTTGTGAGAAAAGTGTGAACTCATGATTTCGTATACCACATAGCTTCACAGATCGAGTCTGAAGCTTGATAATTGTATCTTTGGAAACTTTGATTTTTTTTGTATATAGTTTATCCTTCTTTTTTATTCTCTTTACCCGTTTGCGCTTATCTGGACAAGTGTGATGTGATTTCTGATACGGTTCTATTTAGATTCTCTTTCAAGACTCCTAGTTACCATTTCTTTCAACCATACTATATTTGTATTTTTACTTTAGAGGTCGTAGCACTTCGTCACCTCTGATTTACGTTCTAGGCGTAAAGCTCTATGTGGTAGGATATTACATTATGGGCCTTAGAGGGTTTGGATCAACATGCTTTTTCAAATTCAGAACGGGTTATTAAGCTAGTAACTAATTTTTTCGTTATCTCTTGCAACTATAAAAGCTTAAAGATAAAGGAATAGAGAAAGTGACCCCATCAAGTATCCTGGTTCAACCCCAAAGTATAATAAAGTCTATGTCTAATCTCTACCAAAATTTTAGTAGAACTTTATTATACCAATAGCCAAGATTACAAACACAATTTCTAAGATCAAGACGAAGATGAAGACAAATAAACCAAACCCGTTTCTTGCCAAGGCAAATGAAGCCACAATTTCGAGCTTCGAAAACAAACACCAATAGAATAAAGTCATAATTTTGAGCTACACAAACAAATACAAAGATAAATTCCAATACAATAAAGTCATAATTTTGAGCTTCACAAACAAATACAAAGATAAACGCCAAGACAAACGAAGTCATACACTACAACATTTTGGGTCTATGGCCACGGTTTTTTTTTGTCACGGTAAAAAACCATGACCATAGACCCTCTATGGTCGCGGCTTTTTAGGGTGACCAAAAAAAAGCTATGGTCACATTTTTTTTTTTGGAAAAGGTGACCATAAAGTACCTATGGTCACGGTTTTTTAAAAAATGGTGGTCTAAAAGGGTCTATGGTCACGGTTTTGAGGGGTAACCTAAAGGGGTCTATGGTCACGATTTTTTACAGTGACCAAAAAGGGTATATGGTCACGGTTTTTGGGGGTGGCCTAAAGAGGTCTATGGTCACGGTTTTGGGGGTGGCTTAAAAGGGTCTATGGTCACGGTTTTGGGGTGACCTAAAGGGGTCTATGATCACAGTTTTTTACAGTGACCAAAAAGGGGCTATGGTCACGGTTTTTCAAAAAAGGGTGACCTAAAAGGGTCTATGGTCGCGGTTTTGAGAGGTGACCTAAAGGGGTCTATGATCACGGTTTTGGAGGTGACCAAAAAGGATCTATGGTCACGGTTTTGGGGGGTGGCCTAAACGAGAAACAGGGGGAGCTCGAGGGGATAGAAGTGAAGGAGAGGGAGAAGAGCGTGCCGGCGTCGCGCCCAGTTCGTCGCTGTGCAGCTATCGCTACTCTCATCACAGGCCGTTGCTCATTGTCACTGCTGGGTTCTTCGTCGGCACTACTACAGACAAGAAGAGAAAGAGAGAAAGCCAGCGCGAAAGAAGAGGAGGAGGGGCACTGTCTTGCGCCGTCACTGTCATGCCTTGTTGTCGCAGCTATGGAGACCGCCACCGTTGTTGGAATCGTGAACTGAGGAGAAAGGGAGAGCGACGTTGAGAGAGATGACAGAAGCCAGTGAAGCACGTGAGAGAAGGGGAGCCGATTTCCGTCACCGCCACCGCACCCAGTCGCCACCGGTGGAGCTCGCCGTCCCTGGAGGTGAATCGGTGTCGCGTCCTTGCTGCCAGGGCCACCAGCGCTACTGCTAATCCTCAAATTCCACCTCTTTTCCTTTGGGGATTTCTGCCGCAAATTCCACCCCCAACATCACCATCCTTCTTATATTCGTTGGGGAACTTCTTACTTCTTAGTTTCCTGATTTTTTAGGTATTCATTTTTCACTTTCCTTTTAAAATATATAAATAACAATAATAAAAAAGAATCTCTTACACACTATATTTGTGCTAGTGATATATTCTTCTGTGTTGTGGATAACTAGATCATGCAATTTTATAAGTCCTGCTCCCATTTAGACAATCTTATGAGGCATGCCGTTTCTTCCTTTTCTGAATGATCATCTGAAATTTAGTCACCATCTGATTTGTTTTTACCTAGTATTCAATTTCTTATTGCTGTCAATTTTATGAAAGTGAGATCTATAGTTTTATATAATGGATAATGGAATAATCTGTAACAACCAAATCCTAAATTTTGATAACTCTAGTCTTTAGGTATTTGTCATTTTATCTCTAAGTGGTTGAGTATTATATTGATATAAATAGAGACTTTGGGTTAAAGAAAAGGCTTTTCCAGGCCATAATGCTAAGACATATCCTCTTGAGATGTTGGCCTTGTGACCGAATTATGCATATTATCATTATTATGCACTTGCATTTTATATAATTTTTAGAAAGCTGTATTGACTTGTATTACTTGGGTGCTTCCCTTGCTAATTTGCTCTAGTTTCATTTTCATTGGCGGGGTGCAGAGATGAATATAATCCTAAGAGCGACTTATTGGATCAAGAGTTCATGCTGAGAGTGAAATGGTATCAACGGAAGGATGTAGAAGTAAACATGAAAAAGTAGATTTCATAATTTCAGTAAAGCTTTTTAATGTTAGCTATATGAGAATGTTAATCTGTTTCTTCTTCTGTTTAATTTCCCATGAACATAAAAGGTCGTGGCAAAAGGGTGAATGATTAGGCAGCCAATTGTTGGCTTAAATGAGGATCATGAACCTATAAACTTTGTTTATAGCTAATAAATTTCAGCGTAAATTGGATATTATAACTTGTAAGACATTAGGACTTGTAGATATATACTTGAACATGATAGTTATTGTGGAGTTATGGCTTTATGCTAAAAGATATACAGTTTTGTAACTTGCTTTTTCATCTCTTGAAATTATATTTGGATGCCACACAATGTGTTCCTTATCTAGAATGTCAGCATGAAACAATTACTTAGTTATTAAGTTTTAAAAAATAAAGCTATAGTAGGATGACACAAATTCTCACATTTAAATTTCAATAGAAGATTTTTTTTTTGTTGGATTTGTATCTCAATGGGAGCTATAACTAGGTAGGCTTTTATCATTCACTTTCTAGCTTCGACCTTTTTCTTTGGAAGGAGGGTTAGAAATGGCTTGCTAAGCAACAATGAGTTTGTAGAGAAAAAAACTTGGGTTTAATTCACAGTTAATGCATTGTCATAATTAGTTGCCACTGAAGAGATCTCATTAATTTGTTCTATTCTCATCCTTGTATTTTGGATGAGATGGAATGAGTCTTATAATGACTTTAGTTATCTACATGTAATATTTGGATGTCTTCTGTACTTTTTGAAACGAGATTTTACGTGTTATTACATGTAATAGATAATTACACTCTATTTTTATTTGTGTTGTTTGGACTATAAACATATCTATCTTATAATAAAACTTTTATGATTTAGATTTCTTGAATTTCTTATTTTTATATTTATTTGGTGATTATCATCATTTTCGGATGTGATTATGTTTTAAAAGAAATAAATCATTTAAAATAAAACAGGCTATGGTCACGGTGAAAATCGTGACCAAAGATAACGCTATGGTCACGGTTTTAAGGAGGGGTGACCATAGACGCTATGGCCATGGTGAAAACCGTGACCATAGATAAGGCTATGGTGACGGTTTTAAGGAGGGGTGACCATAGAGGCTATGGTCATGGTAAAAACCGTGACCATAGATAAGGTTATGGTCACGGTTTAAGGAGGGGTGACCATAGAGCTATGACCACGGTGAAAACCGTGACCATAGATAAGGCTATGGTCACGGTTTTAAAGAGGGGTGACCATAGAGGCAAAACCGTGACCATAGATGGCTATGGTCACGGTTTTAAAGAGGGGTGACCATAGATAAGGCTATGGTCACGATTTTTACGCGTGACCATAGATTAACCTATGATCACGGTGAAAAAACGTGGTCTAAAGTGTTAGAATTTGAAAATTGTAACCGTGACCATAGAAACCGTGACCATAGATGAAAAAACTGTGACCATAGACCTATGGCCACAGTAAAAAACGGTGACCATAGGTCCAGAACCATGACCATAGATCTATGGTCACCCTTTTTTCTTACTACCGTGATCATAGGTTTTTTTTTTAAGTGATAATTCCAAGCTTTACAAACAAAGACAAAGACAAATGCCAAGACAAATGAAACCACAATTCTGAGCTTCGTAAATAGAGACAAAGAGAAACCTCAAGACCAAATCAAAATCAAAGACAAAGACTAAAACTTGAACTGAAATTATTATAGCTTTTATTTCTAGTTCATGCCTTTTCACTCATAAGCTCTTTCTTTCTTAAATAATCTCTTACAGAAACATAAGCTTTTTACTTAAAACTAGGAAGACTTAAAAAACTAAAACTAAATCATCGAATTAAAATCCAATAAAGAAGAATAATGACCCTCAAAGTGCACTCTATCTTTTTCAATTTTCTTCTTGCCTTTTTTTCATGATTGATCCTCTTCTTATAACAAATCAATAGCTCTTTATTCTAGCTCACTGTTGTTGTAAATTAATTCTTATTATTGTCATGATAATTTTCTTTTCTAATAATAGTTGCAATCTCTTCTAAATCTTTATCAAATCTTGTTTTTGATAGTTTATTGTTTCCACAAATAACCGAATTAACATAAATATCAATATCAAATTCTAAAACACTTAATAGTACGATCAATAATAAAATCAGTTAGGTCAAACTTAATTAGACCAACAAAATATTTGTCATCATAATAATTAGATAAAATATTTTTAATTCCACAATAAAGCAATAAGATTTGGCCTTTCTCAAAATCTTCTACTAAAAATCACATCAAAACATGAAAGGTGTAATTAGCTCAATCTGCCCTTTTCCGATGCCAAAAGGATAAAAAATTTGTCTCTCTTCTGATCGTATACGTACGAGGCTCACTACAATCCACATTTATAATATATATATATATATAGAGTGAGAATATAAAGGTTCCCATGAAGATAAAAAAATATAGATAAAAACTATATATAGAAATATGAATTCGATCGTAGGCATTCCTAGTTTTTCATTCTAAGCACAAACTTGTCTAGGATCTAAGTAATTCATTGAAACTATGAAGTATGGATATTTTATTGAGTTGTTGTATCTGCGTATTAGATATATTTCAGATACGAAATTTATTGATATTTGTCTGACACACGTGTCTACTGTATCCAACTGTATCTTAATAAAAAATAAAAAATTATTCTCCAGACACATTTAGACACACTTAAATATCATCACGTATCAGCATGTCTAATTTTATTCTTAATATATATTTTTAAAATAAATTTAGAAATAATATATATTATTATTATTTAAAACAAATATTCTCTGACATTACGCGTACCTTCATTACCTCCATATGACCAATAAACACAAGCAAATCCAGTCAGTATCAAATTGCAAACAAATCACATAATATCAATTAGCAATTAAACACATAATTGACATTTACAAGAAATTAAGTACACTAAAATAATACAAATAAATGCATATGATTTATGTATGTCCCTTTTCACCATGATCTCGTGGGTTGGTTATTTTTTCAGAGTCCACAACATATAGTATCATAGGAAAACCAAAATTTCTTAGAAGTTTGTCTCAGGAAAAATTTTTTATCACCTTCTCTTAAAGATATCAGGAAAAGTGTCCTATTATCTTTATAATTGAAAGCATCAAATAAGACCAAAATCATTTAGTATCATATGCATAAGCTCATCTTTATTGTTGTGCAAACTTTATCATGATTTTTATATTCATATTATCATAAAGACATACCAACTCTTAACATCAATAATATATCATTTTTATCATTACAATACCACAATGAATATTCATGAATGATATCAAATATTCATGAATGATATCAAATTTTTCTAGTGTCACATCCAACTTCACCATAAGTTCATAACTACCATATCCGCTGCTTAGTGAAAATAATCGAACAAATGTCTAATTTGATTCTCGAAATTTAAATTGAGCATTAATTAAATCTCTTATTTTTATAAATGATCAACTACGTTATTTAAATTGAAAAAAGTGAGTTATCGTTCGTCCTCGAATAAATTGTCGTCTTTAACAACCGTTAAGTACTAGTTTAACAATATAAAAACGATGTCGTTCAAGAAAAACCCGCGTAAAACCTACCCCGCCCATGCTGAGACCCAAAGTTTTAATCTTCCCTTTCTTCTTCTCAATCAACACTTCATTCCAAGAAACTATTGCCATCGGAAATTCCTTCACCACATGTTGCAAGACGCCAAGATTGAGCCTCACACTCTGTGCCTCTAACCATCCCCCGAAGCCATATATGGTTGGTGTCTCATGGGCATTGCCACGCAAGCCCATCACTGCGCCTTCTCGGATTAGAAGAATTAGAGTATCGTCTTTGTCGGTGACCCCTAATCTGTCTTGGAAGTCCCTTTGGCCTCTTTTCTGACCGCACGCTGTGTCTTCCTCCATGAAAATGTCTCTACTCTGATGCTATCATGACACTGTGAGAGAGAGAGAGAGGCATCAAAATTTAAAGATGTGATAATGGTGATGATGAGGGTGATGTGGGAACGAGGGTGACACAGTAAAGTGGGGTTGGGTAGTGAACATAAGGGTGGAGAATGGATGATACTCGGTTTACAAGTATAGAAGAGGCAAAGAGTAAGTTGAATGAGGTGGTGGAAATAGGTGGCATGGTGAGGTTGATGATGGAGACAAAAATAGGATGATAGTGGTGGTGGTGGTCGTAGAGGTGGTGGTAGTGGTAGTGGTGGCGGCGGCGGCAGCGGCTAAGAGCACGGTGGTGTTGATGATGGAGACAAAAAATAAATATTGGTGGTGGTTTGATAATGGCAGTGTACTCGGGGACGAACGAAAACTCACTTTTTTCAATTTAAGGGACGCAATTGATCATTTATGAAAATTAGGAATTTAATTGATGTGTGATTTGAATTTTGGGGATCAAATTGGACATTTACTCAATAATAATCACACTCACTTCTAAAATCAAACCATCAATTTTTCTTCATTTTTTTCAAAAATTTGTAGCTACTGTCATCCAAAGAATCGATTCTCTGGCTTAGATAATCTATTTTTTTGTGATTATTAAAAAATTGGTAGTCACTCTCAACCAAAAAATTGATTCTTTGTTGCATTTCAGAACTACATTAATTCTTCTTACTCAAACCTTAGCTCTACTCAAAATCTAACCACCCTAAGCTCAATAAACTCATCATAACCAACATAACACTATCAATCAATAGGATTAACATGCAACATTTCTCTTTAATTTATCTGGAGAGGCTTTAAAACAAGCCCGAAAACTGAAAATTAACACAAACACATCTACTTGCACAAATTTAATCCAACTCTCCGCATCATAATTTACTCAACAGCATCTAAGTCTTGAATGTCCTAAATATACATACTTGTAGCTAGACTCAATTTATTTGACTATATATACCATTAATAATATTTCTTAACTAAATATCAAATTTTCAAAATTCATTAACCAAAATCACAATATTATAACCTAATCAATTTCAATATAATCATAAAAATCATATTTCTCATCCTCAACCTCAATCAAGAACTTATCATTATTCATTCCGTATTGTCAATATTGACATATACCAAATTATAAATGTATCTAATAGGGATGTACAAAACTCGGCCTGTCCCAAAGACCCGGTCCTAGATTTAATCATTTTAGGTTAAATTTGACCCGGCTTTATTAAAATTGGGTTAGTGATAAACCCCAATTTTAGGGTTTATCTTGTGTTAAATTTAGAGGATTTTTTCACTTTTTTTTCACATTTATCCAATAAAAAAGCATGATTTTTGTTATTCTCCTTTAATTGTGCTTAAGAGTGAAAACATGCTTTTTAGGTCTTAAAATAGCTAAATTTAATTTACCTTGATTCCATTAGATACCTTGATATGTTTGTTAAGTGATTTCAGGTTTAGGAGGCAAAGATTGGAATTGAGGGAATGAAGAAAAAGCATGTAGAAATGGAGAACTCATGAAGAAATGAAGGAATCGCAAAGCTGTCAATCCTGACCTCTTCGCACTTAATCGATCATAACTTGAGCTATATAAGTCCCAATGAGGCGGTTTCAGTTGTGTTGGAAAGCTAACATCTGGGATTTCAAAATGATATAAGATTTGCCATAGTTTCCTAGCGTTTAGGGATGCGTATGGATAATGTACGCATATGCATGGGAAGCTGCACATGACTCACTAAAGGCAACTCGTGGCCAGTGATTTCTGAAGCATTTTGGACCCAATCCAACTCATTTATGATGCTATTTAACCCAAGAATTAAAGAGGGATGAATCATCTAGTTAGTTAATTATTTTTAGTTTAGTTTTGGAGGGAAAGTTAGTTTCTAGAGAGAGAAGCTCTCTCTTCTCTCTAGAATTAGGATTAGGTTTAGGTTAATCTTTTAGATCTAGATCTACTTCTTCTCTTGCTTCAATTTTTCTTTTGCTTTATGAATTCTCTTGTAGATCTACATTTCTTCTCAATGCAATTGGTAATTTCTTTGTTGTTTCATGATTGTTTTGCCTTTCTATTGTTAATCTCTTGCTTTTGTAGTTGTAAATTCCTCTAATTCTTGCAATTCATGTTGTTTACCTTTATTGCCTTTTATGTGTTTGATGAAATGCTTCTTCTAGTTATGAGTTAGATTTTGTTCCTCTTGGCCTAGGTAGAGTAACTAGTGACACTTGAGTTATCAAACTCTCTTGTTGGTTAATAATTAGAAATTGCTAATTGACTTGAATGCCACCAAACCTAGTCTTTCCTTAGGAGTTGGCTAGACCCAGTGTGTTATTTAAACATGGTCTGGGCCAAGGATTGGGTCACCTGACTCGCCTTAGTAAAAGTAAAATTCACTGATCTATTTCTTTAGCATCATCATTCACATCATCATACGCCACTCCTTCTTCATTATCATTCACCACAACACTATATCACACCTTCTTCTTCTTCTTCTGTCCCTGCCACACTGTCAAATCAGTTGTCGTTGCTGTCGCTGAGACATATTTAAGAAGTTCTCCTCGTTGATTTGCTCTCAATGCTGTCTCTAAGCATATCAAATGTCAATGCCGCATATGTTATGCCTCGCCATAACCGCCTTGATCTGTTGCACCTCCCGTCTTTGCCCAAATCTGTTCTGCCTTCCATTGCCACGTTGATTTGGGCCCCTCACGACCTCACTATTGTTGTTTCTGTTTTTCTTCCCGAAGTTGATGTTGTCCTTCAATCTTACCGTTATCAAAGTTGGTTCGTGCTCACCGCCACCACCATTCTTCAGCTTCTTCACTGTTGTCGTCAACCACTGGGCCAGCATATATCCCCATTGTCCACCGCACTAGTGCCTATGCCGTCACCCATCGTTGATGCTGAGTGCTGATATTGTTGTCAGGGACGAAATTACATACTAGGGAGGGGAGGCAATGACCCTCCCCCACCCCAAAATATTTTTTTATATAAAAAAAAAAGATTGGCCCTCAAGTTAAAAAATATGGCCTTTTCCAGTCACTCAGACTTCATAAATTTAGTTGGGGCTATAGACTTAATTTGGGTCATAGACTAATTGTAGTTTTAAGTACAAAAAAAAACTAATAAGTTATGTAGTATCTGATGTATTTTTAAATAAAATTAAATTTTTTTCTTTTTTCTCTCCTTTATAGTGCCGCTCTCTGAATCTCTAACCAAAAAAGAAATAGAACAGTCATTCACTCATTTTTCTCTTCTTGTCTCTGTACGTTATTTTTTTATTTTTTTTATGAATCTTACTTTAATTAATTCCGTATTAACATGTACGTCTTTTTTTTTATTTGACTTGTAAATTGTAATTGTTATTTGTGAAGAAATCAAGTTCCACTTTTTTATATATTGAAAAAGAAATTGTAGCTAATTTCAGTATAGATTTAATAATAAATAACTTTAAATTAAAGCAAAAATGTTGAGCCCAATTATTTATGTAAGTTGCAAATTTTAATTCATTTCAATTCTAATAATATTATTATTGATTTTTTCATTGTATAAGTTATAGTTATGGTTTAAATTATTTAAATGAAGCATCAATACATTTTGTTAATAATTTTTTATAATTTTATAGAAAACGTCTAAAAAGGAATTGAATAATATTTGTATATTTTAAATACAACAACCTATCTTTATAATATTTGAGGTTAATTTTAAGATATTTGTGTTTAATTATTTTAATATACGATATGTTCAATTATCTTGTCAAGGAGCAAGTTTAAATCTTAATTATTATTTTAAATTAATTTTTTATATATTTTGAATTATTTTTCATTAAAATAAAAAAACTCAAAAAAATCTTGGTCCCCGCTAAATATTATTTGGTTTATATATTTTGGTTTTTGGATTGTTTGCGATTTTTTTCTTTGCTTTTGGGAAACTAAAATAAATCCATCGATAAGCAGTTTTCGGCGACATTTATACGGTCAATCCAAGGACGATGGTAATCTATTTAGCAGCAGATTATTTCATTATCCGAGGATAAATCCAATGGTACTCAACGTTTTTTTAGTAGTATTTGGTGTGCCCATAAGTAATGTGATTTTATCGGATCTAGTGTCGGATAAGGGTCGCAAAAATATACTCAATCATTATTTAGGGTTGGGTATAGACCAAGACAAATCCAGTTTCACCCGATCCTATGTACACCCCTAGTATCTAATCCATAGTTCATACAAACATTATATAGCATTTACCATAAATAAATCCTACATATTTTAACGACTCTTAGAGCCTTTGTGGGTCAAGATTTGACCTTTGTCTACTCACTAATTAGCCAAATATTCCAATTAACACTTACCCTATTATAGGGATTTGGAAAATTAGGGAAAAAAGAAGAGAAAGTCCTTTTTATCTTAGTGCCATGAAATTTTGAGATAACAAGATTTCACAATTTTTATGTTCTTAGAACACTAAAATAAAAAGTTATCCAAAATTAAAAGTAAGGAATGTTTTCCTAAGTTCTTACCCAAAATAAGAGGAGATGAAAGTTTTCTCGAGTTCTTATTGAAAAAATTGGTATGGTTTCATAGAAGAAAAAGAGTGATGTCTTTATATCAGTGTGTAATTTCAATCAAAGCTCCGAATTAATTAATAAGTGAGGTTGATCAAATCTATTAAGTGACAAACCAAAGAATTACCTCATTTTATTTGATCTCTATCTCAATATGTTTATTTTTATTATATCTACCTTTGTATTTTCATTCCAAGACAATTGTTCATACCATGATCCAATAACTGAAAGCCAGGCCCAAAAATACGTAAAGGTCCACCAATAGAGGTGGACCTCACTATAAACCTGACCTCTTTAAGAAGGTCGAACAACAACATAGAGGTCCAGCTTTACTTGACCTAATAAATAATTGCCTCCTTAAATCTCTCCTACTATCTCTACCTCATCTAGAAGATAGATCTTAACAAACTCTCAAGATAAAGGAAACGCTTATCCATCAGAAAAGATAGACTACTCCAACAAAGGTGGTTATCTACTCTACTATAAATACACTGGAAGCCCACAAGTATAACACGCGTTCTAATCTACTAAAAACCTACTAAAAGACCTTGCTAACTTAAGTATCGGAGTCTCTTGCAAGTACCACCCCCAACCTCCTCACGAGAAACTCGGACAGGCGGCACTTCGGCGCCAAAGAGGTCGGATACTGCCACAGAAAGGGATCAGAACCTCACGTTCAGGCCCAAATCAACGTTTCAGGTAATTCTTGGAACATTGGCGCCATTGCCGGGGACCTAGGATCCACCTTCTGACAAATGGCATACCACGAGCATAGAGATGGCTACACAGCATCTAAGTCTGAGCCAGAAGATTAGCCAGAAGACCAAGCCCTCTTGCTCCCACCTCCACCACCACACCATGGCCCCCACAGGGAAGGGACCTTAAGAAATCTTCAAACAGAGAGAATCCAGTCCGAGGTCTACCATACCGAGGCTGAGGACCAACCTCACGCAAGCGAGATCCTGGATCTTGTTCATGTCCAAGGAGATTGGTGCACGAATTCCCATGCTTCGTACAGCTTAACCAGCAAGTGCACTGGATCGTCCAAGTAGTACCTAACCGAGTCAAGGTCGATCCTACGAGAATTGTGGTTTGAAGCAAGTTATGGTTATCTTGTAGGTCATAGTGAGGCGGATAGAAGAGTTGTTGGATTTGTGAGATCTGAACTAGCTTGATATGTTTACATTGATAATCTTAAATCTTAGATGGTTAAGGCTTGGAGTTGCTTTGTCCTTCTGGATTAACTCTGGTCTTAATGTCTTCTTCAATTTTGAATAATTTCTTCTATGGCAGGCTGTATGTGATTAACGCCGTATGGCCGCGGTCATTAATGTCCCCTGCTTCAGATCAAATGTCGGGTCAGCGGTCATCCAATCTGAATGGGTTGAAGCTCCTACAGTTCATTCTCTTTGGTGATCCTACTCAAAATACCACAGACAATGTCAAATCTTTCGGATCAGAGAATGCTGCGCCTTTGGGTTCTAGCCTCTACCACAGAGACCCTAATCTCCCTGTAAATCGGCTGAACAAGTGTCTCGAGATGTCCTCAATGAAGTCGTGGATTAGCAGTGTAAGAGATGTATAATCAAGCTGGCGGTTCGATGCTTTCCAGTTATGTATTCACACGAACCCATGAACACACGGGTGGTTGTCAGGCACGCGGTCATAGTATGATGAACGGAGCTGATTGTCACAGATCATCACATTCATCAAGTTGAAGAACAAATATACATCTTAGAATTGAATCAAAACACGGATTGAAGAGAAATAGTAATACTTTTATTAAATCATAGAACTCAGCAGGGCTCCTCCTCTCAACCTAGGAGGTTTAGAAACTCATACTGATAGAGAATACAATGATAGAATTTGAAAATATGGTGTAGGTCCCCCCTTAATGAGAAGTGTAAAAGTTCTTTAAAAACTAAACTAATAACTATGGATTACATAAAAAAAGGTAAAACAGTCTTTTAGTGCTAAAATCCACTTATGGGGCCCACTTGGTGAGTGTTTGGGATGAACTTGATGAGATCCACGTGCTAGGAGGCCTCTAGGGCATTGAACGCTGGCTAGGGGGTCCTCTCTGAGCGTTTGGATGCCTGGTCTCCTCTTTTGGGCGATGGACGCCTAAAATGGGGCAGGAGGCTGGCGTTGAATGCCAATTTTGGGCCTTCTATTCCATGAGAACGCTCCATTTGGACTTTTTTAGCTTCAGAAAAGCTCTTCTGAGTGCAAGGAGGTCAGATCTGGATAGCATCTGCAGTGCTTTCTCTGTTTCTGAATCAGACTTTTGCTCTAACTCCTCAATTTCTACCAGAAATTACCTGAAATTGCACAAAAATACACAAACTCAAATTAGAATCCAAAAATATGAATTTACACTAAAACCTATGTAAACTTAATAAAAATTAAACAAAACGTACTAAAAACTATATGAAAATGATGCCAAAAAGTGTATAAAATATTCGCTCATCAGGGTCGACTACAACAGCTCGAACACGAGGCTGAACGACAACGAGAAGCAGAACAGAAGTTGCGAAAAGAAGTAAGGTGACGAAAGGAGTTAAAAGACAAGTTACGTAAATTGGAAGCTGATTTACAAAGGGAGAATAATCGGGCGGAGCGTGAGAAAAGTCCCTTGGGAGTGCAAGATCCGTTTACAGAAGAGATCATGAAGGCTAAAGTTCCTAGGAACTTCAAGTACCCTGACATGGATCTCAATTATAGAACGTCCGACCCGAGCCATCATCTCAATAACTTCAGAAGCAAAATGTACTTGGTCGACACCTTCGACACCACTCACTGCAAAGCCTTCCCGACTACGTTAGCCAAAGCTGCAATGAAATGGTTTGATAGTCTACCCCCCAAGTCGATCACTAGCTTTGACGACCTAGCGAAAATTTTTTTGACCAAATTCTCTATCCAGAAAGATAAAACGAAGCATGCCCCCGAGCCTGCTGGGAGTAAAGCAAGAGGTCAGGAAAAATCCTCCGTGACTATATGGAAAGGTTCAACAAAGCTTGCTTGAAAATTTAAAGTCTACCAACCGAAGCTATAATTATGGGTCTAGTCAATGGCCTTAGAGAATGGCCATTTTCTCAATCAATATCCAAAAGATACCAGACTTCTCTAAACGAGATCCAAGAAAGGGCAGAAAAATACATTAACATAGAGGAAAACTCCCGACTCATGGAACCTCCTTCGCGATCTAACCTACCCTACAATCAAACTCTGGACAAAGAAAGGGAACTCAAGAAAAAAGAGGAGAAAAATGTAGAAGAGCCTCGAAAGTATCAAAACTACACCACTCTAAGGGTTTCTGGTGAATGGATTTTTGTGTGGTCTAGAAATTCACAATAAACTCTCGTTGCAAGTATAGTTTCTAAACCAACAATAGTCCTTTCATACAAAAATTTGGTTGTCACAAGTAACAAACCCCTAAAAATATAAACCGAAGTATTCAAACTTCCTGTCGTTCTCACTAGGAATCGCAATAAAGTGTTCTTATTATTGGTTAGAGGTATGTTTTGGGGTTTTTGGAATAAGAGACTAGAATTGTAAATTGCAAAGTAAATAAACTAATAACTATGAGAGCTCTTGGCAAGGTATAAGAATTAGAAGTCCTATGAGAATTGTGTATTGCTCCCACTTAGTCAACCTCTAACTATGGAGGAAGGTCAAGTGGATGAATCAATTTGATTACCCAAGTCCTAGTCAACTCCTAAGGAAAGACTAGCTTTATTGGAATTCAAATCAATTAGCAACTTCTAATTATCGATCAACAAGAGAGTTTGATAACTCAAGTGTCACCAATTACTCAACCTAAGCCAAGAGGAGAAAATTCTACTCTAGCATCATTTCAAGCATTTAATCAAACACTTGAAAGGCATCAAACAAAAGTAAGATAAAATTGCAAGAAAAGTAAATCCACAATTACTAATATCAAGAAATTAACAATCAACAAATCAAATCAACAATAAAGGAACATGAATCATAAATTGCATTAAAAGAGAAATAGAAGAAACAAGAGTGCATCAACATAAAAATAAAGAATTACAAGGAGTAAAGTACAAAATTAGAGAGAGGAGAAGTATAGGAACAAGAAATTGTAAAGGAAAAGTAAATCAAAGCATGAATTAAACCTAGATCTAGGGAAGAATTAAACCTAATCCTAATCCTAATTCTAGAGAGAAGAGAGAGATTCTCTCTCTAGAAACTAATTCTAAACTAAAAATAAACTAATTGGTAACTAACTTGTTCATTCCCCTTCAATCCTTGGGTTAAATAGCATCATAAATGAGTTGGATTGGGCCCAAAATGCTTCAGAAATTGCTGGCCACGAGTTGCCTTTAGTGAGTCATGTGTGAGCATCAATTCATACACGTACATCACGCGTACGCATCCCTAAACTTCAGGAAAATATGGCAAAATTTATATCATTTTGAAGCCCCGGATGTTAGCTTTTCAATGCAACTGAAACCGCCTCATTTGGATCTCTGTAGCTCAAGTTATGATCAATTAAGTGCAAAGAGGTCGAGATTGACAAATTTACGATTCCTTCATTTCTTCATGAGTTCTCCATTTCTACATGCTTTTTTCTTCATTCCTTCAATCCAATCTTTACCTCCTATACCTGAAATCACTTAACAAACATATCAAGGCATCTAATAAAATCAAGGGGAATTAAATGTAGCTATTTTAGGACCCAAAAAGCATGTTTTCACTCTTAAGCATAATTAAAGGAGGATTTACAAAATCATGCTACTTTAGTGAATAAATGGGAGACAAGTTGACAAAACCCTCTAAATTCAACACAAGATAAACCTTAAAAATGGAGTTTATCAATTTTCCTGATCGATGTTTACAGAGAGATATGTCACACGGAGATGCTTCCACTACCTCGTCCAATTAAGCACAGGAAAGATGGAAGTCGGATAGAATATTGCGGGTATCATAAGCTTTATGGCCATTCAACTAATTAATGCTACGACTTAAAGAGTGTCATCGAAAAGTTGGCCAGAGAAGGCCGACTTGATAGATATCTGGCAGACAGGTCGGACGACCCGAGGAAGAGAAGAAAGGATGAAGAAGGAGGATGACCAGAACGCCCTCTTCACACCCCCTAAGTGACATATACACATGATTAATGGTGAGTTTGCAGGAGGAGGAATATCAAAATCCTCATGAAAAAGGCACCTCAAGGAAGTATATCAAGTCGGCGAGGACAGTCAATCGTCCAACTGACCCACTATCCCCTTTACTAAAGAGGATGCTCAAGGGATATTACCAGGGCACGACGACCCAGTGGTGATAACTATATTTCTAGCAAACACTAACCTCCATCGAACCTTGGCAGACCAAGGTAGCTCGGCGGATATTCTGTTCAAACCCGCCTTTGACAAGCTCAGGTTAGAGGAAAAGGAGCTAAGGTCAGGGACACTAAGTGTTGACTACATTGTTGTCAATGTAACTTCAACCTACAATGTCCTAATAGGTCGGACAAACTTGAATCGACTTGCGGTTGTCATCTCCACCCCACATTTTTGCATGAAATTTCCCAAAGCTGAAGGGATTGCCACTATCAAAGGAGACCAAAAGTTAGCAAGAAAAAGCTATAACAAGAGCCTTAGTTTGAAAGGTAGCTCGGAAGGCAAAGAAGTCAATACAATCGAGTTAGGTGGAGTCCGAGATCGAGAAGAACTACGACCTCAACCTGAAGGCAAAACAGAAGAGATACAAATCGGAGATCATCCCGACAAGACAACGAGTATAGGGAAAATCTGGAGAAAAACCTAAAGAAATAACTCGTTGAATTGCTGAGGAAAAACTCCAATCTCTTTGCCTAGAAAGCCTCTGACATGCTTGTTATTGATCCCAACCTAATGTGCCATAGGCTTGCTGTGTACCTAGATTTCCGACCTGTTCAGCAGAAGTGCAGAAAGCTCGGACCAGAGTGAACACAGGTCATAGAAGAGCAAGTGCAGGCCCTGCTAGAAGCAGGATTTATAAGAGAGGTGCAATATTCGCTTTGGCTAGCCAATGTTGTATTGGTAAAAAAGTAAAACGAAAAATAGAGAATGTGCATTGATTACATCGACCTCAACAAAGCCTACCCTAAAGATCCTTATCCATTCCCCAACATTGATGCTCTGGTCGACTCTGCCTCAGGCTACAGATACTTGTCCTTTATGGACGCCTACTAGGGATATAATCAAATTCTGATGTACAAACCAGATCAAGAAAAGATCTCGTTCATAACTCAAAAGGCAAACTATTGCTACATAGTAATGCCTTTTGGATTGAAGAATGCAGGAGCTACCTACCAGAGATTGATGAATAAGGTGCTTTCCTCTCACATAGGAAAACTCATGGAAGTAACATGCTCATTAGGACCAAAGAGGATGGAATACTATTGTGCGACCTCTCGAAAGTATTCTCCACTATAAGGAAGCATGAAATGAGATTAAATCCCTCAAAATGCACCTTTGCAGTAGAAGCTGAAAAGTTCTTAGGGTTTATATTGACTCAAAAAGGCATAGAAGCAAACCCTGACAAATGTCAGGCTATCCTTAATATGAAGATCCTGACTTGTGTTAAAGAAGTCCAAAAACTAAATGGAAGGTTGGCTGCTCTATCCAGATTTTTAGCAAGGTCAGCTCTAAAATCTCTTTCCTTCTACTCAATTCTAAGGAAAGGGAAGCAATTTGAATGGATCCCAAAATGTGAATAGGCCTCCAAGACTTCAAAACATTCTTGGGATAACCACCCATACTTACCCGACTTGAAAAAAGGGGAAGAACTCGTGCTATACCTATCAGTTGGAAGTCGGGCTATAGCCTCGGCCCTAGTCCGAGAAGACGAAAAGGAGCAGCAACCTATATACTTCGTTAGCAAAGCCTTACAAGGGGCAGAGCTGAATTATCAAAAGATAGAGAAGTTTACTTATACCCTTATTCTTATATCTCGAAGGCTTCGACCTTACTTCCAGGCCCATACCATTAAAGTCCACACTAATTGACCAATGAAAACTATCCTACAAAAATGGACTTGGCTGGGAGGATTCTAAAATGGGCTGTAGAGCTGTCTGAATTTGATTTAAGATATGAAACTCGGACAACCATCAAATCACAATACCTCGCCGACTTCATCGCTAAATACACTGAAAGTCCCGAAAACCCTGCTACATGGAGTCTGTACGTAGATGGGTCATCAAAAAATATGGAAGCGGAGCTGGTGATATTCTAGAAATCAATCAAAGAACTCAGATAGAACTATCCTTAAGGTTTGAGTTCCCTGCTTCTAATAATCAGGCAGAATATGAAGCCCAACCTTAATTATTTATTTCCTTTTATTTTAAATTGGACATGTCACGCCTAACAATACTGAGGGTGTCCTGCCAGTATAAGGGAAACAAGGGCTCTTTGTTCTCGGGTAGAAAGAAAGGTCGGGTACTTACAACGCCTTTGACCTTAAAAAAGTGGTTTTTGAAGTCATGAAAAGAGTCGTCAAAGATGGAAAAAGCCTTCCCGATTTCTTGGTGGAACTGTACGGTATGGTGGCGACAAAGAGATAGAAAAAATGTTCAAAGTAGGTTGAATGTCCAACTCTCGACATAAGAGCTGGAACATTTTCATGAAAGCCCCAGAGTTCAAGTGCAGTTGAGAAGGGGCAAGGTTAGAAGATTGCAACACCTCTATCTCAAAATATGTGAAAGGAAGTTGGACACGTAGCCTAGTGAAAAAGCAATCATAGGCATAAAAGAAAGTTTGTTCTAACTCCACTATAGAGGGGAAATACACTCTCTCCTCAGGGTCGGGTAGTTCTACAACATAGCTCATCTCATCCTCCCTATTCTCACAAATATTATGGTGTCTACGGAACTCATCATAGTACTCTTTATCGGTTATCAGGACACAACCCAAAACAGTATTATCTACCCAAACCTGAAGAGCAGGGAAAACTTTAGTCAACATGTTCAAAATAACGCGGCGAGACATAAACGCTATATCTACAAACGTAAAAATAAAGAAGGCTGATGAGCGGATAATTTGTACGCTTTTTGGCATTGTTTTTAGTATGTTTTTAGTATGATCTAGTTAGTTTTTAGTATATTTTTATTAGTTTTTAGTTAAAAATCACTTTTCTGGACTTTACTATGAGTTTGTGTGTTTTTCTGTGATTTCAGGTATTTTCTGGCTGAAATTGAGGGACCTGAGCAAAAATCTGATTCAGAGACTGAAAAGGACTGCAGATGCTGTTGGATTTTGACCTCCCTGCACTCGAAGCAGATTTTCTGGAGCTACAGAAGCCCAATTGGCACGCTCTCAATGACGTTAGAAAGTAGACTTCCTGGGCTTTCCAGCAATATATGATAGTCCATACTTTGCCCAAGATTTGATGGCCCAAACTGGCGTTCAAAGTCACCCTCAGAAATCCCAGCGTTAAACGCCGGAACTGGCACAAGAATGGGAGTTAAACGCCCAAACTGGCAC
>NC_029772.3:40385088-40385411 GCF_000817695.3 Arachis duranensis | reverse complement strand
TAAGCTAATGACATTAAAGAAGTGCTTGTTGGGAGGCAACCCAATGTTATATTTTATCTATTCTCCTTTGTTATTTTATATTTTTTGTAGGTTGATGATCATGAGAAGTCACAAAATCAATGAAAAAAGCAAAAAACAGAATGAAAAACAGAAAGAAAAACAGCACACCCTGGAGGAGAGCGCACTGGCGTTTAAACGCCAGTGAGGCTAGCAGATGGGCGTTTAACGCCCAGTCTAGCACCATTTTGGGCGTTTAACGCCAGAAAGGGGCACCAGACTGGCGTTAAACGCCAGGAAAGGGCAAGAAGCTGGCGTTAAACGTC
>NC_029772.3:40384502-40384925 GCF_000817695.3 Arachis duranensis | reverse complement strand
ATCTGTGGACCCCACAGGATCCCCACCTACCCCACCACTCTCTCTTTTCTTCACCCATTCACCAATCACCTCAACACCTCTTCCCCAAAAAAACCCTTCACCTATCAAATCCCATCTTTCTCTTCACCACTCACATCCATCCTTCATAAAATCCCACCTACCTCACCATTCAAATTCAAACCACTTTCCCACCCAAACCCACCCTCAATTGACCGAACCCTACCCTTCCCCCTCTCCTATATAAACCCACCTTCACTCCTTCATTTTCACACAACCTAAACACCACTTCTTCCCCCTTTGGCCGAACACAAAGCCATTCCCTTCTTCCTCATTTCTTCTTCTTCTACTCTCTTCTTTCTTCTTTTGCTCGAGGACGAGCAAACATTTTAAGTTTGGTGTGGTAAAAGCATTGCTTTTTGTTTT
>NC_029772.3:40377687-40383277 GCF_000817695.3 Arachis duranensis | reverse complement strand
GAACAGTGCATATTTTTGATCTTGTTGTTTATGAATGTTAAAATTGTTGGCTCTTGAAAGAATGATGAACAAAGAGAAATGCTATTGATAATCTGAAAAATCATGAAATTGATTCTTGAAGTAAGAAAAAGCAGTAAAAAAAAAGATGAAGAGAAAAAAATGTCGAGAAAGAAAAAGAAAGAAAAAGAAAGAAATAAAGTTGTGATCCAAGGCAAAAAGAGTGTGCTTAAGAACCCTGGACACCTCTAATTGGGGACTCTAGCAAAGCTGAGTCATAATCTGAAATGGTTCACCCAATTATGTGTCAGTGGCATGTATGTATCCGGTGGTAATACTGGAAGACAGAGTGCTTTGGGCCACGGCCAAGACTCAATAAGTAGCTATGTTAAAGAATCATCATACTTTACTAGGAGAATTAATAACACTATCTGGATTCTAAGTTCCTAAAGAAGCTAATCATTCTGAATTTCAAAGGATAGAGTGAGATGCCAAAACTGTTCAGAGGCAAAAAGCTAAAAGCCCCGCTCATCTGTGATTTTTTCTGGACTTTACTATGAGTTTGTGTGTTTTTCTGTGATTTCAGGTATTTTCTGGCTGAAATTGAGGGACCTGAGCAAAAATCTGATTCAGAGACTGAAAAGGACTGCAGATGCTGTTGGATTCTGACCTCCCTGCACTCGAAGCGGATTTTCTAGAGCTACAGAAACCCAATTGGCGCGCTCTCAACGGCGTTGGAAAGTAGACTTCCTGGGCTTTCCAGCAATATATGATAGTCCATACTTTGCCCAAGATTTGATGGCCCAAACCGGCGTTCAAAGTCACCCTCAGAAATCCCAGCGTTAAACGCCGGAACTGGCACCAAAATGGGAGTTAAACGCCCAAACTGGCATAAAAGCTGGCGTTTAACTCCAAAAGGAGTCTCTACACGAAAATGCTTCAATGCTCAACCCAAGCACACACCAAGTGGGCCCGAAAGTGGATTTTTATGTCATTTACTCATCTCTGTAAACCCTAGGCTACTAGTTCTTTATAAATAAGACCTTTTACTATTGTATTTTCATCTTTGGACATCTAGTTCTTAGATCACTGGGAGGCTGGCCATTCGGCCATGCCTAAACCTTGTTCTTATGTATTTTCAACGGTAGAGCTTCTACACACCATAGATTAAGGTGTGGAGCTCTGCTGTACCTCAAGTATTAATGCAATTACTATTGTTCTTCCATTCAATTCCGCTTGTTCTTGTTCTAAGATATCACTTGTTCTTCAACTTGATAAATGTGATGATCCGTGACACTCATCATCATTCTCACCTATGAACGTGTGACTGACAACCACCTCCGTTCTACCTTCGGGGCGTTAGTGACAGACGCAAAAGAATCACTGGATTCTATTCCGGCCTGATCGAGAACCGACAGATGGATAGCCGTGCCGTGACAGGGTGTGTTGAACATTTCCACTGAGAGGATGGGAGGTAGCCACTGACAACGGTGAAACCCTTGCTTAAGCTTGCCATGGAAAGGAGTAAGAAGGATTGGATGAAGACAGTAGGAAAGCAGAGAGACGGAAGGGAAGGCATCTTCATACGCTTATCTGAAATTCCTACCAATGAATTGCATAAGTATCTCTATCTTTATCTTTATGTTTTATTCGCATATCATCATTCATATCCATTTGAGTTTGCCTGACTAAGATTTACAAGGTGACCAAAGCTTGCTCCATACCAACAATCTCTGTGGGATCGACCCTTACTCGCGTAAGGTTTATTACTTGGACGACCCAGTACACTTGCTGGTTAGTTGTGCGAAATTGTAGTGATCACAATTTCGTGCACCAAAGGCCGTTACTATAAAAAGTTGGAACTCGTCCAAAACAAGTTGGGCAAAATAGGAAAACTAAAAGGAGCCACTTTTTCCAAAAGGGTTTTTTTTCATAAATCAGTCAAAATGACGTCTCTCCTATACAACCTTATCGCATCGAAGCAAACATCATTTGAGGTAACACAACACACAATTAGCAAAATCACAGCCATAGTCATACACAAAAGAAAACCTTTTTCTGCAAAAGAGATCCTTTTTAAAATCTTTTCAAGAAATATTTTCGCACAAGCAGTGCAAAAAGCAAAAACTTTCCTTAGCAAAAAAAAAAGAAGGCTACGACAGCAAAAAGAGAAAACTCAAAAAAAGAAAACTAAACCCAAGCAAAACAGAAATGAGAGTTCAAGAGAAAGGAGAGATGAAACAAACCTCGAAGAAGAACGCAGGGAGAGATCATGTCTAAATAGCAAATGCACGAACAATCCCCTTTACAACAACGAGAACCCTCAAACACCAAAAAAAGTAATCTTTGAAGAGATAGAAGTAGTCGAAACAAGCGCGGTAAAGTTCTTTGTTAAAGGAAGGGAGTAGTTTCTTTTTCAGAAGCAGCAAAAAGAGAGAAGAAGAGTTAAAAAGCCCTTTATAAGAGACGAAGAACAAAGCAACAGTTTCTTTTTCCTCTTTAAACAGGCGCAGATCCCTAGGAACAACTGCCGCGCATTACTTACGCATTATTAAAACTCCACCAGTGTTCAAATTTTTGAACACGTCGGGTAGATCGAGGTACTATTACTTGACATCCATAGCAGAAGCTGCGAAATGCTTGAGCCCCACCTCTAAAAAGAACGTACTCAAACAGGAGCACTGTTCATACCCTGACCCAATAATTGAGAGCCAGGCCCAAAAACACGTAAAGGCCCACTAAAAAAGGTGAACCTCACTATAAACCCAATCTCTTTAAGGAGGTCGGACAATGACATAGAGGTCCAGCTCTACTTGATCTAACAAGTAACTGCCTCCTTAAATCTCTCCTACTATCTCTATTTCATCTAAAAGGTAGATCCTAACAAACTCCCAAGATAAAAGGGAACACTTATCCATTAGAAAAGATGGAACTACTCCAACAAAGGAGGTTTATCTACTCTACTATAAATGCACTGGCACCCCCAGGTATAACACACATTCTAATCTACTAAAAACCTGCTGAAAGTCCTTGCTAACTTAAGCATCGGAGTCTCTTGCAGGTACCACCCCCAACCTCCTCACGAGGAACTCAGACAGACGGCACCTCGACACCAAAGAGGTCGGATGCTACCACACAAAGGGATCTGGACCTCACATTCAGACCTAAATCAACGTTTCAGGTAACTATCGGAACAATAATATCCAAACATAGACAATAAAATCATACTAAAATTGGAATACAAAATAATAAATTTGGATGAAATTATAAACAGATATGTTTTCTCTCTGTTATCAATAATATGTTTTGTTATTATAAAACAAGACCATCTGTTTTACCGTTGTAATCAAAATACAAATAAATTTGAATATATAGTGGTAGCGATTTTTTTATATTCATGAAAAGGTTATATGTTAACGTGCAAAATTTTAATTATTTTAGTATGGAAAAATTTGCTTATTCTTTAGTATTTATTATTTAGGGATTGATCACTTTATTAGAAAATATGTAAATAATATATATAAATATACACAACACATAATAATTATAAATATTTTTTTATATTTTTAATAAATACATAACCATTATATTTAAAACTTGAAATTTAATACATTTTTCATAAAAAAGTTTTTCAGTTAATATTCTTAACTCTTTTGATAAATACTTACTAATAATTGAGAATAAATACTTACTAACTCTTTTTTATAAATACTTATTTTTTAACTAATTGATTTTAGGTTGATTATTTTTTAGTTGGTTTTTTAACGGAATCGTTTCTTATATCTCTAAACAAAAAAGAGAGCATACACTATTTGTAATTTGTTTTTTTTGAAACAAATGAAGTTTGATATATAAGAGTGGAGCATAAAATAAACAGATACAAAAACAAATCTAAACACAAGGTTAATAATAATATGTCATTTCTGATATTATCATCAATAATAAGTAGAATCAATACCAGTCCACTCTTTATAGTTCAAAAACATCCTGTTTTTATTGTTAAAAATTCTGTTATCGTGTTTCAACCAAATATTTTAAATAATCACAAAAAACTCATTGAGTCACCTCTTCTACTCCTCTTTTCTATTATTTGTAGCTTGTAAGTTATTATTTTTGAAAACAAGTTTACAAAATTCTACTATTATTGATTCTTTCAAGAGAACTTAACTATCATTATACATGTCGATTGTTATGACTAAAATCAAATGAACTAATATTTTTCAAATAATATTCTCAGGTTAATTTGGCAGCAAGATGAGAATATTCCTGAAGAAAAAAACAAGTGAAAAACATCGGAAGGCGAAGAAAGGGAGAAAAAAAATGATGATTACGCAGTAAATAGCATTTATAAGGCGCCTCAGTTTCCGACTCATCGTCGTCAAAACTGCCACCCTGTCTATGCTTATCTTCAAAATCTCCCCTCTGCACTGCGATATTTTCTCGATAAGTTCACGATATATTGCACTCCCTACCACACCACTAGCTAACTTTACTGCCCCACCAAACGGAAAATTGAAAATAGAAGCTAAATGTAATAAATACTTAACCGAAACGGAAAAAAGGAATAAAAAAATAAACTTAAAGAAAGATCAGTTCATGAAGCAACATAAATAGTGTCAACAAGAAGAAATAAATCCTCAACCTGAAAGCCAAACTGGCTTTCTTTTTCATCACTTCTCTGATCTTGCATATGCATGTTTCGAAATTTCAACCTTTGAAGTTTGAAGTTTGAACACACCCCGATCTTAACCTATATCTCTTAATTACCATTCTACCCACTTCCTTTATTACCCCACCTACACTGCACACAACACACACATTGCCGTTTGTTATTTCCCTCTATATATATCTATCAATATGCTATATTAATCTCATTCTCCCAAAACGAATTTTTATTCGCTCTACAATAAACTACAAATCACAAACGTCTTTTATTATTCCTTTATGTGGTTCAATACACCAAACCTTATAATAAACTACTATTAGCACTAGCAAAGGTACTAACATAGAAGTACTAGTTGGTAATTTTAATATGCTCCCTCAGTCCCTCCTATTTTATTTTCTAATTTTATTTAATTTTATTTAATTAATGCATCTTCCTCATTCCCCGCTTCTCGTATAAGCTCCTCTGTATTTTTTAATATATAAATATAAATATTATTAATTAATTAATGAACCTCCTTCGATCTAACTCCTCTCTCAGTTTCAGAGCTCTCATTATCACTCCCCAAAGCCAACCCACACACACACATACAACCCTTTCACTTTTCTTTAAGAACCCTAAATTATTCATTTCATTCACCTCGTGCCATTCTCTTTTCTTCATTCTCAATGAAGAACTGAGGAGAAGAGAAAAAGAGATATAACAAAATTAAAAAAAAAAGTAAAGAGGAAGGGATTTATTTTATTTGTTTAACAATGCGAGTGAAGGAAATGCACCCGTTGTGTTGCATCTCGCTGGAGAGTCCAGGGATCGGTGGCGGAGGTGACTCGCCGGAGGCGGCAGACGCGGCGGCGCTGTCGAGGACCAGGAGTCTGCCGGCGAGTTTCGCAGCGGCGGGTGGCGGATCTGATGGAGGAGGATGTTGTGGAC
>NC_029772.3:40374690-40377605 GCF_000817695.3 Arachis duranensis | reverse complement strand
TCCCTCGTCTTGACGACGTCCACCTCATCGGCGAAGTCTCCGCCAACCGCCTCGCTCGCTTCGACCGCGGTGCCGCCGCTGCTTCCTCCATCCGCCGCAAGAGCCACAAACCTCCCTCTTCCTCCGGCGTTGTCCATCTCAAGGTAAAATAAAATAAATACATCAATAGATAAATATAAAAATATTTAAGTAAATATGAACTACATTCATGATTCGTACACTGCTAACTCTGAATTATTAATATGAGTGGAGTTTACTAATATCTTATTTGTGTTGGCTGTTGTTATTTAACTAAAATTTTGTGTTTATGGAAATTTTTTGAATGAGAGAGAGGTACTCTTTTTTCTTTTGTTTTTTGTTTTTTGTTTTTGTTTTAATGGAATGGTGGTTTTAGAAGTGTGATCTGAAACGCCCGTTATAGTGTGGGACAGGTATTGGCCTTGGTTTAGCAGTGTCGTGTTCATCGTTTTGGCGCTACCTCCCTGCAACTTTCCTGTAGAGGCAAACATTTTATTTATTTCAAAATTTTAATATTATTATTTTTATATTAATTTTTTAAAAGCGAAAGAAAAGAAAAGACTATATACGTAATTACGAAGGCAGTGGCAAGACTAAAGAGGATTTCATTGATTTCTTCATTCATTCTTTTGTGACCATGAAAATTATCAACTGTGATTTCAGATTCAGATTGTTCTTCTGCCAGTGATTAAAAAAGGTCAAATTAACACAAGAGAGGAAAAATTAAGGGAGGGGTTCCTTGATGACCGAGGAGTAAAGTGGAAACCCGCGGGTTCATACAATCTCCCTTCGGCAAAATCCTTGCTTCATTTGCGTTAATGTTTAGCTTTTCTCATTCTCTCTCTTCTGGATTCCGTGATTTTTCATTTCCCCCCAAAGTTTGTTTTACAGTTTTAACTGGTTGTTAATGAATAGTGGGTCACATCAACAGGTGGCTGAGAAGAGTAGGGATAGCCTACGAATTTAGCCCTACGGCATTAACTTTGCGGTCACATCAACACCCTCTGCAATCTGCATTCCCTTCATCCGCATTGGTTGGAATGGGATTTTCTTTCTTCTCACTTACCCCTCACCCTCACCCTCAACCTCACCCAACCCCCTCTCTCCATTATTATGACTTAATTTTTCTCTCTTCTCCATTTTTTCCACTAAAACCAAACCTTATCCCTTGCCATTTCGGCTTCAAACAGTGAACACCCATAAAAAAGGAGGAGGGGGGCCTGTAGAGAAGAAACACACAATTGTTCATTCTTTAACTTCAAAGGTTCTCCGGGTTAACTTGCTTTGGCTTTTGCCATTCAGGTAGAGAGAGATTTTTATTTTTTAATTATTATATTATTTTCGAGTTTTTTTTATTTTGTTTTGTTTTTTTTTTTCGCGTGTGGACGGTGGTCATATCCTTTTCGACTTTTTGTTCTATTTCACTTTTTTTCTATAACGGCAAGCCTTAGAAGTTAGAAGTTGAAGGCGTTAAACATTATGGAGCAGAAAAAACAAATGTATTAACAGTGCTGTAATCGGAGGGAAAAAGGTAATTAGGGATGTTGGACGTTGTGTGTGTTTTTTCGTCAAGTCTCTCTTTGTAAATTGTGGTGCCTCGACGTAACTCAAAGCTAACCTTAGAAATGTGGGAAAAAATATAAAATACTAGTAGAAAAAAAAAACAATTTTTTTTAATATACTATATATGATTGAAAAATAAAGAAAAAGTGAAAACATATGCGAATGGCCATCTTTTGTCTTTGTCAACAGAAAATATATATAAACAGGTGGGACTTACCACTATGGTGGTGGGGTATTGTCCTGTTCAATATATTTAAATTAATAAAATGAATATTTCTTTTATATATATTGTGTGCTCCTACTGTTTGAGGTCAATGTTATTATTCAAGGACTAGTTTTTCTTCTTCCGGATAAAAGGTAAAGGCAAAAGAAAGTTGGAGACAGTAATAAGTTTCTGTTTCTTCACAATTCACATCATCGTCATCATCATCATCATCATCACTACAACCTTGCATCTGGAATCATTTATTCTAACCTTTGTACTATACTAGTATCTTCATTCCCATCATAGCACCCAGTAGTGAGGCAATTCATTTTCCATCTTTTATAATCGTTACTCTCTCTCTCTCTCTCTCTCTCTCTCTCTCTCTCTCTCTCTCTCTCTCGTGTCTTAATTACACTTATCACGCGAGCATGCTTGCTCCATAATCCTTCTTATATACAGTGTTTCGTTTTAATTTACGCTAATAAACTTGTCTTGTGGACAAATAATATCGTAGTTTGCTACGTCATTAGTGTTTGACTCATTCATGTTTACAAATCGTGCCCATCATCATTTTTTTTAAATATTGCTTACCATTCATTTTCTTAAACATAATTAACTAAAGATATCTTTGTTATTATAACAGATCTCGTCATTTAGAGAGAGTAAGTCAGATGATAGGAGGTTCTATATATTCACAGCAACGAAGACTCTCCATCTGAGAACCGATTCGAGGAGGGACCGTGTGGCGTGGATACAGGCTTTGGTGTCAACCCGTGGCTTGTATCCATCACTTAGACCACTCATTAGTGATCACATCATATCTTCTCTCGCACCAAACCATGTGTCTGTGTCAACCGAGAGGCTCAAGAAACGGTTGCTTGAAGAAGGTACCAGTGAGACCCTCGTGAAGGACTGTGAGCAAATCATGCTCTCCGGGTTCAACGAGTTACAAGGGCAGCTTAAAATCCTGTGCCAAGAGAGATTGAACTTGCTTGATACAATAAGGCAGTTGGAGGTAATTTATTTCTTAATTAATTTATTTAATACTGTCTTTTTTTTTATTTCAATTCTTTTGTATTCTTGTGAATTGTATTATTATTATTATTATTATTATTATTATTATTATTAT
>NC_029772.3:40356070-40374647 GCF_000817695.3 Arachis duranensis | reverse complement strand
ATATATATATATATATATATCAAGTAAATATCAGTGATGAATGTAGGTTAGTAATTAATTCAAACAAACACTTATCACCGCGTGCCCATTTGAGTGTCTAAACAAGTAGTCCTACCTTCAATATTCAGTTAGTCAAAATGCTACAATAACTTGCATTACATCTTAAGTGATAAACATAGTTTCTAAAACTGCAAATTTACCAGATTAATAAGGTTTCCAGTTCATTTTATGGCTCGGCAAAATTAATTTTAATCTGACGAGAAATATTTTGAATTTTTTCCGCCAACTTTTAATCTTATTAGTAATCAGATTCTTGTCACGCTTGTTAGGAGTTGTATAAACCACCTCAGCTTTTTTGGTCTTGCACAGTGCTTTTAATTTCTATTGCTTTACTAGTAGTGTAAACAAAAGGAGCTATAAAATTGGAAGTGACTAATCGTGATTAATGGTTGTTATAGTGGCCAATGACCTAGCTTAACTTGGTTAGCTTTGTATTTTCTTGTAATTCTATATTGGCTGATAGTCAATGCATAAAAATTAATTACGGTTTGAAACTTTTGTAAGAATTGCTGTTCTATTTTCTTCAATATTGCTGTTGTAATTTTTGTGAATTGTTAATCTGGACTGCCAGTCCTTATTTTGAATTTTCCTTATTGATACATTATGGCATAATAATCCCTGTACTCCATAATGCATATCAGTTTAATTTATAAAACACACAGATATATAGTTGATTAAAATATGTGTGGCTCTAGCATCATATTATGAGATAAGATACAAACTTGTACCGATGCTATTCAAACTAAAGTTGTATAGTTGTTTTAATGCATACAAGAACTTAGTCAATTTGCTTATGTTAGACCACATGATATGTTTGGTGCATTCGGTCATTTTTGGCTGATCTGTTGTTTTTTCTAAACTTTCTTCTAAAAAGTCATGTCAGTGGTGACTCTGTTTGATGGTACTATTTGTTTTGAAGCACACTTTTGTTTCATCCCCACCGCCCCCATTATCCCCGTTTCATGTTTATACATCCTCTATCTTTTTACTTTGCTGCCCTCTGCATGTGAGCATGTCTTCAGCTTATAGATTTGGAAGCTTTTGTTCCTTTCTATGTGACTTATTTGACAAAGAATGGATTTTCAAGTCTAGGACGCGCAAAATATAGCGGTACGCTTTTGAATGTCACTTGTCTCCTCATTATAATATATATACTGAGGCTGTGAAATTTATTTTTCTTGTTTGAAATATTAAAAAGCAGCTATATTCATTTTTTTCCAGTCATCTTAGGTGTCTATACTTCTCTCTCTCTCTCTCTCTCCCCTTCTGCTAAGGACCATTGTAAAGTGACAATCAGTTGTACCTCATTTATTTCTAAGCAATTATTGTATGGCTTATTGGGGCAAAAGTTTTGCAAATGCTTTTGTTCAATGTATCAATAAAATTTTGAAAAAGAAAACATGCCATGATCACTGATTTTTCCTTTTAGGATGTTGTAATGACCATACATGTACTAATTGCTGCCTACGTGGATCAAATGCCATTTTGTCCTCTCCTAATTTTGGAAGTTAGTTTTTGGTTAAATTTGTTCAAGTTGAATCTTTATGTAGCCTTGAATATACACATTCAATTTGGTACTATTATTTTTCCCATTTACTTCGGGTTTTCAGAATGCAGTACAACTGAATCGTCTGATGATATCGAGAAGCAGGAGTTGGAGGAAGTGTCAGATGAAGATGAAATCTCATATTATGATACTAGAGAGTATTTTACAGAACCTGGTTTTAGGTGTGGGTCAATAGGAACTTTGGACCAAGTGAACGGGTCTAAAGAAGCAAACACAGAATGTATTGATATGGAAAACATTAGTATTGAGAAGGCAATCAATAGTTTCAGATACCCTCACATAGTTAGGAGGAAAAAGCTTCCAGATCCTGTTGAGAAAGAGAAGGGCGTAAGTTTATGGTCAATGATCAAAGACAATGTGGGCAAAGATCTCACACGAGTTTGTCTTCCTGTGTACTTTAATGAACCGATATCATCACTTCAGAAGTGTTTCGAGGACTTGGAGTACTCTTACCTCCTGGACCGAGCTTATGAATATGGAAAATCAGTAAGATAATGCTCTTGGTTGTGCCATTTCTCTTCAAATTCAATCTAGTGTTACTTATAGAAATGAATGAAATATTTTTTACACCCTCCTAGCCCTCTAACATGATTATACTGTTAGAAATTTTTTGGCAATTATGTTAGATTTATATTGAATCCACTTGAGTAGTTTGCTTTATGCTGTTAGATTTGTGAATTTGTGATTTTTACAAGTCCTACTAGTAAACTATTGTTTTCATTTTTTTGTTAATTGTTGATGTTTGACTTATTAGTGAATTTCACATTTTGGCAACATTTAGTAATAATCAAATGTGAGATAAGTTAAATTCTAACCGAGAAGGTAACATAGTTAAATGCTATTGAACCTGACGCTTTGACCCTTTGGATTTCATTTTCAGGGAAATAGTCTCCTTAGGGCACTGAATGTTGCTGCATTTGCAGTTTCTGGATATGCATCATCTGAAGGGCGTCATTGTAAACCCTTTAATCCTTTGTTAGGGGAAACTTATGAGGCTGACTTTCCTGACAAAGGACTTCGCTTCTTTTCTGAGAAGGTTAGTGCCTTAGTGGTTATTAGTACGATATTTGGCCGAGATATATGCTGCTAACAGTTATGCCAGCAGTGGTATTTTACTTGGTATTCAAATTCGCTGCTATAAATGCTTTTGGTCGAGTTATGATTTGTATAACTCATTTCTCATCGTATAAATATGATGGTGACTTTCATACGACAATTTTGAGTTCGAAAACAATAACATAAAGCAACTTATTCAGTTTATCTTGAGAAGTGGGACACAAGTAATTAAAGAGGGGGACCGTTAAGCCTGAAACAGAAATTGGACCTTTGTAGGTATCCTAATAACTATAACGGATTTTGCTAAGTTAAGGTTTCCAATGGTTCTATATCAAAATTGGTTTCAAATGGTTGAAACTTTTTTTTTTTGGTGACAAATGGTTGAAACTTTTAATAATCTCAATGCATTGAATACAAATTTTGATAATTTAAAAAAAAAATGTTTTTCAATTAAAAATTCGGGTATAAAAGACATATGTTAAGATTATCTGTTGAAAACGTTTTTATAAAAAACATATATAGTTTTAAGTTTTGAATATATTAGATGTTATGTATTTTTAAAAATTATTTTTCATTTCATGACAGACTTCCTTAAAGTAAGGCAGTCTAACTCAATTTTAAAAATAAAGCAATGCTACATTGCCAGCAAACATTATCATTTTTTGCTAGTAATAATTTGTACCTATATTTACAGACGTTTGTACATAAGAAGTTTATAGTTTGTATTTATATTTACAAGAGTTTTATACACATGAATCAATACAATTTACACTCACAATTTTCATAGTCTGCACACATAAATTAGTAAAATTTATTTGTTAAAAATAATTTAGTATTTGTGCTGGCTAAATGATGGCCAAAAATACTAAAAATTGTTGGCCCCAAGAGTTTCTCCTAAAAATAACTAAAGGATTGTTCATGCAATGTAGGACTTTAACATGATATATAATATGCTCAACTATGCACATTCATTTGCATGGAATTCTACATATGTATTTGCGTATTTTGTCTACATATGAAGATGATTTGTACCTAACCTTCAATGTATGATTTATTTTTGTTATTGTAACCCCAAAAAATGATGTATTGAACAGGTTAGCCACCATCCAACTGTAGTTGCGTGCCACTGTGAAGGTAGAGGATGGAAGTTTTGGGCTGACAGCAACATCCGTTCAAAGTTTTGGGGAAGGTCCATTCAACTTGACCCGGTGGGAGTTCTTACCCTTCAGTTTGATGACGGTGAAACATTTCACTGGAGCAAGGTGCAAATCTTGAGCTCACTCTGTTTGCAATATCATCCGCTCTTATTAGTGACCTGGCTTGTAAAATTGTAGATTATATCTAAAAAAAATGCTGTTGTTGTTAATATAGGTGACGACAACAATTTATAATCTTATCCTTGGAAAAATATATTGTGATCATCATGGGAACATGGACATTCGTGGCAATCGCCAGTATTCAATCAGACTCAAGTTCAAAGAACAGACGATTCTGGACCGAAATCCTCATCAGGTAAGTGTGCTGAGTTCCTAATAGCGATTTTTGGGAAAATTTTGGGAGGTGGTAACGTTGATTTGCTAATTCTGATAATTAGATTTATAACTCTCAAAATCAGTCTTTAGAAATGATTTTGTAATAAGAAATGAAAATTTTTACTTTATGTCAGAATCAGCTTTAGAATCAAATGTAAAAAGTAAAAACTATAACCTTGTCACCCCTTTTATTTATTTTTTTGGGTTTGAAACTTGTTTGTCCTTTCTACCTGACTTGTTAAAATAAACATGCATTCTATGTGAAATTAGGTGAATGGATTTGTTGAAGATTTAAGGGGGAAAAAAGTTGCCACATTATTTGGCAAGTGGGATGACAGCATGTACTATGTTAATGGTGATGTGAATGTGAAGCCAAAAGGTTTCAATTCGTCAGATTCAACCTTGTTGTGGAAAAGGGTTATGCCACCCACTAATCTCACTCGGTACAATTTGACATCATTTGCCATCACACTCAACGAGCTTACACCAGGACTCAAGGTATTGCGATGATGATGATGATGTAGTGATGTGCTTTTTTTCATTTTTTCTTTTATATGTCTGTTATTGCTCATTTTTTTCCTCCTTCTGATCCCCGGTATTTGATCACGGATTAAAGGAGAAACTCCCGCCCACTGATTCCAGGCTGAGGCCAGATCAGCGGCATCTAGAGAATGGGGAATACGAGAAGGCTAATATGGAGAAACAAAGATTGGAAAAGAGGCAAAGAATGGTACCATGTTTCAAATGAAACTTCTTTTCTATGTCGTAGTATAAAGGAACCAAGCATGCATTCTATCTTTTCCTTTCCCGCCTCCTTGTTTTTATTTTTCTGTTTGATAGTTAATAAATGCTCACTTTCTAAAGCAGAAAAAGAACATAAAAAAACACCCCAGACAAAAGGCCATGAATCCAAATACATCAAGCCAACCACATAGGACATAGCGTTAATTGGAGTTCTTTGTTTTACTGGTCTTGAAAAATTATGAATTTAGAGCGCTCTTGGCATAGGAGTATAGGACTATAGCCATAGGGTAGTAAGTAGTTTTCGGATAACAATTATGCTATAGAGCTTTGGCACATTTTCTTCGATAAGCTGCCATGAAAAATTGTGTGTGGGATCCACAAACAAACTTTTCTTTCTTCTTTTTCATTGCAAACTGAAGGAAATTGTCATTTTCTATCCATTTTCCTTCTGCTTGTTTTCTTTCCACTCATTTCATTCCAGAAACAGTTAGATAGCTAAAGGAATACATAGTACATATTTTAAATTAATTTGAAGATACCCTCATTATTGTCTAACACCCTTTCTCAAGCCAAAACATACATGGTTATAGCACTTTAGCTTGTTACCTGTATTAAACCCTCCTTGTTGAACAATCCAGTTTACTGGAAACTGGAAAGCTAAGAAACTCCACATCTGAACCATCCAAGCAATGTTATACATTTCAACGTACAGGAAGTAGATAGACTAGGTTTAAACTCAAACTCATAAGCTTGTAATAACATATGAATTAGTGAAATTTATTTGTTAAAAATAATTTAGTGCTTGTGTTCGCCAAATGATAGCTAAAACTACTAAAAGTTGCTGACCCAAGAGTTTCTCAAATAAAAAAATGTCAACAAATTATTTGCAAGACATAAAATATCAATAAAAGTTAAAATAATAAAAATTTGAATACATGATGACTTTTAAATTTAAAAGTTTATAATAAACAAAGTCAAAATATCATATATTCAATTTTGAAAGTCCATTAAGTATTTCATGCATTTTATACCCAACTAATATACGGTTGTGGCAACGGGGCGGGTAGGGACGGGATTTTGCTCTATCTGATCTCGCTCCGCCCTACAAAAACCCGCATAAAACCTGTTCCGCTCCTATCTACGGGTAGTAAAAAGTTAAATCCTAATCTGTTCCCGTGGTACCCTATCCACTCTTACCCGCTCTTATAATTATTAAAATTTAATAAATTAAATTAAATTTTAAAATTTATATAACCATCATCACATACAAAATATAAATTAAAGTAAATTTAAATATGATACAATATTATTAATTATTTTACTAATTATTTTACATATACCGCGACTGATATTATCTAAATCCGACCTGCCCTACCCCACCCAAGATCCCGTCTTGCTAAAATCATGTCTGGAGTGGGGTGACTAGTAAAAAATAACCCCGGTGCGGGACGGGTAATTACCTGCCCCAAACAGGTAGGGGTGGGGTGGGTACCCGCGGGTTCGGGTGGTGTTGCTGTCCACTAGTGTATCTAAAATCACTTACAAGAGAATAAGAATTAATTCCAGGGAACCTTGTCACTAATACTCTCGAAACTACATCCTCCTTTGTTACACTGCTGAAAGCCAAGGCGGCTCCACCTCAAATGAAAAGAGAGAACAGCCCAGATTTCGAATTACTCACTCTGGGAAAAATTTTAACAATCACACGTTCATACAAATCTAAAGCAGACCAGAACCATATATAAAGAGAAGTCCAGAACATAACATTCTGCTGTGGTTAGGGAATATCAAACCATAGACAACTTCCATTTCAAGTGCATCTTTCCTAATTAATCCAATGATAATTATTCTCTACTTTATCACTTTACCCAGCTTTTTTCCTTTTTCGAGAATCCAAACTCTGGTAAATTACTATTATGGTCCAAAGTTTGTTTATTTAGATGAATTTTTTTTAAAACAACTAATCTTATTCTACCGATAACTTATGGTTATAATTTGTTGAACGATCATGCTTTTCATACAGTCACGAAAAATACAAGAAAGTGGTTGGAAGCCGAAATGGTTCCACCAAGAAGGTGAAAATGGAACATTTCGATATATTGGCGGGTATTGGGAAACGAGAGCTCAAGGAAAATGGGATGGATGCCCAGATATATTTGGTGAATTTAATGAAGTCACTGTGGAACCATTGGATGCGTCTTGATTTTTATTCAGGTAACTTCTACAAACGCTCCTAATCTTTTTGTTAGTTCCCTAAGCATGCATGATGTATGCATTCTACATGCATGCATGCATGATGTATACATCGACCTAACCATTGATGTCACTAAAAATAGATCCGCTTTCCATTGCACGGTCGATATCGTATTTCATATAAGTCGTAATAAAATAAATTACGTTTACCCTTTTTTATAATTTATTCTTATTACACTCATCTTTAATTTCACTTCTTGTCCAGCTGACACTCATAAAGCTATTTTAAAATTCCTTCTAGTTTAATTTATTTAAAAAATACTAAATAAGATTATTTTTGTTATTTAAAATTTCCCAATAGCTTTTAGAATTAAAATGTGAGGTAATCAACATTTTTTTATCTTATATTTAAGTCAATACTAACCAATTTTTATTTTTGTATTTTTCACTAAAAATATTATCCCCTTCCTAGCATTCCACTTTGGAGAAGATGAAAATAATTTACCCTACTTAACATATATGTACAATACAATTCTTGAGAGATATGCCTTAGGTCTTGAAAGACAAACTATGTTCTGTGCACATCCTTAGGTGTTCATATATCTTGTTTAGTTAAAAAAAAATGTTTGAACGAAAAATTGCCAATTATTTCACTAAATAAAATATAGTTGGATACTTAAAGCAGCTACAAATTCAAAGAACATTTTTGCAGAAGCATAAGCTCATTAGAGGTAGTGCGCTATCCACCATTGGCAGTAACACGCTAATTTTGTTGCAGATAATAATAATGAATGCGAATTTCTTGGAAGGGTTTATCTTGAACCTTCTTGCATGGCGACTATGGTTTACACCAAACCGAAGGGAGAGTTAGCCTTTTGGAAAAGAGAACTACTGAAAAATAAGGCTCTTTGTAGAGAGCCCTTGTGATTTTACCAAAAAACAAGGAGAATGAGAAGTTGCAGAAAAAATAACTTCAACCAATTGTCGTACCTAAAAGTTGCTATGTTGGTTCAAAATGACTTCAATTGGCCATTACTGCTGAATGAAGTTATGATTTTGTTGACCTAATGTACCAAGGAGTTTCCACGTACACAGCTCTGATCTTGGCTTGCAAAGAAGAGCTTTGGAGTTATAAATCTCAAACCGAGGCTGGTATTCATATAGTCTAGATGAGCGTATAATATGATCGAGCAAGTTATTCAACTTTAGATCAGTTGTTAGATTAGGGTGTCATCTGTAATTTTAGATTGTCATAATCTTGCTTTCTCTTAATTGTTAGTATGTGTAATTAATTAATTTGGGGTATTAGTTTATGTAAGTTTGTCCTTCTTTATCCTTGATATATAGCTAGGCGTCATGGCCAAAAGGGCTATCCATTTATTTTATATTTGTTTGCATTTTCCAAATAAATAAATAACTAGATGCATATCTAATTTGGAAGTGTATCACTATTTTGTTTCATATATAAAGCTTTAATACCAAATATTCAACCCACTCCCATAGCCAAAATTGGTGGCATTTGATGATGATAAATGTTTAGGTAAGAATTTTTTATGATTTGATTATAACTGAATTTTCGCTAGTGAAAGTTTACGTATAATAAATGTTGTAATTTTAAATAAATATGTTAAAATATAAAATATAAATTATAAAAAATTAAATAATATTTTTTTATATATAAATACACAGCAACTAAGGGTTAGAGGCAATGCAGAGTTGCAGACTGCCCGTGCCGTCTAAGTCTGCTAAAAAAGGGGTGGAACGACTCAAACGGATTTGGATATCTAATTTGCTCCGCTTTGTAGTAGGCCGGCAAGTTGGAGGGCTTTTTTATTATTTTTTTAAAGATAAAGTATTGTTTTTGTTCTCAATATTTGGGATATATTTTAAAGTTGTCCCTAACGTTTCAATCGTCTTATTTAAGTCCTTAACGTTTCAAAATTGACTCAATGTTGTCTTATCGTTAGTCCATTAACAGAATTGACTCAATAATAGTCCATTAACAGAATTGACGGCGGGACAAAATTGAAACGATTTTGAAATGTTAGGGGACTTAAATAGGACGAAAACGTTGGAGACAAAAACGATACATAGAAATAAATTTTAGTTTTATCCTTTAATAATATCAATTTTTTACTATACATAATATTCAATTATTTTTTAATCACATTTAAGTAAATTACACTTAATCACATTACTTTCATTTTAAATAAATTTTTTTTATATTATTATATTAACTTGTAACTTTAAGTGTAAAATTATAAAAAATAAATTTATTTAGAATGAAAGTAATATGATTAAGTATAATTTACTTAGAATAATGTAATTAAGTATAATATAAAGAAACAAATATACAACTAGCTTAGCATATTAAAAGAAGTTATACCATTTTGACCTTGTCTTCGTAAACGTGGTCGAGCCCCTGTGTACTTCGAACAAAAGGGAGACAAGGACAAACCTTAGAATGGGAGAAGGAGGAGAAAATCACGCACGACGGGCGCAGCAGCGACCAAGCTCGGCGGTGGCAACGGTGATGTCACACACAGAGAAGGAAGAAGAGGATGACGGTGGCTCCTGCAACAACAGCATCGACAACAGAGAAGAGGACAATGATAGCTGTTGGGAATAAGACACCATTTTTCCTTGAGAAAACACCTTTGACAGAGAAATAAAATAGACACAATCACAACACAAGAATTTAACGTGGAAACTCCAATTACCGGAGAAAAAATCACGGCCGTTGTCAAATGACAACCAGAGAATATCACTATGTGAAAATTGTTACAACACATAGACTTCTTTCTCTCTAACACTGGCACTCCAGTACACCCACACTCTCTCAAAGTAAATATCTAACTACACCTCACAACACTCTCTAATAAAAGAGTACAGAGGAAAAGAAAAAATCAGATACAAGTTTAAATTGTTTCTAACTGGTGCAAAAACAAATGGAGAACTTAGCCTCATATTTATAGCCTAGGCCATCCACTCCATTTGCTATCCTAAGCAATGTGGGACTAATTCAACCAAATCATAACAATCTCCACCTTGATTGAAATAGTCACACATCTTCAGCTTCCATTGTCAACACCGACAATTCTTTGCTGCCATTATCTATACCGACAATCATAGTTCAGAGAACTATCATACTCCACCATGAAAGTATACTCACTTGGAATTAGACCACTCCAAACATTTCGCCTTGGTATAGATCGAAACCTTGCTGAAAATTTATAGTGCAACTTCCAAATTGGCTTTTCCTGGAAGTTCTTTAGCCATCGACCTAACTTCGCCACACACCTTGCATCTTAAAGCCAACCAATGCCCGTGTGCAATTGTGGACCCGATTGCCACAACTTATCCTTATCCATGGCAGTGCGGCAATACCATGAGGATACTTCTTGTCTTCAACGCCTTATGCAAACCTGATTGTATCAACACATCCTTGACTTGTATTTGCCACAAGCCAAAATTGATTCTTCCATTAAATTTCTCTATTTCAAGCTTCACAGCACTTGAATATCCTGACATTGTTGCAACCGTATACTGGAATAGTATAACTCAACTGTAGACCGTGCACTAGGAAGGGTCCCCAGGAAAGAGAGGTGGGTCACAATGGACACACTTAACTACTAAGTCTTTCCTTAGCCAGAACTTTCCCAAACTGCACTCTCACAGTGTCACACTGCCTTCCAACAACAACAACAACAGCAACCAAAGATCAACCTCAAGTTACAGGACAAAATTCTTTTCTGATGTGGAAGGTCAGACTAGGCTGCAACCATAGAGCATACTAAGAATAAATCCCACCAAACCGAAGCTCTGATACCACTTGTTGAGAATAGTACACCATTCCCCCTTGAGAAAACACCTTTGACAGAGAAATAAAATAGACACAATCACAACACAAGAATTTAATGTGAAAACTCTAATTACCTGAGAAAAAACCACGGCCGTTGTCAAATGACAACCAGAGAATATCACTATGTGAAAATTGTTACAATACATAGTCTTCTTTCTCTCTAACACCGGCACCCTAGTACACCCACACTCTCTCAAAGCAAATATCTAACTACACCTCACAACACTCTCTAATAAAAGAGTACAGAGGAAAAGAAAAAATCAGAAACAAGTTTAAAGTGTTTCTGACTGGTGCAAAAATAAATAGAAAACTTAGCCTCATATTTATAGCCTAGGCCATCCACTCTATTTACTATCCTAAGTAATGTGGGACTAATTAAACTAAATCATAACAGTAACAACGATATTTCAAAGAGGAGGTTGCAATATAGTTTCTCATCAGCGACAATTGTGGCTGGTGGTGAGAGAAGAGAGAATAGAATAGAGAGGATAGTTCAAAAATGAGGTGGGAGGACTTTGAATTCGAATTTAGAAAAATAATACTAAAGAAAAATATGACCGTAACGAGTGCACCAATTTAAATAGAATTCACGTCATTAATTACCATCAGATTTGTTAGTAATTCTATTCTAGTTGAATGCATGTTTATTATCCTGCATGATATGCATGCCTATGTGTTTTGGTGAATGACAACATATGCTTATGATTCTTGTTATAACTATTGTTTTGAAAAGTAATAAATCTATATCTTTTGTATGACTTTAACCTAATCTATTCATTAACTATATAGAAATGGAAAAATAAATGCATGACATATATTCCATGATATAACATTTAGTTTGATGAATGATTTTAATAGATATGAAGTTGTGACAAAGATTCGACGTAAAACAGTTTTATCATTTTACGGTAGGTAAAAATGAATTGTTACATGAAGATCCATGCACCAAATTCAAACACAAGCTCATAAAAGAAGCAATCATGCATGTAATGAAGATGATATGATGACAAAGAGAAGTCCAACAAACAAAATTTAGTCGTAGAACTTTGACTTTTATTTATCAAGGGTAAATCAAGTTTATTTCTCAAGTTAAATTTATGTTTTAATTAAAGTAAATCATTTTTAGCCTATGATTTTGAAAATTCATTATTGAGGGAGAGTATGGGTCGTGTCATGATAATACTAATTTGTTTATAATAGGTTATATGTAAAAACTTGGTTTCGTAGTAAAACGAGTTTTAGACATTTTGCAACTAGTATTTACAAATTTCGAGAATCACGGTTCACTTTATTTTAACCAAGCGGGTTCAAATAAAAAAAATAATAAATTAATTAATGAATAAAGGAATAATAGTAGTAATAAATGCAAGAATAATAATAAATGCTAATAATTAATACCTACTAATTACTGTGATCAAATTCAACTCGTAATAGATTATTATGGGTATTTTTTAACCTATTTATCCTCACCAAAATATTTTAGAAATATTTTAGAGTTGAGATAATATATGATACCAACATTGCTCGTACCAGTATAATTATCCACTTTTATCTAATATGGTAAAAATAAGTGGCTAAATAATTACCACCTTGATAATTATCTTTTAAGAAGCAACCTCAGCCGCAAATTCTCTTTGTCTACATTCACCCCTTCTTATAAAACAATACCCACCACATACTAATTCACCATGTAGTGAATTCACCTAGGATAACCATGAGTGGAATCATCCAAACCACATCATTTAGACACAAAATCTTTATTCTCCTCTCCTCACCATGACCAAATTCTCTCTCTCTCTCTCTATATATATATATATATAATATCAAATTTTTATCTTAGTAATTAAGTAGAGCAATCAGTGGATAAGCACATGAGTGGAAAAGAGAAAAAAGAGAATTAAATCCAACCTTATCTCTCCTCTCTCTCCAAATGTGTATACATCCCCCTTCTCACCAAATAATTTTACTTCTACCCTTCACTAAACACTTAGTTACTAAGTGAGATAAAGAATTAGAGAGAAAACGAGAAGAAGGTAACCAAACCCAAGAGAGAAGAAAAAAGAGAAAATCAACTTCCCACTTATACATTCCTTCCTTCCAAAACTTAAAAGTATTTCACCATTCCTCAAGCAAACAACAAACTAGAATCCTTCCTCTTATCCTCTTATTGAAATTCCTTTAAGATTCTCATAGTGAGTAAAGATAATATCTTCCCTTTTTTATTACTATTTTCGATCATCATGACTCCTTTATGAAGAGTTTATTATTGTCTATTTCTTGTGTAGCAAGTCAACATTACAAACTTCCAAAGGAGTGTTTAAACATCAAGAATCTAAGGTTAAAAAAGGTAAAAAAAATCTTTCCTTTTTCTTTCCCTGTTATGTCTTAGGATCTTTAGGAATTCACACACCAAGGCTCAAGCTTAAAAGGGTGAAAAATCAATCTTTTTTTATCCTAAAAGGTCTCAACCATAAGGCCTAGCTTTCATTAATTGATGTGTTGCTCTTATTTAGGGATATTTGGAATCTAGAAGTGCTAAGAAAGTGATTTGAGGAGGCTCACAAAAAAGGTATGAGTTAGGATTAGTTAGAAAGATTTTCTTGTGAACAAAGTACCTTCCTTGATGCTTGATGACATTTTGATGATGATGAATGATTTTATTTGTTTATGATGATCTTGATGCAGGAATACATATTTGAAATATGCTACTTATGCTTGTTATGAAAGTTTGATGAAAGTATGTAATGATGAAAGTGGCTGAATGACTTAGAAGCTCTTGGAGCAAATTACAAGTTTTGAAAGATATAGAATAAATAAAATACTTCAAAAGATGATTCTTAAAGAGGTCGAAAGTATAAATATTGAGAAACTAGGACAAAAGTGCGTAAAAGAGTCTAAAAGAGACATACTCACAATTATTAATTCTATGAAAAAAAGTATGATACACCACTTTTAGTCAAGATGTAATTTGGGGACAAAAGCGAATTAAAACTATAATTATTAAAAGATTAGGGTCAAAATAAGGACATAGAAGGTCTAGGGGTAAAATGATAATTGTAAAAAAGTTCGGGCATAATAAACATAGATAGTAAAGTATAGAGGTAAACAGATAATTATAAAGAGACTCGAGCATAATTAATATAAGGAGTAAAGTCTAGGGATAAAAGTATAATTACAACAAATTTGTAAGATAAGAATAAAAGATTAGGGAGAATTGAACTATGAAGGATAAAACCATCATTAATAAAAGGTTTTAGGATAAAAAATAACAAATTGGTAATTTGAAAGAGGATAAGATTAAAAAATTAAGTAATTAAGGGGTTTAGGGGCAAAACTATCACTTTAGAAAAAGAAAATCGTAAAACAAATAATGAAGTATAAGGATAAAGTGATCATTTACGAACAAATATAAGACTAATAAAGAAAAAGGAATAAAGTGGCCATATTAGGAAGTACTAAGGGCAAAGTGGTAAATACAAAAGAGAAGGTCTTAAAAATCTTAAGAGAAAAGAATAGAGGATATAAAAGATATTATGAATAAATACTTAGGACAAAAAGGTCTCTTAGAGAAAAAAAAAGTATTTTAGTAAATTTAAGAAAAGAAAAGAAAAAAAATTTCTTAGAAGCTGATAATGTTGAAATTCACCAAGATGGATAATAAAGTCCTAAGAATTTATGAAAGATCATCTGAAAAGCAAATGATCCATCCCATTTAACTAATGTTAGAAAGAGGTGGGGACACTTATATTATAAACCTGTTTTTCAACTGTAAACTTATCATGGCGTCAAGCTTTGTGAGGATTATCGAATGCCAGGAATATACATGGTTACAACCATGAGGCACATAAGCTAAATGTACGTAGTTGAGAGACCATATTCGAATTTAGTCCCAAGTAATGTTGGGTTGCGGGTAATCAACCGACGTATGAGCTTATGGCACGCATTAGGGTTAGACATGTATTATCCCTTCTTGTTGCATTTTTCTGTGACTTGTGATTGTGCATGCTTATGATTGCTCTTATTTTTATTATTGCTTCTGTAAGATTGCGTATTTTATATCTGTCGGTGTAACTTAGTAATGTAACAATGAAACTCTTATAGTTCAGTACCAAAATCATGGGTCTTCCCCTTTGCACCTTGTTGAAAATCTTAGGTTTTCACCCCCTTTCTACCCCTATTCTACAGCTGGACTTAGGAGTCATGTTCTTTAAGTTCTCAGCATTGTCCCACTACGAGGACCCTATACGGGGTAGCACCGTCATATGGGAGAGCTGTATTCGCGTATGTACATCCTTTCTGACCGACCATTCTCATACTCTCTATTAAATTCTGAGTTCGACCCTAACATGTTTTATGACTTTCTATTGTCCAAGCTACATCATGGAAGCACCCATTACCCCTCTCATGATAGCCAATGTACTAGATAGACTCAAAGCTGAAGTCTCCTATAGTATTCCAGCCTGACTATCCACACTAGTTTGACCTAGCACCCGAGCCAGTGATACATATGGATCCTATGTCCGATTATCAGCCCTTAGATCTGATGGTCGAGCAGTTTGGTCTCTTAAAAAAGGTTCTAGCTATAGCTGTACCAAATGGCTTCGTATCGATTTTGTTTAAGGAGGACCTATCAGAGGACGCTGCAGCAGGGGAGGATCACATAGTGCTGGATATAGTCTCCAGTTCATCAGAGGAAAATGAAGTGAGAGATGGGGAGCCGGGGCAGCAGCCCAACACCCATGTATAATGTATCTGATATGCAGCACTCTTGGGGATACCTGTAGGATGTTGTCTAGTAATCAGTTATTTTTTCTTGTTGTTGATAGTCTTTGGAGAGGGATAGGGCTTTTATTTTTTGGTAGACAGGTTCCAAAATAAAAGGTCTTCATGGGCAGAAGCCTAGGTGCCAACTATGTACATATCCACTTACTATATAGGGGAACTATGTATATATATAAGGGTTCGTATATCATGACTGATGGTATGTACAAAATTGTGCCCTAGTGGCTGTACATACATGCCTTATGATTTATGATTATATTCTACTTTACTGAAATGTGCTTATTTATTTCCTACTACTAATATTTTATAGCGAAGTAACCTTCTAAGAATACACCCAGTTTGCGATTTCGACAAGCGCTATAAGCTCATAAATAATGTGTAATATATATAGTCTAGAGTCTCGTAGGTCGATTAAATAGTAATGCCTGACTATTAGAATTGGTCATGACATGCTGTGAGTTGGGTCATTACATTCTAGGGAGTAGGATCTAACCTAATAATGCACAAGGCACCATAGTTCGAAATTCAAATTTTGCTGAAAAATGAACTAGAAGATCGATCTCTATGTTAATTTGTAGGATTGATCCCACGAGGTGCTGAAGCTAAGTTTGAGTATTTGGAGCTATGAGGATTAATTATATGCTTGGAGAATCGATTCTATATGTCCTTGGGACACAACGATCCTACCAAAAGCATGTTTTCTTGATGGTTAGGCTCCTTCCACTCACTCCCGATGTATATGATGAGTGTATGGAGGTCTATAAATAGAGGTTTTTGGGTTGCGTTTCATCGCACCACTTCTTCCATATCTATATGGTATCATATTAATTAAAATTCATAAGTTTTCAAAGTGATTTTTCTTAAAATTTGAGGGACATCCTTGAGCTTACTCATATAGTTTGAATTGTAATCATACACTTAACATAGAGAGTTTGCATATTCAAACTCTTATAATCTCATATTGTAAGAGAAGAGCATGTGGCTCTTCTTGTTTGTTGAGAGGCTTAGAGTATGATTCTCTTAGTAGTGAGACTTGCTATACACTATGACTAGTAAGAATACTAAGATTACATTAAGCACTCAAGGCAAATTACTTGGAGTTGGTATTGTCTTAAGTTCTTAGAGAATGAGTCTCTAAGTAAGTGGAGTGGCTTAATAAAAATAGTGATTATATATCATGAGGTGTACAACAAGTGTTCTAACTTGTAGTGGCTTATCAAGCGCCCTATAAGCTTGGTGATATGGTGAATATCTCCGCACCTTAATGGGGAGGAATGGACGTAGGTGAAGAGGCTACACCGAACCAACATATATTGTTCTTGCACATTTTCTTACCCCTTAAACTCTTTACATTTTTTGCTATTTATGTTTCTAAAGTGGTGTGAAAAGTTGGCTCCTTATAAACTTTTGGAAACTTATTCAATCCCTTGAAAAAAATTCTAGTACGAAATTAGTCGTATTTAAGCTTTCATTTATTTTATACAGGTAGTAAAAAAAATATTAAGTATGTGGTTTAAATACTTGAAGTTTGTTTACAAGACAATGGAAAATAGAAGTACGTCGCCTTTACATTTTCACAATTTAAATTTCTATCTATATTCCGCAAAGTTTTATAATTTGTCACTAATACTCCATTTACTCCCTTCTTGTGCATATTTATCTGATATTTATCGATTAACATGATTTTCTGGCGATAAAAATACCGGTAAAAGCCGACACAACATCCAACGGTAATCAGCGTATTTTTTGTAGTGACAGTTTAACGAAGTGGGTCTGGTGAGCTTTTTTTGTTTGACGGGTTTAAAATCTCATTTCGACCCTTTTTTGTGGATTCAGTGAGCCAACTTGACGAATTCGATCTATTTTACCTTTAAAATAAAAGTAATCTATTACCTATCTCTTTATTACTTATTATACCTATTATATTATATTAAAATTAAATTTATGTATTTAATAATATTAATATAACTGACTTGGCATGTGTTTTGGAGGTGCTTTTGATTTTTTTCTTTTAATTTATTAAACCAAACCAAATCAAATATACTAATTATACATAATATTAACTTATTAATTTGATTAATTCATTGAATATTAAAATAAATATTAAAATAATTAATTTATAAACAAAATAGATAACTAAGATATTTTTAACTAATAATAAAATAAAATCAAATCATGTATTGAGCTAAAATCAAATATTGTAAAATAGGACTAAATTAAAATAAGATAATTTATTATTTATTTAAATTAAATGCGTTAAATATAAATTAATTTGGGTATATAACTATCGTCTTTGTTATTTTCTATATATATAGATGGCCAAATAAAATTATAAAATTTATTGGTTTTATTATTACTCTTGTTAAAATTGACATTTTTTTTTCGTTTTTATATATAATTTTATTTTGTTTTAACTTTATTTTTTATTGATAAACCTACTCACGTTAATTTATCATATATTAGTTAGTTTATTTTTTTTATGTGTTTTGATTTATATATAATAGTTATTGATATTGTTGTTCTCATTTTCTTAAAATATTCTTTAATATGAATTTTCTTTCTTTCGGTTAATTATTAGCAATGATCTTTTTATATTCTTCTCCAACTATAAAATATTCTTCTCCAACTTTATTTTCTTTCTTACAATGACTCTGATAAAAATTTGTTTGTCTGGTAGATTTTTTTTTTCTCTTTCTTTTGCCAAACATGATATATATCAAGAAAGAAAAAGATGATACAAATTAAATTTCAAATTTTAAATTTAAATAAAATTTTTAAAAG
>NC_029772.3:40312685-40355957 GCF_000817695.3 Arachis duranensis | reverse complement strand
TATTACGTAATTCTAAATATTTTTTATTTTATTATTCTTGAGCTATGTATGTATTATATCATGTTTTTGAATAATTTTCCTTTTTTTAAGGTGACATGACATTATATACTTAATTTGTGAAATTCAAACGAGTAAAAAAAAAATGGTAATACATGGCTTTTGAGACACAAATCCTAATATTTTCTATCATGATTGACAAACATTATTTTAGTTCCAAAACAAACTTTTAGTTTACTTTCTGTCCTTTCTTTAATATTTATTTTATTTTATTTAATGTTTATGAAAGCAATAATTTATTATACAGTTTATTTTGATTGAAAAGAAATTGTTAATAATAAAATAGAAAAGACTCAATCAAAAAATTTAAAAAATATAATTTCTATTTTAATTATGTTATAAAATATAAATTGAATTTAATTAGAATTAATTTTTTTTATCATTAATGTCATGCTAACATGACATGCTCCATGAGCTGCTATTTCTCGATTTATTTATTAGTGTAACTTATTAAACCAAATCAATTATGACTAATTGATTAATTTTTGCTATTAGCTATAACATTATTTAATTTGACACATAAAAATAATAATAATAATTATACTATAAATTGCTACCAATTCTACGTTTAAAATTGTGAAAATCAATTATTATACATCAAAATTATAATAATCTAAAAATCGTATTTAATAATTAAATTTAATTCATCATATATTATCAAAATTATAATTTTTCTTTATTATATCCCGTTAATTTTTTTCATCTATTGGTATTGTTTTTATTTTAAATTAAATTCTGAATTGATTTAATTTATATTCTTCTTCAATTAATATCATAATGAGCTTGATAGTTTTTTGGCAATATTTTCTGATTTATTTTGTCTAATTCAGTAAATATAATGAATTATTATGGCTATTTATTTCTTTCTTATTTTATGATAATTTAATTACTCTTCTATTATTATTTTTGTTCTCTTATTTTGTGTTTATCTCTGTAAAAGCTCACTACTGAAAGTTACAACAAAAGTACTATATCTTTATATTTTTCTTTCACTATAACAGAAGCGGAAGATAGCAGTAGATTATTAGTATCTATTTTAAAAGTTGCCACAACTTACCAATTCAATGGCGATTCTGGTTGCGATTTTGAAAAGAGCAGTTGTATGATTTGATTTGCAGCGATTTTTAAAAATCCGCCGTTAACCTGACTCTTTTAATCCATCAAGGGTTTGGCCTTAACTTGCCCTCTTTCTATTTTATTCTATTTTTCATTCTCCCTGTATCTGCTTATTCTTCGACTTCTCTCGCCATCGTCCCTTGTCGTTATCTACATCGACCTTCGTCTCGAACTTTTATCGGTGCTGCTTCTGCTTCTGCTCGCCATCTCGTTTTACATGTGCGTTGTTCAAATCTACTGTAGATGCATGAGTGTCCTACTTTTGTTGCCTTCAGTCTATGTCACTGTCTGCCTTTAACCGTCACCATCCATCACTAGTTCTGTTCTTTCTTCCTTTGTTTATTTGTTTGTTTGGGTATTCATTTTCTTGTTTTATCTTCTTTTGTCTCTTAGGCCATTGATTGATTTCATTTTATTACATTGCTGGAGCAGCAAAACGAGATGAATTCTTGAAATTTGTCTAATTATAGTAGCTAATTGTGTTTGTTACAAGTCCAATTTTTATTTTAGCTAATTGATTTTTTTATCTAATTTAAATATGAAATCCATTACTCCATGATCTCCCAAATCTTGTTAACCCTAATCCTTATTCTATAAGCTTCGATTGGCGCTACTTCTGCTGGCCCTAACCCTGAAGCAGTGCTCCCCTACTTCCTTTCTTTTGCCAAATATGCTCTATCCGTGATTTGAATTTGCTGCAGCTGTACGAGTTTCTTGCCACAGTCGTCTTCGGCCTCCGTCGCTATCACCACCATCTGAGGTTTTTTTCTTTCTTTTTTCAATATTTTATTTGTTCTTATTTTTTTAATTATTATTCTAATTTACATATTTATTCTTTTCGAATTTTTCATAAATTCATAATTAGTACTCATGTCTTTTGTGACTCTTACCAAATTCCTTTGAAATCCAAAGCTAAAGCATGAAAATAGATTGATGAATAGTTTGTTCTTTTCCTAGAAAAATATGATATTTATTTCTTGTTGTATTTATTGAAATTCTATGTTAAATATGAATATTGATTTCTGAACTAAAATTAAGATATATATTTTTTTAAAAAAAAATTGTATATAAAGACAATATTCTATTAATTAAGGTTATTTAGAATAAATAAGTAAGAGTGAAATTTTTTTTATTAAAAATACAGAACTAGAAATTTTTTATATTTTAATTTTTGTTTTTTTTTGAAAATTTTGTAATTTTCTTTTCGAAGCCCTCTATTCAATTCTTGGTATCTAATTTTTAATTGAATCATTTTTTATCTTCAAATGATTTTTTGATAAATAAAATAATTTTAGGTACACAATTTTTTTGAAATTCAAATTTATTCAAGATACATATTGTCATTAATTGAAAAAATCAAATTGAGACGGCAATTTAACATTTTTATACTCTAAAACATAATTTTTTATTCTTTTTTAACATTTTTTATTATCCAACGATCATGTGAAATATGATCTAATTCAATAGAATTTATCATTTGATTTAGTAGAAATTCTATTTTATCTAAAGTAACTTTGTTTGATTAATTGATTTAATTCACCATCAGTTTTTGCATAATAATCGATTGATTAGTTTCAATTATTTGATTAATTAATTCTGTGCCAAAACACGACAAATATAAATTAAAAGGTTAAATACAAAATAAAATAAAACAAAAATCTTTTGATATAAAATTAAGACAAGAAAGGCATAAGTTAAATATCACTTTCTCATAATACTAACTGGTTACGTTGTACCTGATAAATACTAGATGCTTATTAATTATCACTTTCAGATTATATATAATAAAATTGAAAATAAAAATATCAAATTGTTGACTAGAAATTAAGATTGGTTATATGTTAATCGGTCTGCTATACATATAAATTCTTTTGGTATATAAATTGGTTTAAATTTAATAAAAATAACTTTCAGTTTAGATGGTGTATAAATATACGTTTCTCCAACTCTTGAATAGTGCAAAAACTATTATAACAAATAGTTTTTCTTCCTCAATCAAAATTACAACACTCAAAATTTAAACAAGAATCAAAATCTCTCAAAAATCTCTCAAACTTATAGCGAAAAGTGAAAGAAATTTCGAAAGTGAATTCGAAAAGAATTATGAGAAAATGAAATAGTAGGAAAATGATGAAGAAGAAGCAGCAGAAGATAAGAAAGAGGAAGATGAAGAGTTTTAAATTATACAGAACTTATCAGTACAAAAACACAAAAAAATTTTAAACAATACACATAATATCTTAGTTTTACATTGAAATTTGCTGCAAAAACACAAAAAAATTTTCTTTAATGCTACATTTTTTTTCTACATTTTTTCTTATTTCTTTTTTTTTTAGTTAAATGAATGTAAGTTCATCATCTTTCAAGTAATTTTGCAGCATTATGTATTTTTTCTTTTTATTTGCTTGATTTTTTTTTGTTTCTATTCTTGTTAAGAGAGTAAAATAAGAAAAAATTTGAGAAGGTAAAATAAGAACGAAAAGTTGAATAAGAAAAAAGAAGAAGAAGAAAATGGTGATGATGATAAAAAGAAGAAGAAAAAGTAGCAGAAGATGAGAAAAAAGAACATAAAGAGTTTTAAATTATGCAGAACTTATTAGTACAAAATACTGAAAATTCTTAAATAATACATATAAATATCTTAGTTTTACACCGAAATTAGATGCAAATACACAAAAATGTTTCCTTTAATAATGCATATTTTTTTTTTATTTCTTTCATTCTTTTAGTTGAATAAATGTAAGTTCATCATCTTCTAGGCAATTTTACAACATTATGTATTTTTCTTCTTTATTTGATTTTTTTTGTTTTTATTTTTGTTAAGAGAGTAAAACAATAAAAAGCTTGAGAAAGTAAAACAAGAAGGAAAAGATTAAGAAAAAAAGAAAAAGAAGGTGGTGATGATGATGAAAAAAAGAAGAAGAAGCAACAGAAGATGAAGAGGAGGAAGAAGAAGAGTTTTGAATTATGCAGAACTTATCAGTACACATACACCGAAATTCTTAAACAATACACATAAATATCTTAGTTTTATACCGAAATTTGCAGGAAATACACAAAAATATTTCTTCTAGTGTTGTATTTTTTTATTTTTTTCTTTTAGTTGAATTAATGTAGGTTCATCTTCTTCCAAGTAATTTTGTAGTATTATGTGTTTCTTCTTCTTTTTTATTTGATTTTATTTTTTTATTTTTATTCTTGTTAAGAGAGTAAAACAAGAAGTAAATTTGAGAAGGAAAAATAAGAAGAAAAAGATGAATAAAAAGAAGAAGAAGAAGATGATAATGATGATGACAAAGAAGAAGAAGAAGCAGCAGAAGATTTGGAGAAGGAAGAAGAGTTTTGAATTATGCAAACCTTATCAGTACACATATACCGAAAATTCTTAAACAATACACATAATATGTTAGTTTTATGCCGAAATTTGTTGCAAATACACACAAATATTTTCTTTAATGTAGAACTCCTACATTACATTCAATTCAAAACCATTAACGTGAACAACAATTTTCATAAACAAAAACAATATTATTCACTTACAGAATTATAAACTGCTAACGAAATCATTAATTAGAATAAAACCACACATCAATCATTTGATTGGATTCAAAACAATAATCCACTTTGCTCTGGTTCAATTGACAATCTAAAATTTGAATCATTCATTATTTTTAATAATGAAATAATTGTTCAAAATCGATTTCAGAGTTTGATTTCAAAAATATAGAAAACAAAGAAAATTGTAATAAATGAAAATAAAACACAAAGAACAAATAAAGAGAAACGCAAAGAATATAGAGATCGAAAAAAATGTAGATCAAAAATGTTAAAAAAATTCAAAAAACGAAAATAAAATCCTTTTAAAAAAAGACAATTATATATTACCACATTAATTAAAATATTAGTTAAATAGTAGTGTATGAAATAAATTAAATCAAAGAGAACTATATAAACTTATATCGAAAAATAATTTGTACGTCGAGAATATTTGATATGTTAATTTCACCTTGCAGAGATTTTATGCATCGTGCATGTTAAAATTAAGAGATTATATGTTGGTTCATTTATTTATTTTAATTTTGATTTGTTCTCTATCTATTTATTAACCCAATCCTTGATTTTTATAAAAGTTCACTATCTGCGGTATATTATAAGTATTTCTAAGTGATGTGACAAGCCAAATTCTCTTACAATCTTAATAATTATATTAGCCACCCTTTTTCTATCAATAATTTATTTGAGCATATTGTCACAGTAAATTTTTAAAAGGTTAGATTTAACAGTGTGTGTATAATTTTCTGAAGTGTTTGAGAATACTCTAGATGGTTCTGGAGATTAGCGACTATGTAAAAGAGTTCACTATTCTCACACTTCAAATTCCCAACTTAGCATCAGAGGATGCATTATTCTTCTTCATTGATGGACTCCAACCTTGGGTAAAGCAAGAATTACAAAGAAGGAATGTTAAGGATGTCGATGAGACCATCGTGGTGGCCGAATCACTCACTGAGTATCATAGGGGAGACTCTAAACCCAAGTCTTCTTCCAAATCTAGTTCTACTAAAAGTGGGGGAGACAAGGGGAAGAGTTTCTCAACCAAGAAGGAAGGAAAATACTATTCAAAAGAAAGAGTACGAGGAAAAGAAGAAGGCTTTCGTACCTAAAGGAGGATGCTTCGTGTGCAAGGGACCACACCAAATGAAGGACTGTCCCAAGTTAGGGACTCTGGCATCTATCGCCGAGGAACGAGAGGCCGAAACTCAAGTAACTGAGTGTGTTGGATCCATCCAACACATAAATGCGGTGAAGGGCAAAGAGGCAAGCATTGCAGAAAAGAAAGGCTTGATGTATGTCAAAGCCTTTATCAATGAAAAACCTGTCATGGCTATGATCGACACTGGTGCTACACACAACTTCATCACGCCTGATGAAGCAAAGAGGCTTGGGTTGAAGATCACCGAAAAGAATGGTTGGTTCAAACCCGTGAACACCAAGGGTGAACCCCTTAAGGGAGTAACAAAAGGGGTTGAGATGACTCTTGGTTCTTGAAAGGGCTTGTAGATTTCTCAGTAGCACCCATGGATGATTTTAAAATAGTCATCGGGCTCAATTTGCAAAGGAAGACAAATATAATACCTATGCCATACTACGACGTAGTATGCTTCATGGAGAAAGGGTTTCCATGCATGCTCCCTACAGTCTCTAAAGTTGTAGGACCACTGATACTCTCTGCTATGCAACTCAAGAAAGGGTTCAAAAAGGGAGAGATTACATATTTGGTTCTATTACAAGAGGAGTCAACATCTAAAAGAGAAGACGTTCCTCCCAAAATCAAGGAAGTCCTTGAAGAAAATAAGGATGTGATGCCTCCTGAGTTGCCAAAACAACTACCACCTAGGAGGAAGGTGGACCACAAGATTGAATTGGAGTTAGGAGCAAAGTCGCCCACCTCAACACCTTATAGGATGGCATCGCCAGAACTTGAAGAGTAGAAGAAGCAACTCAAGGATTTGCTAGATACTGGATTCATCCGTCCATCGAAGGCACTTTATGGCGCACCCGTCTTGTTCCAAAAGAAGCATGATGGTTCATTGAGACTATGCATCGACTATCGAGCACTGAACAAGGTAACCATCAAGAACAAATATCCCATTCCTTTGATAGCTGATTTGTTTGATCAACTTGGTAGAGCTAAGTGGTTCTCAAAGCTAGATTTGAGGTCAGGATATCACCAAGTGAGAATTGCCGATGGTGATGAACCTAAGACCACGTGTGTCACGAGGTATGGATCGTATGAGTGGTTGGTAATGCCTTTTGGCTTGACCAATGCTCCTGCGACCTTCTGTACCTTGATGAATGAGATCTTTCGACCTTACCTTGATCAGTTTATAGTGGTCTACTTGGATAACATTGTTGTCTATAGCAATACTTTGGAGGAACATGTAGAACACTTACGAACCGTGTTCAAGATCTTGCGAGAGAATAACCTATATGTGAAGAAGGAAAAATGTTCCTTTGCAAGGGACGAAGTCCACTTCTTGGGACACATCATTAAAGGTGGAACTCTCTGCATGGATCAAGGAAAGGTGAAGGCTATCAAAGAGTGGGAGCCGCCAAACAAGGTATCTGAATTGAGGTCATTCCTTGGGTTGGCCAATTACTATCGGAGGTTTATCAAGGGATACTCCGCCAAAGCTGCACCATTAACTGATCTTCTCAAGAAGAATCACACTTGGAAATGGTCAAAGGAGTGTCAAAAGGCCTTTGATGAGTTGAAGGCTGCTATCACAGAAGGTCCAGTACTAGCACTACCTGACTACTCAAAGGTATTTGAAGTCCACACCGATGCTTCTGACTATGCCATTGGAGGGGTTCTAATGCAAGAAGGACATCCGATTGCCTTTGAGAGTCGCAAGTTGAATGATACAGAGAGGCGATACACCGTCCAAGAGAAGGAGATGACCGCGGTAGTGCATTGTTTGAGAACTTGGGATCACTACTTGTTTGGTTCACACTTTATCGTCAAGACAGACAATGTAGCTACAAGCTACTTCCAAACTCAAAAGAAGTTGAGCCCCAAACAAGCTAGGTGGCAGGACTTCTTGGCTGAGTTTGATTTTGAGTTTGAATACAAGTCAGGCAAGACTAATGTGGTAGCAGATGCGCTGAGTCGCAAGGCTGAATTGGCGGCAATTTCTATGGTTGAAGGAGATATTGTGCACACCATCAAGGAAGGGTTGCATCACGATCCATTAGCCAAGAAGTTGGTGGAGTTGGCTAGAGAAGGTAAGACCAAAAGATTTTGGCTAGAAAATGACCTTCTATACACTAAAGGGAGAAGACTATACGTCCCAAAATAGGAAAATCTAAGAAGAAAATTAGTGAGAGAATGCCACGACACCAAGTGGGCTGGTCACCAAGGTCAGCGAAGGACCTTGGCACTCATTGAATCTTCTTATTATTGGCCTCAAATGAGAGATGAAGTAGAGAGCTATGTGAAGACTTGTCTTGTGTGCCAACAAGATAAGATTGAAAACAAGACACCAAGCGGGTTGTTGGAATCTCTGCCTCCATCAGAGCGACTGTGGGAAAGTGTCTCTCTAGATTTCATTTCTGCCTTACCGAAGTCTGAGGGGTTTGGATTTATTCTCGTGGTAGTGGATCGATTTTCGAAGTATGTTACCTTTATACCCGCCCCTACTGACTGCACTGCAGAAGAGGCAGCACGACTATTTTTCAAGAATGTGGTGAAATATTGGGGATTGCCCAAGAGCATCATTAGTGATCGAGATCTACGCTTCATAGGACGACTATGGACAGAGTTGTTCAAACTCCTTGGGTCGGAGCTTCATTTTTCATCAAGCTTCCATCCTCAAACCGATGGGCAGACTGAGAGAGTGAATGCCTTACTCAAGTGTTACTTGAGGCATTTTGTAAGCGCTAATAAGAAATATTGCACAAAACTCCTCGACATTGCTCAGTTCTCATATAATTTGCAAAGGAGTGAGTTTACAGGGAAGAGTCCGTTCGAGATTGTGACTGGACAATAACCGCTTACACCTCACTCTCTTCCTTCCCCTTACTCAGGGAAGAGCCCTGAAGCTTATCATATGATTAAGTCTTGGGAAGAACAAGCATATGTCACTCGTTCTTACCTCGACAAAGCTGCAAAGAGGATGAAGAAATGGGCAGATAAGAAGAGGAGGCATGCAAGCTATCAAGTGGGAGACAAGGTAATGATCAAACTTCTTCCACAACAATTCAAAGCCTTTCGCAAGGTTCATAAAGGCTTAATCCGTAAATATGATGGGCCATTTGAGATCATTGGATGTGTTGGGGAAGTTGCTTACAAATTACAACTCCCTCCCTCTATGAAGATCCACCCGGTCTTTCATGTGAGTATGCTTAAACCATATCACGAAGACCAAGATGAACCGAGTAGAGGTGATTAGAGTCGTGCTCCACCTGTGGTGATTAGATCTTTTGATAAAGAAATCGAAGAGATCTTAGCTAATCGCGTCGTGCGACGAAGAGGAGTACCACCAAGTATCCAATACTTGATCAAGTGGAAAGGACTTCCGATAACTGAAGCTAGTTGGGAAGCTCGTGAAGATCTATGGCAATTCCAAGAACACCTAGAGTGCTATCATGAACAGAACGCGACGAGGACGTCTGCGCATTAGGTGGGGGAGAATTTCACGGTAAATTTTTAGAAGGTTAGATTTAACAGTGTTTGTATAGTTTTTTGGAGTGTTTGAGAATACTCTAGATGGTTCTAGAATGTCCTAGAAGTTCCTGGAATACCCTAGAAGGTTCTAGAAGACTGTAGAAGATCATAGAATATTCTAGAAGAGTGTGGATTGATATAAAAGTATGAAGAGTTGTATGAAACAATCTAGAAGTATTTAGAAAGTAGTGGTAGGATAGATATTTATAAAGAAGGTTCTAGATGATTAATCTAGACCATTGATTAGATTTAATCCTAACCATCCATTAAGGAGGTGGATGGCTATAAATAGGAGGTAAGAGTTAGTGTGAGGGTGTGTGAATCATTTATAACAAACACTTGAGCAATAAAGTGTTCTTTTCACCAAGCTTCCTTTCTCTTGTGTTCTCTTGTGTTCTTAGCTTTCTTGCTAAGTATTGAGGGTTAGGCTGACTTGGTCTTAGCTCAAGAGGTTGAGTAAGTCCGAGTGCCGGCACGGTAGCGTTGGAGTGTGTCCAAGGCCGTGACAATATAATCGAATGTATAAATAAACTATTGAGAAAAACTATGATTTTTATATACAATATTGCATTATGATAATTTTATGGTCATCATCAAATTATGAGAAATATTATAATATTTTATATTTTATATTTTTATTTGCTATTAATGTATTAATAAATATTAAAAATATTAGATAGAGTATATTTTTGTCTTTAATATTTGTGATTTTTTTAAAAATATTTCCAATGTTTAATTTTATTGAATTTTATCCTTAAAATTTTTGATTCATTCAATTTTATCTTAAACGTTTTTAATTTGTATCAAAACAATTTCTAAAAGTCTTTAAATTTGTCCCTAATATTTTACATGAAATTGACAATTGAGAATAATTTTGGCACAAAATGAAAACGTTAGGGACAAAATTAAATGCAAATATTAGGGGTATGTTTGAAAGAAAAAGTAAAAAAAAACCAACTAGAGGTATAGCCAACTTTTAAATTTTCAAAAACGCGCGTCCAGTATTTGTGCTGGACACGTTTATCTTATTCTTCATCCTCTTTGTTCTGAGGGTTACCTGAAACAGGGAGGCCGATCTTGGATGAGATCTCTAGTTAGGTCAAGGTTGTCGCGCCCGACTTGTTGGATTGGAGGATGCTGTTGGCCCTCGTTCACCAGGGGGTGGTAGAACCTGCAAGAGACTCCGATGCTTAAGTCAGTATGGGCTTTAGGCAGTTTTTTTTGTAGAATTGGAGTATGAGTTATACTTGGGTACTCTAGTGTATTTATAATGGTGTTTGACGATCTTCCTTTTAAGATAAGTTGGTTCTCTTATCTTATCTTTCGCGGGTGAGATCATATCTTTGGTCAACCGCCTTCTAGTAGGCGGTGGTTCTATCACTTTAGGCCTCCTTGGATCTCTATGGCAATTGTCCAAACTCTTTGTGAAGGGTCGGTAGTGGGCCAACCTTTCATGAGGTCCGTCCCTTTGTCTTCGGCTGGTCCGACCCGATAACTCGAATTAGGGTATTAATAGTGCCCCTGCTTAAGTTCCAACCTTTTTCCGGGGTTGTGCTCGTTCCTGAGCTTCAATCTTTTTTCGGGGGAGGTCGAGCTAAAGCACGCTCTTGTTGACCGTACCCAAGGCAGTGTCGTTCCAATCGAGTGAGCTTTTTTTGCGTCTTCAATGCTGTTTCAAAACGCGAAGTGTTTTTGCTTTTGCTCTTTAATTGTTGCGTTTTTTTCGAGAGCGTTAGTTCCTTGGAATCATGCAAGCGCTTTTAAAGCTTATTGATTGGGCTTTTATTCTTTTTGCCATTTCTTTTCCCTCTTTGCATTTTGTTTGAAATCAAAGGGATTTTACTTCCTTTCAATTTCTTAGTTTCTATTTGCTTTCTTCGCTTTTCTGGAGAAAGTTTTCCTTTCTGATTTGATTTGCCCCAAGCTTTTGTTCTTCTTTGAAGCTTTCGAGATGTTTTGTGGACCATTCGTGATTTGCTGTGCATCCGCTGTTACTGCTCCTTTCCGATCGTAGGTTGGTACTCTATTTCGTGCGTTTCACATTCTTTTTCCTGGTAGTGATTCTTCTGCTTAGTGTTTTGCTTTTGCTGAATGCTTTTGTTTGAAAGTTTTGATCTTTCTTCATTTTTAAAAAGTTGAAGCTTTTTGATTTCGCACTTTGTTTGCTAAACGGGTTAGGGTTTTGACTTCTTTTGCATTTCTGCCTTTCTATATCTGCATTGCCTCCAAAGGGTGCCTCTGGGTTTCAGTGGTAAACTTTGCTTTTGCGAACCTTGGGGTGCCCTTTTTGTTGCCGTACTTTGTTGTTTGCTGGTTGTTTTTTTTGTTTTCTGATTCTTGGCCGAGTTGCTTGGTAGTGACGCCCCTTTTATTTTCTTGCTGTAGGTGTAGTTTCTATGTCTTTTCGTAAAAATATTGTTGAGATGTCCACAAAGGTTCCTCCTGGTATGGCTGACCGGTTAGATTTCGTAGTGATAGGGTGTGTCATTGTAGTGGATACAGAATACTACAAAAAATTTAGGATGTTTCATAGGGTTTGCGGGAATAGAAAAGATGAGAAGGATTATAAGCCGGTGTCGCCCAACCCTGAGAAGAGGGTCAGTTTTCCTCCCTTAAGTCGGCCAGAGCGTCCTTTCTTTTATGCTTATGACTGCTTTTTTACCAAGTTCAAAACCGACCTGCTTTGGAACTACAACCTTGCCCCTTCTCAATTCCATCCGAACTCCTGGGCTTTTATAAAAATTTTTCAGCTACTGTGCTAGGAGTTGGGTGTCCGACCTTCCCTTAGTCTGGTTGTTTATATGTTCGTGCTGACCAAATTGAGGGTGGCCAAGAAGAAGGCTTCTTGGATCTCCTTCTGTGCTACCCAGGGGAGAAAGGTATTTTCTATTTTTGATGACTCCTTTTATGATTTTAAGAATTTCTACTTTAAGGTTAGGGCAGTAGATGGCGTTCACCCCTTTTTCCTTGATGAGAATAAGGAGCCCACCTTTCCCCTTTGGTGGCAGGAGGAGCCTGTAGTTCATAAGTATTCGTGGGAGAGTCTAGATAAGGTAGAGAGGGCCTTTGTGGGTATTTTGGAGGAGTACTGGGGGGAGCCTCCTCATTTGGACACAAAGAGGTTTTTAGGAGATCATGATCTTCTTCATTCCGAGCTAGGTAGTGCCCGACTTCCAAAAGAAGTTTATTGTTTTTGTTTATCCTTTGTCCATTATGTGACTTGTTTCTATGATTTCCCTTTTTTCAGAGATGGTTGCAAGTTCTGATTCAATGAAGGTCCTCAGGGAGACCAAGAAAACGGTGGCCGCCCAGAACATTCAAAAGAAGACGTCGGGGGAGGGTTATTCTTAGGTCCTGCCGAAGAAGCTGGATTCTGGTCCCCAGGGTTCGAGGAAGGTGATCCCGACCCTTCGGGTGCAGATGGCCTCTATTGATCCTTCTTTGGCGATTTCTGGTGCTGCCTCTTCCCTTTCTTCATCTGGTCCTTCTCCTAAGAGACCGAGGATTGCCGGGACTTATGATCTTAATGACAAGGACTTCGACGGCATGGCCTTTGTTGCGGAGCATATCGCCCCTCATGGATTTGTTCCAACTGATGATGTGTCCATTCTCCACCACCTTGACTTTATATCCAACAATAGTATTCGGATGGCCAAACTCAGTGCTGCTTTGTCTCGAAATTTTAAGAAGTCTCCTATCCATGCTACTAGTGCTTTTCTTGAGAAGGCCAAGGCTGATTATGATAGAGTGGGGGAGGGGGGTTGAAGCTTGAGTTAGAGGCGAAGAATATCGGACTGGAGCTTGCTGCAGAGAGGAAGAAGGCTCGGGCTACTGCTGCGGAGGCGGCTGCCAACTTGGCTGAGGATATTGCAAAGAAGGCTAAGGAGAGCTACATCCGAACTTATGGTTAGCTTCTAGAGGTTAAGGAGAAACTCCAGTCTTCTTATGATGATTATGCCGAGCTTTAAGGCTACATAGTGAATGGTATGACTGCGCTGTATGAGAATTTGAAAGTTCAGGTCCGGGTTCTTGCTCCTGATGTCGATCTTACCTTGTTTAGTATGGATAATGTTGTTGAAGATGGTAAGATCATGCCAGCTGATGATCGGAATTTACTACCCATATATAATGAATCTGTTCTTTGGCAAGCGCACCAAATTGTCATCAAGTAATAACCCACAATGGAGTTGGGTTGAATCCACAGAGATTAACAGACTAAGCAAACAATAGTTGATTAATTAGCCTAGTTAGACAAGTATAAGTAGACGATAAGCAACAAGGAAATGTAAATAACAAAGTAAATGAAAGCAATAAAGTGTAGAAAAGTAAATGGCAAGAATGTAAAGTACAAGAAAGTTAAGTGCTGGAAATGTAAAGTGCAAAAAATGTAAATAATCATGAAGTAAATAAAGAAAGAAAGATAAAATAAGCATTGGAATAAAGAGATATTGCATTCTCCGGATTAATTGATTTCATCTCATCTTCAATCATACAACTCATTGACCTCTTGGCAATCATGATTGATTGAGTCCCAATCCCTTGGTAACTCAATCTTTCAAATCTTGATAATCAGCCAATTCCTTGGTCTAATTGCTCATGAAGAGGGATATGCTTGGTCCCAGATTATACCACACATCATCATAGATCCAAATAATGGGTGGATTGTATGTCACCATATCCAATCCCAAAACCCAGATCCTACTCAAGTGTGAGAAGAAATTTCAAGCATGGTTTTATGATTCCTCTTCTAAGGTTCATATAAAACCCAAATACATTCAATCTCTTTTCCAAGATAATTGAATGCTAACATGAAGAACAAAAATTCTTCAAGTAAATCAAAGAGAGATGAAGAGAAGAAGAAGAATAAAAACAATCTAATCCATTGAAAAACTATAGAGGTCTCTTTCTCAACGGAAAGAGTTTGTGATTCATAACTAAAATATTTACAAGTAAGAAAGTGGAAGAGGAGAGAAGTGTGGGTGAGAAGAGGGAGTCCGAAGACCCCTCCCTCAATTGTGTCCAGAATAATAGATGATAGCCTCCTAATTCTATGAACTAAGGCCTTTATATAGGGCTCTCCTAAATTACAAACTTAAATGAAATCGAAAGCAAATTACAATAAAATAAAAATAAACTATTCTAGATGCGTCTTGTGGCATTGATTGGTTGACAATTGTGGCTTGAATGAGAGCTAGAGTAGGCTCAGTTGAAGGTTGGGGGCTGCAGGAAGAAGTTGGCGTGTGGTTTCAAGTGCCACTCCCACTTGATTTTGCTCTTTGGATTGTGACCCATTTGACACGCTGAAAAAATGGAGTTGTTTGGGCCTCAAATTGAATGTTTACTATAAAATATTATATATTGTTTGAAAGCCCTGGATGTTAGCTTTCCAACGCTTCTAGAATCAACTCATTTGGATCTCTGTAACTCAAGTTATGCCCATTTGAAGATGGATAGGTGAGTTTGTCAAGTCGCCCGGTGTGCCACGCCCACTTCTTGGCGTGCCACGCCCAATCTTTGGCATGCCACACCTTCAATGATTCATAAAATCTTTCTCTCTGGCCATTAGAACTGGCGTGCCATGCCCAGAACCTGGCATGCCACGCCCATTATGAAAATAGAGCTGGTGTGCCATGCCTTCGATATCAAGTGGCACGCCGAAGTTTTGCAACGCTGAAATAATGGCCTTTTTCACCTCTGGTTTTAACGTCCATCCTAGAGTATTATATACCATTGGGAAGCCCTTGATGGGAGCTTTCCAACGCCACCAAAATCAGATCATTTGGACCTCTACAACTCAAGTTATGTTCCTTTGAAGATGAAGAGGTCAGGCTGGTAACTCTGCGGTGACGTGTTTTTCTCCTTTTGTTTTCACGGTCAATATCTTCCTCAATTCCAGTGTTCATTATAAAGTGTTAATTATGGTTGGAAAGCCCTGAATGTCTACTTTCTAATGGCACTAAAACCACCCTATTTGAATTTGTGTAGCTGAAGATATTATTTAAATGAGAGGAGGGCAGGTTGGCATATGCCCCGGCGTGCCACGCCCAATGCTTGGCGTGCCATGCCCATAGTGGGGCTGAAAATCACTCCTCTGTAACTTAAGCCTGGCATGCCATGCCCAAAACACCAAGTGACACACTCTTTTTGAGATCTTGGCTTCACAAACTTGGCGTGCCATGCCCATAGCACCAAGTGGCACGCCCTCTTTGAGACTTGGCTTCAAAAGTTTGGTGTGCCACGCCCAGAGCTTCAAGTGGCATGCCTAGCTTCACACGTCCATCTTTATTTTTTATTTTCTTCCCCTTTTGTTGCTCTTTTCACTTGAAATTCAGGACAAACCTATTTCAAAGTAATATACCATAATATATATCAATTGGTTCATGAAATTGCATTGATTCAATGATATTATGCTCTTTTTATGGCCCCTTTAGATAAGAAAAAGAGGTCGATGATGCAAGTCATCACAACACCAAACTTAAACTTTGCTTGTCCTCAAGCAAACAAAGAATCATGCAATAGATTTTGTCAAACCCAGGTGAGAAGAGTAGCAATTTTTATGTTCATGGTTGGCAAGTTTCTTATGCATGCTACAATCACAAAAGACATTCAAATGATTGATGCTTCTATCTAGCTCATTTTATGAAATATTTTTCTTTATGTTCCTTCCTTGAAACAAGCTTTTCATTCTTTTCTTAACTTAGCTTCTTGGGTGCTTTGCACCATGTGTTGAAAGCTACGACTCTAAATGCTTTATTTTCAAGTATTACCACTTGATACATAAGCACCACAAGAATTTAATTAGAGGATTCTTTAAGCTCATTTGTTTCTTTTCTTTACTCCCTAATCATTGATGCTCAGAGCCTTGAGCTTTGAGGGAGTGTTTTTGCACTTGAGCCTAACCTTGACTCTAAGTGTTTTGTTTTCAAGCTTTTTGCTTGATACCTAAACACCACAAGTACTTAACAAATGAATTATCATTGGTACTCAGAGCCTTCAACTTTCTCATTCTTTCCCTTTTCTTTTATTGCCTTATTTGCATTTGCTTCTTCAAGGTTTTCATGATTTCAAAAATTTCATAAAATGTCCTAGATGAAAACTTCAATTAAACAAATTCAAATGCAATTGAGCAACAATAGTGATGCTAGATTCCCAATACATATAAGCTCATGCTAACCTCTTCTTGAATTACCTTGTTTGTTTATGATCATAATTCTTAATTACTTTGAACTCACAAAACTCAAGATGGTAGTCATAATGTCATAGCACATGTTATAATTCAGCAATCAAGCTATGCTTATTCACAACACACATGCATACAAAGGAATAAAAGACAATCATGCAATTTCAAAATACTGGAAACAATTAAGAGAAAAAGGATCTTTACCACCTTGTAGTTGATCTTTGTTGTTGCTGTCACTTTCCTCCTATTCTTTCCCTTTCCACACCAAACTTAGATTGATTGCTTGTCCTCAAGCAACAAATAAAACAGTGGTGATGGAGTTTATGGTGGGTCATGAATGTCTTAAATAATAGAATGTGAGTAATGCATGTGCTTAGGCAAGCCAAATTAAGGATACAATAAAGGCACAAGAAATAAACAGAGGTAATATGATTGTATCAATAAGTGGTGTGTGCATGGTACTTTGCATGAAAGGTAAGTGGCAACACCAAATTTAGTGTGACACCTTCATTTTAGAATGATGCAAGTACCCAGTGAAGCTTTTGAAATCAAATTGTTGCATAGCAACACCAAACTTAGAATGCAATCATATGCCAAATTATTGAAAAAAAACAAAGCAAAGAACGAAAATGTTACCTACGGTTGGGTTACCTCCCAACAAGCGCTCTTTTAATGTCATTAGCTTGACATGTTGTTCTCAACTTTCTTTCTCTTCTTCCAGTTTGTTAAGAGGAATGACCTCAAGGGGAGAGAAGAGCAAGTTGATGTCCCCTATTTTGAGTGCCTCCCAGCAAGCTTTCTTTTTTTGTTTTCTTGATTTGCTTTGCTTGTTGGGGTAAGGATTGGATTGTTTGCAGTTGACCTTTTGTTCTTCATGCATATAGTCCTTTGTTCCTTGGTCACAATCCTCTTTTTGGTGTTTTTGTTGATTGTCTTCACTTCTTTGATTTCAACACTTGGGTGTTATGGGATGGTTGGAGTATCCTCTTTATCAAGAACATATTGGAATGATGGCTCACTTGATGCAAGGATCTCTTTCTCTTGCTCTACCAATTTCTCATTTTCACCCTCATTAAGCACTTCTCCACTCCTCGAGCTGATGGCATGATATTCTTCCCCTGGCTAAGGGAAGACATTGGTTAGTTCATCAACAAATTATTGTGCCATTTGTCTCACATGATCTTTTTGATTTCTCTTTGAGATTTCCATATCTCTAATTCTTTCTCTGTTCTTTTCCCTTAAGAACTTATCCCTTAAGGACTCAATGAGATGGACAATTGAGGCTTAGGTCTGGGAAAGTTGTTCTAATATAAATGCAAGAGAAGGTTTTTTGATGAGTTTGTGGAGGTTCATAGGTTGGATAATTACGGGGTGATGGCTCTTGATGAATGGGGTATGAATGAGTGAAATCTATTTGATTTTGATCTTTTTAGCCACAACATGAGTAGTGATTACACTCATCACAATATGGACGATTTTGTGGCCATAGAAAGCACCCCATTTCATGTTCTTGATACTCCCACCCACCATGAGTATAATAACGTGAATCATTTTGTGGTGGTGAAAAGTTTCCCATGAAATTTGATTGATTATTTTGTCTCATTCCTTGGTGATATTCCCAGCCATGATTAGGATAATGATTTGAATCATTTTGTGGTCATGGGCAATATCCCATATGATATGATTGATTGAAATGTAAGGTAAACCCCATTTGAATTTTATAAAACAAAATCACCAAGAAAAATTGAAATTCCTTATATCAGAGACAAGGAGTTCTTAGTGAGGCAATAGCACAAACACCTTAGTAGAAAAAGAAAATTAAAAGAAATTAAATGACAAAAACAAAAAGAGAAAGAAAGAAAAATGTCTAATCTAGTAAATCAATTAACCCGTAGTTTGTTAATTACAATTAATCTCTGGCAACGGCACCATAAAACTTAATGACCAGAATTCACTACCCACATATAATGAATCCGTTCTTTGGCAAGCGTACCAAATTTTTGTCAAGTAATAACCCACAATGGAGTGGGGTCAAATCCACAGAGATTAACGGACTAAGCAAACAATAGTTGATTAATTAGCCTAGTTAGACAAGCATAAGTGGATGATAAGCAACGAGGAAATGTAAATAACATAAAGTAAATGAAAGCAATAAAGTGCAGAAAAGTAAATGGCAAGAATGTAAAGTACAAGAAAGTTAAGTGCTGGAAATGTAAAGTGCAGAAAATGTAAATAACCATAAAGTAAATAAAGAAAGAAAGATAAAATAAGCATTGAGATCAAGAGATATTGCATTCTCCAGATTAATTGATTTTATCTCATCTTCAATCATGAAACTCATTGACCTCTTGGCAATCATGATTGATCGAGTCCTGATGAGCGGATAATTTATACGCTTTTTGGCATTATTTTTAGGTAGTTTTTAGTATATTTTTATTAGTTTTTATTCAAAAATCACATTTCTGGACTTTACTATGAGTTTGTGTGTTTTTCTAGGATTTTAGGTATTTTCTGGCTAAAATTGAGGGACTTGAGCAAAAATCAGATTCAGAGGCTGAAAAAGGAATAAAGATGCTATTGGATTCTGACCTCCCTGCACTCGAAATTAATTTTATCGAGCTACAGAAGCCCAATTGGTGTGTTCTCAATTGCGTTGGAAAGTAGACATCATGGGCTTTCCAGCAATGTGTAATAGTTAATACTTTGCCTGATATTTGATGGCACAAACTAGCGTTTCAAGTCAGCATAAAAATTAACCCCAAACTGGCAGAAAAGCTGGAGTTAAACGCCCAAACTGGCACGAGAGGTGGCGTTTAACTCCAAGAGAAGCCTATGCACATGAAAGCTTTAATCCTCAGACCAAGCACACATCAAGTGGGCCCCAGAAGTGGATTTCTGCATCATTTACTTATTTCTGTAAACCCTAGGTTACTAGTTCTCTATAAATAGGACCTTTTACTATTGTATTTTCATCTTTGGATCATCTTTTGATCTTTTGATCACTTTTGGGAGGCTTTCATTCGGTCTTGCCTAGACCTTGTTCTTATGTATTTTCAACGGTGGAGTTTTCACACACCATAGATTAAGGTGTGGAGCTCTGCTGTTCCTCATGAATTAATGCAAATACTATTATTTTTCCTTCAATTCACGCCTACTTCTTCTCCAAGATATACTCTTGTTCTTAATTCAGTTAAGTTAGAATAAAGGGGTGACCCGTGACAATCACCCAATCTTTGTTACTCGCTTAGCCAAGATCTGCGTGCCTGACAACCACAAAAGTGGTCTACATGATGTTCAACGTAGTCATTGGACGCCAGCTGGAGTATACTCTCTTGGATATCTAATACAGGGGACTGAGCCTGTGAGATTAGTATCTTCGTGGTATAGGCTAGAACCATTGGCAGCATTCCTGGGATCCGGAAAGTCTAAACCTTGTCTGTGGTATTCCGAGTAGGATTCGGGATCCAGAAAGTCTAAACCTTGTCTGTGGTATTCTGAGTAGGATCTGAGAAGGGATGACTGTGATGAGCTTCAAACCTGTGAATGTTGGGCACAAGTGACAGTGCGCAAAAGGACAATGGTCCTATTCCGACACTAGCAAGAACCGACAGATGATTAGCCCTACAGTGACAGCGCAGATGGATTTGTTTTCATCCGAGAGGATCATACAGCTTGCCATGGAAGGAGGTAACACATGGTTGGAAGAAGGCAATAGGAAAGCAGAGGCTCAGAGGGAACAAAGCATCTTCATACGCTTATCTGAAATTCCCAAAATGAATTGCATAAGTATTTCTACCCTATTTTATATTCTAGTTCGTTCTTTTAATTATCGAAATCCCATAATCATTTGAATCTGCCTGACTGAGATTTACAAGGTGACCATAGCTTGCTTCAAGCCGACAATCTCTGTGGGATCAATCCTTACTTACGTAAGGTATTACTTGGACGACCCAGTGCACTTGCTGGTCAGCTGCACGAAGTTGTGTATCACGATTTTGTGTACCATGATTTTGGCGCCGTTGCCATGGGTTGTTCAAGTTTGGACAACTGACGGTTCATCTTGTTGCTTAGATTAGGTATTTTTCTTTTTATTTTTTTCTTCAAAATTTTTAAGAATGAATTCTAGAGTTTCAGATGATGCTTTTATTATCACAGGAGCTAGTTGATTCCCATCAATTTGGCTGTTGTATCCAATGTCTTACTGAAGCTTGGCTGACCATGTCTAATCTTTTTAGACTGAAGCTTTAGACTAACATTGCATAATTCCTGGAATTCTTATTAAAAATTTTGAGTTTCTTATTTTCTTTTTCAAAAATTTTTTTGAAAAATTACAAAAAAAAAATCTTAAAATAAAAAAAATCAAAAATATTTTGTGCTTCTTGTTTGAATCTAGTGTCAATTTTTAAGTTTGGTGTCAATTGCATGCATTTTCGAAAACTCATGCATGGTGTTCTTCATTGATCTTCAAGTTGTTCTTGATGATTTTCTTTGTCTGATCTTTAAATTCTCTTGTTTTCTGTCTTTTATTGTTTCTCATGTGCATTCTCAATTTGTTAGTGTCTCTAGTATGCAAATTTCTAAGTTTGGTGTCTTGCATGTTTTTCTTTTCTTAAAAATTTTCAAAAATAGATTCTTGATATTCATCATGATCTTCATAGTGTTCTTGCATACGTTGTTTGTTTGATCTTAGTTTTTCATAATTAGTTTCATTTTGTTGTTTTTCTCTCTCATCATTAAAAATTAAATTTTTTCAAAATTATGTCTTTTTGAGTCAATAATACAGAGAATTGAAGATTCAGAACATACAGTAGAAGAATCACAGAGAAAAAGCTGGGCATTCAAAACGCCCAATGAAGAAGGAATTCTGGTGTTTAAACGCCAACCAGGGTACCTAGTTGGCGTTTAACGCCCTAAAAGGTAGACAAGTGGGCGTTAAATGCCAGAATAGATACCATTATGGGCATTTAACGCTAGGATGGCACCAAGGAGGAAATTTTGTTTTCAAAACATATCTTTTTCAATTTTTCAAGTTTTAAAATTAATTTTTCAAAATCTTATCTTTTTCATATCTTCTCATATCAATTATATCTTTTTCAAAATAAAATCTTTTTCATTTTTCTTTTTAAATTTTCGAAAATCCTTACTAACAATTAATGTTGTGATTCAAAAATTTCAAGTTTGTTACTTTCTTGTTAAGAAAGGTTCAATATTTGAATTTTAGAATCATATCTTTTAATTTCTTATTAGTCAAGTCATCAAATTTTAAAAATTAAATCTTTTTCAAAAATTTGTTTTTCAATGATATCTTTTCAAACATATCTTTTTCAATCAAATCTTTTTCAAATTTTGAGTTCAAAAATCTTTTCTAACTTCTTATCTTTTCAAAATTTGATTTTCAAATCCTTTCACTAATTCTAATCTTTTTCAAAACCACCTAACCATCTTTCTCTCTCTAATTTTCGAAAATCACTAACCATTTTTTCAAAAATCTTTTTAATTAACCAATTATTTTAATTTTGATATTCGAATTTCTTCTCTCTCCTATCTCTTTCTATTTAATCACTAACAGTCCTCCTCTCTTAATAATTCGGACCCCCCTCTCTATAAGTTTGAATTCTTTTTTATCTACCTAATCCTTCTATTCTTCTTTTCCTCTGACACATCAAGGAATCTCTATACTGTGATATAGAGGACTCCATACTTTCTTTGTTTTCTTCTCTTTCATATGAGTAGGAACAAAGATAAAGACATTCTTGTTGAAGCTGATCCTGAACCTAAAAGGACTCTGAAGAGGAAGCTAAGAGAAGCTAAAGCACAATTCTCTGGAGAGGACCTGACAGAAATCTTCGAAATAGAAGAAGACATGGCAGCCGAAAATAACAACAATGCCAACAATGCAAGGAAGGTGCTTGGTGACTTTACTGCACCTACTCCCGACTTCTATGGGAGAAGCATCTCTATTCCTGCCATTGGAGTAAACAACTTTGAGTTTAAGCCTCAATTAGTTTCTCTGATGCAACAGAATTGCAAGTTTCATGGACTTCCATTGGAAGATCCTCATCAGTTCTTGGCTAAATTTTTGTAAATCTATGACACTATTAAGACCAATGGAGTTGATCCCGAGGTTTACAGACTTATGCTTTTCCCTTTTGGTGTAAGAGATAGAGCTAGTATATGGTTGAACTCATAACCTAGAGACAGCCTGAACTCTTGGAAAAAGCTGGTTATTGCCTTCTTAGCTAAATTCTTTCCACCTCAAAAGATGAGTAAGCTTAGAGTGGAAGTTCAAACCTTCAAACAGAAGGAAGGTAAATTCTTCTATGAAGCTTGGGAAAGATACAAAGCAATTGATCAGAAGGTGTCCCTCTGACATGCTTTCAGAATGGAGCATCATAGGTATCTTCTATGATGGTCTGTCTGAGTTATCCAAGATGTCATTGGACCATTCTGCAGTTGGATCTATTCATCTGAAGAAAATGCCTGCAGAAGCTCAGGAACTCATTGAAATGGTTGCAAATAACCAGTTCATGTACACTTCTGAAAGAAATCCTGTAAACAACGGGACAACTCAGAAGAAAGGAATTCTTGAGATTGATACTCTGAGTGCCATATTGGTTCGGAACAAATTATTGACTCAGCAAGTCAATATAATTTCTCAAAATCTGACTGGATTGCAAGCTGCATCTGGCAGTGCTAAAGAAGCCTCCTTTGAAGGAGAAGTTTATGAGCTTGAGAATCCTGCAATGGAATAGGTGAATTACATGGAAAAACCCTATGGAAACACCTACAATTCTTCATGGAGAAATCACCCAAATTTCTCATGGAAGGATCAACAGAAGCCTCAACAAGGCTTCAACAACGATAATGGTGGAAGAAATAGGTTTAGCAATAGCAAGCCTCTTCCATTATCTTCTCAGCAACAGACAGAGAACTCTGAGCAGAATCGCTCTAGCTTAGCAACCATAGCCTCTGATCTATCTAAGACCACACTAAGTTTCATGACTGAAACAAGATCCTCCATTAGAAATTTGGAGGCACAAGTGGGTCAGCTGAGTAAGAGAGCTACTGAAACTCCTCCTAGCATTCTCCCAAGCAATACAGAAGAAAATCCCAAGAGAGAGTGCAAGGCCATAACCACGTCCAACATGGCCGAACCTGTGGAGGAGGAAAAGACAGTGATTCCTAGTGAGAAAGACCTCAAGGGATGTCCACTGTCTAAGGAACCAAGGGAATTTGAGGCATACAAAGACCATAGAGATTCTATTGAACGTACTTCTGTCATTCATGAGCTCTGATGAGTATTCTTCCTCTGAAGAAGATGAAAATATTACTGAAGAGCAAGTTGCTAAGTACCTTGGAGCAATCATGAAGCTGAATGCCAAGTTATTTGGTAATGAGACTTAGGAGGATGAACCTCCATTGCTCATTAATGAACTAAACACCCTGGCTCAGCTAAAGATACCTCAAAAGAAACCGGACCCTGGAAGGTTCTTAATACCTTGCACCATTGGCACCATGACCTTTGAGAAGGCTCTGTGTGACCTGGGGTCAAGTGTAAACCTCATGCCACTCTCTGTAATAGAGAAACTAGGGATTTTGGAGGTACAAGCTGTAAGAATCTCACTGGAGATGATAGACAATTCAAGGAAACAGGCTTATGGACTTGTAGAGAATGTCTTAGTGAAGGTTGAAGACCTTTACATCCTTGCTGACTTCATAATCCTGGACACTGGAAAAAATAAGGATGAATTCATCATCCTTGGCAGATTCTTCCTAGCCACAGTAAAAGCTGTGATTGATGTTGACAGAGGAGAATTGGTCCTTCAAGTGAATGAGGACTACCTTGTGTTTAAGGTTCAAGGATCTCCTTCTATACACATAGAGAAGAAGCATGAAAAGCTTCTCTCAATACAAAGTCAACCAAAGCCCCCACATTCAAACTCTAAGTTTGGTGTTGGGAGGATCCAACCATGCTCTGAGTATCTATGAGACTCCATGAGAGCTCACTGTCAAGCTATTGACATTAAAGAAGCGCTTATTGGGAGGCAACCCAATTTTTATTTTCCAATTTTCATTGTTATTTTATATTTTCTTTAGGTTGATGATCATGTGGAGTCACAAAAACAACTACAAAAATCAAAGCAAACTCAAAAACAGCATTAAAAATAGCACACCCTGGAGGAGGAGCTTATTGGTGTTTAAACGCCAGTAAGGGTAGCAGAATGGGCATTAAACGCCCAGTCTGGCACCATTCTGGGCGTTCAATGCCAGAAAAGGGCACCAGACTAGCGTTTATCGGCAAAAAGGGTACCAAGTGTGCGTTCAACGCTAGAAAGGGAAGAAAAGGTGGCGTTAAATGCCAGAAATGGGCAGCAACCTGGCGTAGGATTAGCACTTAGAGGGCGTTTACACGCCAGAATGGTGCAGGGATGAGAAATCCTTGACACCTCAGGATCTGTGGACCCCACAGGATTCCCACCTACCTCAATTCACTCTTTTTCTTTTTCACACATTCCAATAACACCCTTCCCCAAATATCCCTCACCAATCCTATTTATTTCTCTTCCCCAATACCCTTCACCAATCACCTCCATCCACTCTTCCCCAAACAACCCACCTACCCCACCATTTAAAATTCATAAACTTTCCCTCCCAAACCCAACCCTTACACACGGCCACCCCTCTCTTCCACTCCTATATAAACCCTTCATCACTCCTTCATTTTCACACCTCATGCACACTTTTCCCCTCCATGGTGGAACCTTTCTTCCCCCTCCATCTCCTCCATTTATTCTTCTTCTCCATCCCTTCTTTCTTCTTTTGCTCGAGGACGAGCAAACATTTTAAGTTTGGTGTGGAAAAAGCGTTGCTTTTTGTTTTTCCATAACCATTTATGGCACCTAAGGTCGGAGAAACCTCTAGAAAGAGGAAAGGAAAGGCAAAAGCTTCCACCTCCGAGTCATGAGAGATGGAGAGATTCATCTCAAAGGTCCATCAAGACCACTTCTATGTATTTGTGGCCAAGAAGAAGGTGATCCCTGAGGTCCCTTTCATGCTCAAAAGGAATGAGATTCTGGAGATCCGACATGAGATCCGAAGAAAAGGTTGGAAAGTTCTCACCAATCCCATTCAACAAGTTAGAATCTTAATGGTTCAAGAGTTCTATGATAATGCATGGATCACTAAGAACCATGATCAAAGTGTGAACACAAACCCAAAGAATTGGCTTACAATGGTTCGGGGGAAATACTTAGATTTCAGTCCGAAAAATGTAAGGTTGGCATTCAACTTGCCATTGATGCAAGGAGATGCACGCCCCTACACTAGATGGGTCAACTTTGATCAAATGTTGGACCAAGTTTTTATGGACATATGTGTGGAAGGAACTCAGTGGAAAAGAGACTCCAAAGGCAAGCCGGTTCAATTAAGAAGGCATGACCTTAAACCCATGGCTAGAGGATGGCTAGAGTTCATCCAACGCTCTATTATTTCTACTAGCAACTGGTCTGAAGTAACTGTGGATCGGGCTATCATGATCTATAGTATCATGATTGGAGACGAAGTGGAAGTTCATGAGATCTTACCTCTAGAACTATACAAAGTTGCTGACAAGCCTTCCACTTTGGCAAGGTTATCCTTCCCTCATCTCATTTGTCACCTATGCAGTTTAGCTAGAATTGTCAAAGAGGAAGACATCCTCATTGAAGAGGACAAGCCCATCACTAAAAAGAAGATGGAGCAAATAAGAGAGACCACTCATGGACCTCAACAAGATCATGAGGAAGTTCCTCATCAAGAAATCTTTGAGATGCCTCAAGGGATGCATTTTCCTCCATACAACTATTGGGAGCAACTCAACACCTCTTTGGGAGATTTGAGTTCCAACATGGAGCAACTAAGAATGGAGCACCAAGAGCACTCCATTATTCTCCATGAAATTAGAGAGGATCAAATAGCCATGAAGGAAAAGCAACAAAGGCAAGGAAGAGACATAGAGGAGCTCAGGCGTTCCATTGGATCTTCAAGAGGAAGAACTAGCCGCCATCACTAAGGTGGACCCGTTCTTTAATTTCCTTGTTTTTATTTTTCTGTTTTTCGATTTTATGCTTTATGTGTTATCTATGTTTGTGTCTTCATTACATGATCATTAGTGTCTAGTGTCTATGCCTTAAAGCTATGAATAATTCCATGAATCCTTCACATCTCTTAAATGAAAAATGTGCCTAATTACAAAAGAACAAGAAGTACTTGAATTTCAAATTTTATCTTGAAGTTAGTTTAATTATTTTGATGTGGTGGCAATACTTTTTGTTTTTCTGAATGAATACTTGAACAGTGCATATTTTTTTATAGTGAAGTTTATGAATGTTAAAATTGTTGGCTCTTGAAAAAATGATGAACAAAGATGAATGTTATTGATAATCTAAAAAATCATGAAATTGATTCTTGAAGCAAGAAAAAGCAGTGAAAAAGAAAAAAAGTTGTGAAAAAAAATTTTGGCAAAAAAAAAGAAAAAAAAGAAAAAGCAAGCAGAAAAATCCAATAGCCCTTTAAACTAAAAGGCAAGGGTAAAAAGGATCCAAGGCTTTGAGCATCAGTGGATAGGAGGGCCAAAGAAATAAAATCCTGGCTAAGCGACTATCAAGCTGTCCCTAACCATGTGCTTGCGTCATGAAGGTCCAAGTGAGAAGCTTGAGACTGAGTGGTTAAAGTCTTGATCCAAAGCAAAAGAGTGTGCTTAAGAACTCTGGACACCTCTAACTGGGGACTTTAGCAAAGCTGAGTCATAATCTGAAAAGGTTCACCCAGTTATGTGTCTGTGGCATTTATGTATCCGGTGGTAATACTGGAAAACAAAGTGCTTAGGGTCACGGCCAAGACTCATAAAGTAGCCGTGTTCAAGAATCAACATACTGAACTAAGAGAATCAATAACACTATCTAAAATTCTGAGTTCCTATAGATGGCAATCATTCTGAATTTCAAAGGATAAAGTGAGATGGCAAAACTGTTTAGAAGCAAAAAGCTACTAGCGCCGCTCATCTAATTGGGACTAAGTTTCATTGATATTGTGAGATTCATTGTATATTATCTTCTTTTTATTCTATTTTGTTTTCAGTTGCTTGGGGACAAGCAACAATTTAAGTTTGGTGTTGTGATGAGCGGATAATTTATACGGTTTTTGGCATTATTTTTAGATAGTTTTTAGTATAATTTAGTTAGTTTTTAGTATATTTTTATTAGTTTTTATGCAAAAATCACATTTTTGGACTTTACTATGAGTTTGTATGTTTTTCTATGATTTTAGGTATTTTCTGGTTGAAATTGAGGGACCTGAGCAAAAATCTGATTCAGATGCTGAAAAAGGACTGAAGATGCTGTTGGATTCTGACCTCCCTGCACTCGAAATGGATTTTCTGGAGCTACAGAAGCCCAATTGGCGGGCTCTTAATTGCGTTGGAAAGTAGACATCTTGGGCTTTCCATCAATATATAATAGTCTATAATTTGCTCGAGCTTTGATGGCCCAAACTGGTGTTCCAAGTCAGCATAAAAATTCCGGCGTAAAACGCCCAAATTGGCAGAAAAGCTGAAGAACGCCCAAACTGGCATCAGAACTGGCGTTTAACTCCAAGAGAAGCCTATGCACGTGAAAGTTTCAATGCTCAGCCCAAGCACACACAAAGTGGCCCCCCGAAGTGGATTTCTGCATCATTTACTTATTTCTGTAAACCCTAGGTTACTAGTTCTCTATAAATAGGACCTTTTAGTGCATGTTTGGGCGCCATTATTTTGTTAAAAAAAGATCTTTTTTCAATGAAAAAAGATATTTTTTTTATTTTTTAATGTGTTTGGCAAATTTCTAGTAGTAAAAGTAAAAGCACTAGTAAAATAAAAAGATCTTTTTTGAAAAGCTGTAATTTACATCTTTTTTTAAAAGATCTTTTTTCCTAAAAAAAAAGATGTTTTTCATGTAATAAATAAACAAAAAAGTACTTTTATATTGTTATACCCAATCATAATTGATAGATAAAAAGACTTTTTTACATGAGATATCCAAACATAAAATTACTTTTACTTCTCTATAAGATCTTTTAAAAAAAGATAACTTGAAAAAAGATCTTTTCTTAGAAGCTCACCCAAACAAGTCCTTACTATTGTATTTTCATCTTTGGATCATCTTTTGGTCACTTTTGGGAGGCTGGCCATTCGGCCATGCCTAGACCTTGTTCTTATGTATTTTCAATGGTGGAGTTTCTACACACCATAGATTAAGGTGTGGAGCTCTGCTGTTCCTCATGAATTAATACAAATACTATTGTTTTTCCTTTAATTCACGCCTACTTCTTCTCCAAGATATACTCTTGTTCTTTATTCAGTTAAGTCAGAATAAAGGGGTGACCCATGACAATCACCCAATCTTTGTTACTCGCTTAGCCAAGATTCGCGTGCCTGACAACCACAAAAGCGGTCTACATGATGTTCAACATAGTCATTGGACGCCAGCTGGAGTATACTCTCTTGGATATCTATTACAGGGGACCGAGTTCGTGAGATTAGTATCTTCGTGGTATAGGCTAGAACCATTGGCAGTATTCCTGGGATCCGAAAAGTCTAAATCTTGTTTGTGGTATAACGAGTAAGATCCGGGATCTGGAAAGTCTAAACATTATCTGTGGTATTCTGAGTACGATCTGAGAAGGGATGACTGTGACGAGCTTCAAACCTGCGAATGTTGGGCGCAAGTGACAGTGCGCAAAAGGACAATTGTCCTATTCCGACGCTAGCGGGAACCGACAGATGATTAGCCCTGCAGTGACATCGCAGATGGATTTGTTTTCATCCGAGAGGATCATACAGCTTGCCATGGAAGGAGGTAACGCATGGTTGGAAGAAGGCAATAGGAAAGCAGAGGCTCAGAGGGAACAAAGCATCTTCATACGCTCATCTAAAATTCCCACCAATGAATTGTATAAGTATTTCTATCCTATTTTATGTTCTAGTTCGTTCTTTTAATTATCAAAACCCCATAATCATTTGAATCTGCCTGACTGAGATTTACAAGGTGACCATAGCTTGCTTCAAGCCGACAATCTCCGTGGGATCGACCCTTACTCACGTAAGGTATTACTTGGACGACCCAGTGCACTTGCTGGTCAGCTGCACGAAGTTGTGTATCACGATTTCGTGTACGAAGTCCCAATCCATTGGTAACTCAATCTCTCAAATCTTGATAATCAGCCAATTCCTTGGTCTAATTGCTCATGAAGAGAGATATGCTTGGTCCCAGATTATACCACACATTCATAGATCCAAATAATGGGTGGATTGTATGTCACCATATCCAATCCCAAAACCCAGATCCTACTTAAGTGTGAGAAGGAATTTCAAGCATGGTTTTATGATTCCTCTTCCAAGGTTCACATAAAATCCAAATACATTCAATCTCTTTTCCAAGATAATTGAATGCTAACATGAAGAATGAAAATCCTTCAATTAAATCAAAGAGAGATGAAGAGAAGAAGAATAAAAATAATCTAATCCATTAAAAAATAATAGAGCTCTCTTTCCCAATGGAAAGAGTTAGTGATTCGTAACTAAAATATTTACGAGTAAGAAAGCGGAAGAGGAGAGAAGTGTGGGTAAGAAGAGGGAGTCTGAAGACCCCTCCCTCAATTGTGTCCAGAATAATAGATGATAGCCTCCTAATTCTATGAACTAAGGCCTTTATATAGGCTCTCCTAAATTACAAACTTAAATGAAATTGAAAGCAAATTACAATGAAATGAAAATAAACTATTCTAGATGCTTCTTGTGGCCTTGATTGATTGACAATTGTGGCTTGAATGAGAGCTAAAGTGGGCTTGGTTGAAGCTTGGGGGCTGCAGGAAGAAGTTGGTGTGTGGTTTCAAGTGCCACTCCCACTTGATTTTGCTCTTTGTATTGTGACCCATTTGACACGGTAAAAAGATGGAGTTTTTTGGCCTCAAATTGAATTTTCACTATGAAATATTATATATTTTTGGAAATCGCTGGATGTTAGCTTTCCAACGCTTCTAGAATCAACTCATTTGGATCTTTGTAACTCAAGTTATGGCTATTTGAAGGTGGATAGGTCAGCCTGTCAAGTAGCCCGGCGTGCCATGCCCATATGTTATGAAACTGGCATGCCACGCCCACTCTTTGGTGTGCCACACCTTCAATGATGCACAGAATCTTTCTCTCTGGCCATTAGAACTGGCATGCCATGCCCAGAACCTGGCATGCCACGCCCATTATGAAAATAGACGCCTTCGATATCAAGTTGCACGCCCAGGTTTTGCAACGCTGAAATAATGGCCTTTTTCACCTAAGGTTTTAACAGCCACCTTAGAGTATTATATATCCCTGGAAAGCCTTTGATGTGAACGCTCCAACGCCACCAAAATCAGATCATTTGGACCTCTACAACTCAAGTTATATTCCTTTGAAGATAAAGAGGTCAGACTGGTAACTCTTCAGTGACGTGTTTTTCTCCTTGTGCTTTTGGGGTCAATATTGTCCTTAATTCCAGTGTTCGTTATAAAGTGTTATATATGGTTGGAAAGCTCTGAATGTCGACTTTTTAATGGTACTAAAATCATCTAATTTGAAGTTGTGTAGCCGAAGATATTATCATTTGAATGAGAGGAGGTCAGGCTGGTATATGCCCGGGCATGCCACGCCCATAGTGGGGCTCAAAATCACTCCTCCGTAAATTAAGCCTGGTGTGCCACGCCCAAAATACCAAGTGGCACGCCCTCTTTGAGATCTTGGCTTCACAAACTTTGCGTGCCACGCCCATAGCACCAAGTGGCATCCCCTCTTTGAGACTTGGCTTCAAAAAGCTTAGCGTGCCACGCCCAGAGCTTCAAGTGGCACGTCCAACTTCACACGCCCAGCTTTATTTGTTGTTTTCTTCCCCTTTTGTTGCTATTTTCACCTGAAATTCAGTACAAACCTATTTCAAAGCAATGTACCATAATATATATCATTTGGTTCATGAAATTGCATTGATTCAATGAGATTATGCTCTTTTTATGGCCCTTTTAGATAAGAAAAAGAGGTCGATGATGCAAGTCATCACAAGCCCCTGATGACGATGAAACTCCTGCCCCGAAACCACCTACCAATGCTTCCTTTGTTGAGCCGTCCCGACCTGAGGCCTATCCCGACGTGGAGATCTTGAATGGCCCTGATGGTGTTGTCGGAGCTGTCCCGATCTCAGTCATTCCTCCTGCTTCTGACGACGCGGTGACAGGATCGAAGCTGGACCCTTTGTGACTCTCTCTTTTTATCTATCTTTTGATTATTTATTGATGCAGTCCAATTTGTGGACCTTTAAACTTTTTTGGTTTTGTAATATCTTGGATAGCTTTTTGACAATTTATGGTTGCTTCCTAGCAACTTCTAATTTTTAATCAAAGCACCTTTTCTCTTGGGTTGCCTGTTAGGTAATCCTTTGAGATGCTTTAATTCTTGTGTCACCTAGTATTATGTTGGCTTGGTTTTTGAGGAGTGTTCCCATCCTTTGGTTGTTGCTTCGCCCCTTTCGGGTTTCCTTCTTGGGGTGGCGTCCCATTGTGGGTTTTGGTCTGGTTTTTTAGGCATTTTGGTTTTTTCTGACCGACGTCTTTCCTGATGACCTTTGGAGTAGTGTTCTTTTCACGAACCTCTACCTTTTGTGTATTGTTTTGTGCTTCTTCTGGTTGTGTTGACAACCTTGCCGAGTCGCATTGTTCTATTTTTTTGTGTTCAGGATTTTAGTTGATTTCCAATAACTTTCTAGGTAGTGTTCTCTAATTAGAACCTTTTCTTTTCAGTTTATTTGGACGACTTTTGAGCCTTATTTGGGTTTTGAAATTGCCTTTGCTTTTTAAGTAATGTCCCTTTTGGACTCTTACCTTTTAGCTTGGCAGCTTTGGCGCTTTTAGGTTTTCCAACCTTTTTGGAACTTTATTAGGTAGGTCTTGTTCCCTTTTTTCAGTGATCTTTTAGATGGTCCGACTTCTCTGTCGGGCCTTTTTATGTTATTTTTGCAACCCCGTTTTTTTATCCAACATCGTCAGGCCGCTTTATATAGATTGCTTTTATAACTTCTTGCATTAATTTGAACCTCGTTGCTTCACCTTACCGACCTTTCTTGGTTGGATAACGAGTTTTGCATTTTTTCGAGCATAAATTAATGCGTCTTGGTAGGAAAATTTTTAGAGAATCTCTATTTTTATTAGAAATAAAGTGTAATAAGTCCAAAAAATGTAAATAAGAGTATGCACATGTGTGGGCTTACCCTGGAAGTCGGGCAGCTTTCAAGTCTAGGCCTGGTGCCTCATTAAAAAAGCCTTTACTGGGAAAAAGAGCATGCCTTGGCCCGAGACCTTTTCTAGCTATAGTACCTTCTTAGGTTACAGGTGTGCCACGACCTCCGGAGCTCTTGCCCTTGGAGGTCGGCCACCCTGTAGTAACCTTTTCCTATTACTTCTATAATATGGTATGGGCCTTTCCAGTTTGCTGTCAGCTTTCCTTCTCCTAACCGTCCTGCTCCGATGTCATTTCAGATTAAGATGAGGTCGTTGGTAGCGAAGCTTCGTTGGATTGCCTTCCGGTTGTACCTTGAGGCCATTCAACGCTTCAGAGCTTCCTCTCTGATCCGAGCTCTTTCTCAAACTTCTAAAAGCAGGTCGAGTTCTTCCTTTTGTGCTCGGGAGTTGGTGCCCTCATTGTAGAAGATCACCCCAGGGGATCTTTCATCTACTTCTATAGGGATCGTTGCCTCCATTTCGTAAGCAAGTTGGGAAGTTGATTCCCTAGTGGTGGAGTGTGGTGTTGTCCGGTATGCCAATTGGACTTGTGGGAGCTCTTCAGCCTAAGCTCATTTTGTGTCATGCAGTCGACGTTTTAGCCCAGCCAGTATGACTTTGTTGGCGGCTTCCACCTGTTCATTGGCTTGTGGGAGTTCCACTGAGGTGAACTGGTGCTTGATTTTTTGGCCAGCTACTAGGTTCCTGAAGCCTGTGTCAGTGAACTGAGTCCTATTGTCCGTAGTGATGGAGTAGGAAACCCCAAACCTCGTGACAATATTTCTGTATAGGAACTTTCGACTTCTTTGGACGGTGGCGACGGACAATGGCTCTGCTTCGATCCACTTTGTGAAGTAATCTATTCCTACAATGAGGAATTTGACTTGTCCTGATCCTTGGGGGAATGGTCCAAGGAGGTCGAGCCACCACTTTGAAAATGGTCAGGGTGAAGTAACGTAGATGAGCTCTTCTGGTGGGGTGATATGGAAGTTGGCATGCTTCTGATATGGAGGGCATGTTTTGACGAACTCTATTGCCTCCTTCTGTAAGGTCGGCCAGTAAAAGCCGGCTCAGAGTATCTTTTTGGATAAAGCCCATGCCCCGAGGTGGTTGCCGCACATGCCACCATGAACGTACTCTAGGACCTCCTTTGTGGCAGAAGTCGGGACGCACTTGATAGACCCCAATTTTGTGGTTTATCTGGTGTTGATTTGAGGGGATTTTGTGTTTCCTTCATTATTTTGCCTCATGATTTAAAACATGCATACTTGACCCAAAAATGCTATATTTTGATCTCTTCTATTACCATTCGATGCTGTGATGCGTTTGTTAAGTGATTTCAGAGTTTACAGGGCAAGATTGGTCTAGAAGATGGAAATGAAGCATGCACAAGTGAGGAAACATGAAGCTTTGGAGCTTTGGAGTCTGAGCATCGACGTGCACGCATATATTGTGCACACGCGTGGATGCATGCCGCTGGGAATCGGCACGCACAACTGACGCTTTCGCATGTATGGGAAAAACCGCACTGACGCGCACGCGCACCTTGCGCGTACGCGTGGATTGAGAAGCCTATCGACGCACGAGCGTACTTGGCGCATACGCGTCGCGACCAGCACGTGACCTCATTAATGAAATCGTGGATGGCGATTTCTGAGGCTTTCCAGGCCCAATTCCAAGCACACTCTAAAAGGAAAAGACCCAGGGATTGTAGGGGAAAAGGGGGGGATCACTCATTACACACTTAGATACAATTTTTGTTAGTTTTTTTTTGTTCTTGTTCTTCTAGAGAGAGAAACCCTTTCTCCTCTCAAGATTTAGTTTGATTTTGATCTCCCATTGTTGAATTTCTGGATTGGATTTTGTTAATTGCTAGTTATGACTACTTAATTTGAATTTCCTAGTATAATTTTGCTTAGATCTTGTGTTGAATTATGTTATCTTGTTATTTTCCAATTTTCTACCCATTTCATGAATACTATGGATCTTGAATTCTATGAGCACATTGATGTTTTCTATAATCATTAGTGTTATTTGAGTTATTCTTTATAGATAATTGTTAGTGGGTCCTTATAATTTCCAATTTAATTACAATTTGAACATGTCTATTGTTAGTGCATTCCATGTGTTTGATGAAATGTTTCCTTTGATTATGGAGTAGTTCTCTTTACTCTTGGTCTAAGCTATGAGAATTGGGTGACCTTGAGTTATTGGGTCTCATTGGAGTGTTCATTGGAGTACCCTTTGTGGTCAAGTTGACAACCATTGACACCAACCCACTACTAATCTAATTAGTAGATTGGTTGGGACTTATGGGTTGAAATTGATCAAGGCACTTGACGTGCCTCAAACCTAGGAGTAGATGTTACGTACTTAAGGTTCTTGGAAGTAGACTTAGTGAGTTTGGTTCCTCACAATTAGCAAATTATGGCTATAGACAAGGATGGTGACCCCAATCCCCATGCTTAGCCAAGAGTTCTTTTTATTATTCATATTTGAAAACTCAAAATCTCCCTTATTTAGTTCTAGCTTTAGATCATTGCTTAATTCTAAAGTAGAAGTAGATTATAGGTTCTCTTGATTTGGTTACTTGATTTAGTTCCTTGCATTTTAAGTTTCCTTGCACGATAAGTTTAGTGGTTTAATTTTGTGTTATGACTTCCAACCCTGGATTTCTAACCAATGTTAATGCACGTTTGCCCATTCTTCGTGTGACGACCCGAGGTTTGAATACTTCGGTTAAACTTTTATTGGGGTTGAACTTGTGACAACCAAATCCCTCTTTTAAATTTGATCCGAGGATTAGTCATTGGTTTGGAGCTATACTATTGACGAATTCATTTTGTGAAATTATGAACCGGTACTTGTACTTGGCTTATCAAATTTTTGGCGCCGTTGTCGGAGAATGAGTGCAACATATGCCTTAGCATTGGTTATGTGAATATGTAGATAGTATAGATAGTTTACTTGCTTTCTATATTTTGTTCTTAGTTTAGATTTCTTGCGTACATGAGCTATGACTCTCAAGTTTGATGACTCGGTCCCAACCAAACGCTAGCTTAGCCGAGCTTGGTTTAGAAATTGAAAGGACTTTGTAACGCACTCGGCAAGCTAGGCGTCGGTTGGACTATATGGCTAGTACTTTGGCCTCACTTGAGGAGCATACCGAATCATTAGACGGGTCCGAGAGCGACTTAGAGTCCGTTACTTCTTATTCTTCTGTTGGCACTACTGATACATCTTCGCATTCCACAGGTGAACCTCACATGGCAGAGCCACGTAGGATTACTTTGCATGAACAAGGGGTGCCGGACCTCATTCTTCCACCATTGCAAATGAGGTTTCCCAATCTTGACCCAAAATTTGAATTGAAGAATAGTTTGATCAACTTGTTTCCTAAGTATCATGGGCTTCCGGGTCAAGACCCCATCAGACATCTGAGAGATTTTCAAGTGGCTTATGCTACGGCTCGAAGACATGGGGCCGATGAGATTGCTATCATGGTCTTTTCCTTCCCTTTCTCCCTTGAAGGGCAAGCGAAAGAGTGGTGTTATTCCCAACCAGATGAGGTGGTGACCAATTGGGATTCCTTGAGAAGAGAGTTTTTAGACAAGTTCTTCCTGCCAGAAAAGATCGACTACATCCGGAAGGAGATCTCAGGAATAATGCAAAGAGATTAAGAGACTTGTACGAGTATTGGAGTTGATTCAAGAGGCTATTGGAGTCTTGTCCCCACTATGGGTTGAACACTCACTTGCTCATAAGCTATTTTACCGGAGGTCTTTGTGCGGAAGATAGAAGACTACTCACCGCTTCTAGTGGTGGTTCCCTTTCTAAAAACAAGACAGAAGCGGAAGCATGGAGCTTGATAAATGATGTTGCCAATGCTACACAACACGTAAGGGTGAGGAGCAACCCCCTAAAGGGTGTGGCGGAAGCATCCCCTTCCGAAGCAAGTTTGACCAAAGTACTTGGAGATATGACTACCATCCTCACCGAGATGAATAAGGAGCAAACGGCATTCTATTCCATCCAAGCCGTCCAAGCTTCACCCCAAGTTCTTCAAACTGAAGGGCCTCCTAGGATATGGGGTTTGTGTTCTAACACCGTACATTACACTGATCAGTGCCACCAAATTCAAGAGGAGTACACCTTAGTTGTAGCCAATGTGAACTATAACAATTGCCCATCCTACCAAAACCAAGGCCACAACAACTACTCTCATGGCAATAACTCCAATCAAGGGTAGAGCGATGATGTACAAGGGAATCATTAAAATAAAAAATGGAACAACTCTTCTTCTCATCACAACAATAACCACGAATCTTCATCCCAACACCATAACAACAACAACCATCAAGCCAACCAAAATCACCAAAACCAAAACAACTACCCTAGATACCAAGCGCCACATCAAAGACAACAAACCAACCAAGCTTCTTCTTCTTCTACCAACCAAGTTGATGAGTTTAAAGCTATTGTGAAAAAGAATGAAGAGAATAGCAAAGCTCAATTTAGTGCCGTGAATGCTCAATTGGCCAACATCACCGAGATGATCTCAAGATTGGCTTTACCCTCCTCCAACAACACCAACCAACCCTCAAGCTCTTCTAACCTTTCATCCCAACCCCTTCCAAACCCAAATGGTGCACTCAGTGCCATTACACTATGGTCAAGGACTACTTTGGAGGAGATACCTGCTAGGGCCTTGGAAGACATTCATGAGAAAGAAGTGGTTATTGAAGCTCCACATGAAGAGGAGGAGATGAGCACAAGGCAAAAGGAGGGAGAAGTGAACCTCAAAGAGCCCAAAAGGAAAGCTACAATGGATGAGTCCATTCCTATTCCATTCCCTTCCATGATAAAGAAGGCCAAGAAAGCTTCGGAGTTTGATTTGAACATGCTTCAAGTATTCAAGAAAGTTGAGGTAACCATTCCACTTCTTGATGTCATTCAACAAATTCTGAAGTATGCAAGATACTTAAAAGACTTATGCATACACAAGGATAGGATAGGTGAGTTGGAGACATTGTCATTCGGTAGTTCTATTTCTGCATTGATGAAGCCTATTCCTGAAAAGTTTGGTGACCCTAGACCTTGTTTGGTTTCTTGTCGTATTGGTGGAGTTGTTTTTCATGACTGTATGTGTGATTTAGGAGCTTACGTGAGCATCATGCCATTCTCAGTGTTTGCAAGGTTGAACTTAGCTCCATTGAAAAGGTTGACTGCCAGATTTGCCTTGGCCGACAAGGGTGTGATTACCGTGATGGGAATAGCCGAAGATGTGCTTGTGGCAATCAAGGATTTGGTTTTTTCGATTGACTTCTACATCCTTGAAATGCCACCAACAGAGGGTAGAAGTTCCTCCTCCGTTCTACTTGGTAGACCCTTCTTGAAGACCTCCAAATTTAAGTTGGATGCCTTCACCGGCACATACTCTTTTGAGGTTGGAGAAAAGACAATCAAGTTCAACTTAAAGGAAGCCATGAAACACCCACCCGAAGAGCATTCCGTCCTCCGATGTGATGTAATTGATGAGGTAGTAGCGGAAGTGCAAAGCAAAGATCAAAACGAGCTATGCTACCCTATTGTTGAGGAGAAGGATGATCAAGAGGGTGAACAAAGAAAATTTGTTGAGAGTGATTCCCATGAGCTTGGTGAAAAAGAACTGCAATTGGAGGCCAAAAGTGAATTGAAGCCTCTTCCATCTCATTTGAAGTATGCATTTCTTGGAGACAATCAAGAGTTTCCGATCATTATTGCTAGTGAGCTCTCTAGCCAAGAAGAGGAGAAGGTCATTGAAGTCCTAAGGAAGCACAAGAAAGCAATCGATTGGAGCTTGGGTGACATTGTGGGAATTGACCCGCATATGTGCATGCATCATATCTTTCTCCAAGAAGGAGCTCGGCTGGTTAGACAAACCCAAAGAAGACTCAACCCAACTATCCTTGATGTGGTGAAAAAGGAAGTCACAAGGCTACTTGATGCGGGTATCATATACTCGATTTCTGACAGTGAATGGGTGAGTCCGGTCCAAGTTGTCCCAAAGAAATCGGGCATCACCGTCGTCAAGAAGGAAGATGGTGAAGTGGTCACCAAAAGAGTACAAAATGCTTGGTGAGTGTACATCGATTATAGGAGGTTGAATGCCGCAACGAAGAAAGACCATTACCCCTTGCCATTCATTGACCAGATGTTGGACCGACTTGCGGGTAAATCCCATTATTGCTTTCTTGATGGTTTTACTGGATACTTCCAGATTCGCATTGCTCCTAAGGATCAGGAAAAGACCACATTTACTTGTCCCTTTGGAACCTTCGCTTACAAAAGGATGCCATTTGGGCTATGCAATGTGATGAGTGGATAATTTATACGCTTTTTGGCATTGTTTTTAGGTAGTTTTTAGTAGGATCTAGCTACTTTTAGGGATATTTTTATTAGTTTTTATGCAAAATTCACATTTCTAGACTTTAATAAGAGTTTGTGTGTTTTTCTGTGATTTCAGGTATTTTTTGGCTGAAATTGAGGGACCTGAGCAAAAATATGATAGGAGGTTGAAAAAGGACTACAGATGCTGTTGGATTCTGACCTCCCTGCATTCGAAATAGATTTTCTATAACTACATAACTCCAAATTGCGCGCTCTCAATTGCTTTGGAAAGTAGACATCCAGGGGTTTCCAGGAATATATAATAGTCCATACTTTATTCAATTTTAGATGACGCAATCTGGCGTTCAACGCCAGTTCGATGCTACATTATGGAGTAAAACGCCAGAAACACGTCACAAACCAGAGTTAAACGCCAAAAAAATGTTACAACTTGGCGTTTAACCCCAAGAGAAGCCTCTGCACGTGTAAAGCTCAAGCTCAGCCTAAGCACACACCAAAGTGGGCCCCGGAAGTGGATTTCTGCACTAAGACTTATTTCTGTAAACCCTAGTAACTAGTCTAATATAAATATGACTTTTTACTATTATATTTTGATCGGTGGAGAGATCTTTGGATGAGCTTTTGGAAAATCTTTGATTATTATTAGTCCTTAGACATTGGGGGCTGGCCTCACGGCCATGCCTACCTTATTTTCACTTATGTATCTTCAACGGTGGAGTTTCTACACACCATAGATTAAGGTGTGGAGCTCTGCTGTTCCTCGAGTATTAATGCAATTACTATTATTCTTCTATTCAATTCAGCTTATTCTTATTCTAAGATATTCGCTGCACTTCAACATGATGAATGTGATGATCTGTGACACTCATCATCATTCTCACCTATGAACGCGTGCCTGACAACCACTTCTGTTCTACCTTAGATTAAGCGCGTATCTCTTAGCCTCCATTCCGAAAGATCGGAGTCTTCGTGATATAAGCTAGAATTATTGGCGGCCATTCCTAAGATCTGGAAAGTCTAAACCTTGTCTGTGGTATTCCGAGTAGGATCTGAGATGGGATGACTGTGATGAGCTTCAAACTCGCGAGTGTTGGGCGTAGTGACAGACGCAAAAGAATCACTGGATTCTATTCCAGCATGATCGAGAACCGACAGATGATTAGCCGTGTGGTGACAGTGCATATGGACCATTTTCACTGAGAGGACGGGAGGTAGCCATTGACAACGGTGACGCCCAACATACAGCTTGCCATGGAAAGGAGTAAGAATGATTGGATGAAAGCATTAGAAAAGCAGAGATTCAGAAGGAACACAGTATCTTCATGCGCTTATCTGAAACTCCCACCAATGAATTACACAAGTATCTCTATCTCTATTTTATGCTTTATTTATCTTTATATTCGAAAACCATTATAACCATTAGTATCCGCCTGACTGAGATTTACAAGATGACTATAGCTTGCTTCATATCGACAATCTCCGTGGGATCGATCCTTACTCACGTAAGGTTTATTACTTGGACGACACAGTGCACTTGCTGGTTAGTTGTGCAAAGTTGTGAAAAAGAGTGATATTACAATTGTGCGTACCAAGTTGATGGCTCCATTGAGATCACAATTTCGTGCACCAAGTTTTTGGCGCCGTTGCCGCGGATTGTTCGATTTTGGGCAACTGACGGTTCATCTTGTTGCTCAGATTAGGTAATTTTCTTTTCAAAAAGTTTTCAAAAATCTTTCAAAAAAATTTTTATTTTGTTTTCGTTTTTCAAAAAAGAAATTTTCAAAAAACCCAAAAAAATTTAATAAAATCATAAAAACCAAAAATATTTTGTGTTTCTTGTTTGAGTCTAGTGTCAATTTTTAAGTTTGGTGTCAATTGCATGATTTTAAAAATTTATGCATTTTTTGAAAACTCATGCATGGTGTTCTTCATGATCTTCAAGTTGTTCTTGGTAAGTCTTCTTGTTTGATCTTCGTATTTTCTTGTTTTGTGTCTTTTGTTGTTTTCCATATGCATTTTTTAATCCATAGTGTCTAAACATAAAAAATTTCTAAGTTTGGTGTCTTGCATGTCTTTCTTTTCTTGAAAATTTTTCAAAAATAAGTTCTTGATGTTCATCATGATCTTCAAAGTGTTCTTGGTATTCATCTTGACATTCATAGTATTCTTGCATGCATCATGTGTTTTGATTCATAATTTTCTTGTCTTGAGTCATTTAGTTGTTTTTCTCTCTCCTCATTAAAAATTTAAAAATAAAAAATATCTTTTCCTTATTTTACTCATAAATTTCGAAATCTTTGGGTTGACTTAGTCAAAAATTTTTAAAATTAGTTGTTTTTTGTTAGTCAAGTCAAGATTTCAATTTCAAATATCCTATCTTTTCAAAATCTTTTTCAAAAATCAAATCTTTTTTTTCACTTTTTCTTAATATTTTCAAAAATTGTAAAAAAATTATTTTTCAAAATCTTTTTCTTAATTTCATTTCAAATTTTTGAAAACTTTACTAACAATTAATGTGATTGATTCAAAAATTTGAAGTTTGTTACTTTCTTTTAGTTTCTTGTTAGTCAAGTCATCAATTTTAAAAATCAAATCTTTTTCAACCATATCTTTTCAATCATATCTTTTCAAATCATATCTTTTTCAAAATCAATTTCAAAAATCTTTTCTAACTCCTTATCTTTTCAAAATTGATTTTCAAATCTTTTTTAACTAATTAATTGACTTTTTTGTTTGCTTCACTATTTCTTATCTTTTTCAAAATCATCTAACTACTTTTCTCTCTCTAATTTTTGAAAATTCCTCACCCTTTTTCAAAAATTCTTTTAATTAACTAATTGTTTCAAATTTTAATTTTAATTTTATTTCTTCTCTTAATTTTCGAAAATCACTAACCATTTTTCAAAAATAATTTTCAAAATTCTCTCCCTCTCATCTCTTTCTATTTATTTTATTTGCTAACACTTCTCTTCATCTTAAAATTCGAACCCTCTCTTCTCCTCTGTATTCGAATTTTTCTCTTCTTCATTCTTATTTTTCTTTTTCTCTACTTACAAAAAGGAATCTCTATACTGTGACATAGAGGATTCCTCTTCCTTTTCTGTTTTCTTCTTTTTTATATGAGCAGGAGCAAGGACAAGGACATTCTTGTTGAAGGAGATCCTGAACCTGAAAGGACTTTGAAGAAGAAGCTAAGAGAAGCTAAAGCACAACAATTCAGAGAAAACCTTACAGAGAATCTCGAAAAAGAAGGAGACATAGCGGAACCCAATAATAATGCAAGGAGGATGCTTGGTGATTATACTACACCTATGATGAGCGGATAATTTATACGCTTTTTGGCATTGTTTTTAGGTAGTTTTTAGTATGATCTAGTTACTTGTAGGGATGTTTTCATTAGTTTTTATGCTAAATTCACATTTCTGGACTTTACTATAAGTTTGTGTGTTTTTCTGTGATTTCAGGTATTTTCTGGCTGAAATTGAGGGACCTGAGCAAAACTCTGATAGGAGGCTGACAAAGGACTGCTGATGCTGTTGGAATCTGACCTTACTGCACTCGAAATGGATTTGCTGGAGCTACAGAACTCCAAATGGCGCACTCTCAACGGCGTTGGAAAGTAGATGATGAGCGGATAATTTATACGCTTTTTGGCATTGTTTTCATATAGTTTTTAGTAAGTTTAAGCTACTTTTAGGGATGTTTTCACTAGTTTTGATGTTAAATTCACATTTCTGGACTTTACTATGAGTTTGTGTGTTTTTCTGTGATTTCAGGTAAATTCTGACTGAAATTGAGGGATTTGAGCAAAACTCTGAAGAAGGCTGACAAAAGGACTGCTGATGCTGTTGGAATCTGACCTCCCTGTACTCGAAATGGATTTTCTGGAGCTACAGAACTCCAATTGGCGCGCTCTCAACGGCGTTGGAAAGTAGACATCCAGGGCTTTCCAGCAATATATAATAGTCCATACTTTATTCGAAGA
>NC_029772.3:40307257-40308042 GCF_000817695.3 Arachis duranensis | reverse complement strand
TGCATCATCCTAGGAAGACCTTTCCTGGCCACAGCAGGAGCTGTGATAGATGTCAACAGAGGATAGTTAGTCCTTCAATTGAATGGGGACTCCCTTGTGTTTAAGGCACATGGCCATCCCTCTGTGACAGAAGAGAGTAAGCATGAAGAGCTTCTCTCAGTTCAAGGTCAAGAAGAGCCCACACAGTCAAACTCTAAGTTTGGTGTTGTGAAGCCACAACCAAACTCTAAGTTTGGTGTTCAAACCCCATATCCAAACTCTAAGTTTGGTGTTGGGACTAGACAACATTGACTTGATTGCTCTGTGGCTCCATGAGAGCCACTGTCAAGCTATTGACATTAAAGAAGCGCTTGTTGGGAGGCAACCCAATTTTATTTATCTAAGTTTATTTTATTTTGTTTCTTTGTTATTTTTGTGTTTAATTAGGTACATGATCATGAGGAGTCACGAAAAAATCAAAAAAATTAAAAACAGAGTCAAAAACAGAAGAAAAAAATTTTTCACCCTAGAGGACGCACGGGCCGGCGTTCAGCGCCCAGAAGATGCATCTGGTCGGCGTTCAACGCCAGAACGTGCACCATTCTGGCGCTGAACGCCCAAAACAAGCTACATCCTGGCGTTTAATGCCAGGATGCGCACGCAGAGGACACTCTGGCGCTGAACGCCAGAAACAAGCTTGAAACTGGCGTTCAACGCCAGAATCAAGCATCACATGGGCGTTTAACGCCCAGAACATGCACCAATGGGCGTTTAAACGCCAGAATGATGCATGAAGGCAATTTACA
>NC_029772.3:40299617-40304897 GCF_000817695.3 Arachis duranensis | reverse complement strand
AAGGCTGACAAAAGGACTGCTGATGCTGTTGGAATCTGACCTCCCTGTACTCGAAATGGATTTTCTGGAGCTACAGAACTCCAATTGGCGCGCTCTCAACGGCGTTGGAAAGTAGACATCCAGGGCTTTCCAGCAATATATAATAGTACATACTTTATTCGAAGAATGACGACGTAACTTGGCGTTGAACGCCAAGTTCATGCTGCTGTCTGGAGTTAAACGCCAGAAAAACGTCATGATCCGGAGTTGAACGCCCAAAACACGTCATAACTTGAAGTTCAACTCCAAGAGAAGCCTTAGCTCGTGGATTAATCAAGCTCAGCCCAAGCATACACCAAGTGGGCCCCGGAAGTGGATTTATGCATCAATTACTTACTCATGTAAACCCTAGGAGCTAGTTTATTATAAATAGAACATTTATCTATTGTATTAGATGTCTTTGATCATTCGGTCTTGTGACCACATGGGGGCTGGCCATTCGGCCATGTCTGAACCCTTTACTTATGTATTTTCAACGGTGGAGTTTCTGCACACCATAGATTAAGGGTGTGGAGCTCTGCTGTACCTCAAGTATTAATGCAATTCTATTTTCTTTTATTCAAATCTCTCTTATTCTTATTCCAAGATATTCATTCGTACCCAAGAACATGATAAATGTGATGATACGTAACCCTCATTATCATTCTCACTCATGAACGCACGTGATTGACAACCACTTCCGTTCTACATGCAACAGAGCTTGAATGTGTGCTTCAAACTCCTGAGGGCGGGGCGTTAGTGACAGACGCAAAAGAATCACTGGATTCTATTCCGACCTGATTGAGAACCGACAGATGATTAGCCGTGCTGTGACAGAGCATAGGAACGTTTTCACTGAGAGGATGGGATGTAGCCATTGACAACGGTGATGCCCTACATACAGCTTGCCATGGAAAAGAGTAAGAAGGATTGAGTTAAAGCAGTGGGAAAGCAGGCGTTCTTGAGCCATACAGTATCTCCATTCGCTTGTCTGAAATTCTCACCAATGAATCTGCATAAGTATTCGTATCCCTTTTATTTATTTTATTTATCCAATTTAATTCCATTTGACTCTATGATTCCAATCACTAACTGAGATCAACAAGGTGACCATAGCTTGCTTCATACCAACAATCTCTGTGGGATCGACCCTTACTCGCGTAAGGTTTATTACTTGGACGACCCAGTACACTTGCTGGTTAGTTGAACGGAGTTGTGTCCACACATAAGTGCCATAATAATGATTCCATACAACAACAAAAAATACTACATTGATGTGATCACAATTTCGTCCACCAGTAGACATCCAGAGATTTCTAGAAAAATATAATAGTCCATACTTTATTCGTGATTAGATGATGTAAACAGGCGCTCAACGCCAGTTCCATGCTGCATTTTGGAGTCAAACGCCAAAAACACGTCACGAACCAGAGTTGAACGCCCAAAACACGTTACTACTTGGCGTTCAACTCCAAGAGAAGCCTCATCTCATGGATAGATCAAGCTCAGCCCAAGCACACACCAAGTGGGCCCCAGAAGTGGATTTATGCATCAATTACTTACTTCTGTAAACCCTAGTAGCTAGTTTAGTATAAATAGAACTTTTTACTAGTGTATTAGACATCTTTGACTATCTAGTCTTTTGACCACGTTTGGGGGCTGGCCATTCGGCCATGCCTGGACCTTCATCACTTATGTATTTTCAACGGTGGAGTTTCTACACACCATAGATTAAGGGTGTGGATCTCTGCTGTACCTCAAGATTTAATGCAATTACTACTATTTTCTATTCAATTCAATTTATTCCTGTTCTAAGATACCATTCGCACTTCAACCTGATGGATGTTGACGGGAAGCAGAAGCTGGTGAATTAAAAATTATTAAAATGATTATGTTGCAAGTATAGTTCTTAATTCACCAAAAATCTGCCTATCAAATTAGAAATATGTCACAGAGAGTTTAAATTAAAATTATTGGGAGTTTTAAGTCCCAGGTCGTCTCGCAACGAGTTGCAGAGAAGTGTGCTATCTTATTAATCAGATGTTCAAGAAGTTGAGTTGAGTAAATTGGGATTTAAATTGAGGGAAATTAAATAATATGAATAAAAGCCTTGACTGGGAATTGATTGGTTGGGATCTCTATCATTGATGGAGTGATTTTTAAGATTAATTTATAATTAATGGTTGCTCTGTTTGGTTTTCCTTTACTAGGTAAGGGAAAGTCAAACAAGTTGAATTACTGGATCTGTTCACAAGTTACAACCTACTTAGTTCAAAGGGATTGGCGTCGGTGACAGGATGGTAATTCAACAGTTAACCCAATTACAAATTTTCTTTCAATCCTTCCAACTCAAGAGTTCCTTTTTAATCAATTCCCTATCAAGTAATGAAACTACTCACGCATTGTAAATAATAAATCCATAAAACATGAAAGGGAATAAAAAAAAACCTAGTTATTGAAATTGAAATTGAATGAAAAAGAAATAATCCTTGCATTAAATAATCATAAAAGTATCTGAATGACAAAATTGAACAAAAACAAGAAACATGGAAGAATAGAACCAAGTTAAGAAGACAAACTAGAGTGATGAAGTCTTGATGAGGAAATAACTCTTCTCAATGTTCCAATGCCAAGATCAATTAAAGATTAAAAATTAAAAACTAGAGAGAAAAACCTAAGAGAGAAAACTAAATCTCCAAACTACTGAATGAATGTCTCTATAACTGTCTATAATGAATTGTTGTCCCTGGTTTCTGCATGTCCTCTGGCTCTAGTCTACTGTTCTGAGACAAAAACTGGGTCAAAATAGGGTCTAAAATCGCCCCCAGCGAATTCTGCAGATTATGCAGATCACACATGTCACGCGATCGCGTCATCCATGCGGACGCGTCGCTTGCGCTTTCCAATCCGCACGGCCGCGTAAGCGATGCGGCCGCGTCACTGCGATTTGCGCTCCTCCGTGCGGTCGCGTGAGCCATGCGACCGCGTCACTTCTCGCTGGTTATCTCCTCAAACTCTTGTGTTCCTTCCATTTTTGCTAGCTTCCTTTCCAATCTCCAACTAATTCATGCCCTATAAAGCCTGAATTGATGGAATAAGTGGGTAAGGTCTCTAGGGAGCAATTTTCAAACATGTACTAAATTTAGGAAGGAAATCTAAATGCATGCTAAATTAATGAATAAGTGGGTAAGGATCATGACAAAACCACACAATTAAACACAATATAAACCATAAAATAGTGGTTTATCAACCTCTCCACACTTAATCATTAGCATGTCCTCATGCTAAATTGAAGGAGACAAGGAAATAAGTATGAACATGTAGAAACTCATGAAATGCAATGCAATCCTACATATATAAATAAATGCAACTATATGATTATTGTCCACTTGATCAAAAGTAAATAAGCCCTTCAAAACAATTACAAATCAAATTCCACTAATTCTATCATTATACAATAAAACAGATAAAAGTGCAAGAAGATAGCTTATGAAAGCAGGAAACATGAAAATTCAAGCATCGAACCCTCACTGATAATGTATGTACGCTCTGATCTTTAGTGTATAGAGTAATCACCCTATTCTTCTCTAGTCATGTTTTCTAACTTTTGTTTTTCTCCTAACCAATCAACAACAGTTAATATACCAATGCAAACATCATGAGGTCTTTCCAGGGTTGTAATGGGGCCAAGGTGCAGGTAAAGGTATACATATGGTTAAGTGAGCTTTATAAATTGAATCTTTAATTAACCTAAGCTCTCACCTAATATACATATACTCTATATACTTTAAATTCATGCCTAGCTACCCATAATTCCCTTTTTCAACCCATACTCATGTTTCAACTTTGTATTTTGATTCTATCATATGTGCATTGATTTTTGAATTCTGAATTTAACATTGGGGTAATTTTGTCCCCTTATTTATTTATTTATCATCATTTTTTTTATTGAAATAAATAAAGCTTATCAATGCACATAGATTTTTTTTTCAATTCTTATAGTTTCACATGAGTAGGTATCCAAATTCCCTTTAAATTTTCATGACACATTCCCTTAACAACTTTTGTTCCCACAATTTCCCATACTTAACTAGCACACACAATTCTATCTTAAGCTAACCAAAGATTCAATTTGGGATATGCAATTGTTTTTCAGCTTAAGGTTAGTAATGTGGTAAAATATAGAACAAATGGGGTTTTTAAAGGCTCAAAGTGGTTAACAAGGGTAATTGAAAAGGGTAGGCTTGATTTGGATAAGTGAGTTTAAACAAATAATGGCCTCAATCATGTGCAAGCATGTAAATATAATAAATATTGGACATATAAGATAAAACAAAATATAGATTACAATCATAGAGAAGTAAACACACAAGAATAAAATAATTATGGTTAAATAATATAACCATACATAAAGGCTCAAATCTTTCACAGGTTGTGTGTTCTCTAGCTCAAACATCATGTTCCAAATACAACTCAAGCAGATTTAACATAAAAATTTTCTGAAAAATTAGTGAAATTTTATTCCAAAGATAGAATTTTAAAATAAACTTATTGTCTTTTCAATCAAGTAGAACATGCATGCAACTATTCTAACCTTTGCAATTTATTCTATTCTATAAAGGGAAGAAAATCTAACTAAAATATCCTAATTATTGGTGTACAGAGAAGAGAAATTACCTCCAGAAGTCAGGTACTGACCGACCTCCCCACACTTAAGGCTTTGCACCATCCTCGGTGCCATCTGTCAAGGGGGTATTGAAGAAGGAATATCTTCAACTGGCTCAGTATGCTGGCTTGTAGTGGCTACTGAAAGTCTGAGGTATTTCCCGTTAGGGACATATTGATCATCCCGTGGAAGCATGGCTTTGGGTCCCCAGCTCTGTAGGAGACTCCGGCGGCTGAAACAAGATCTGAGACCAGGGCGAGAAAAGGTAGGTTGCCCGCGATTTGCACATGCTCCATAGCATTCCGGATGTGTCTTGAGAGATTCAGAGGTTGGTCTGTAAGGATGTACCACAGTAGAACAGCCATGTCTGCAGTGAAAGAGGACTCATGAGTGCTCGGAAAGACGTAATGGGACATGATCTGTGCCCATACACGAGCCTCCAAGGTAAGTGCGGAAGCCAAGATTCCCTTAGGGCGGGTACGGTGGTATCCGTAGATCTAACAGCTGCCAGGTAATGCAATGACTCCAAGGACGGAGTCCCAGTCAAGTTGGTATCTCTGGCACTGAATGGTGGCTTCTTGAAAAGCGTCCATTCC
>NC_029772.3:40283329-40299404 GCF_000817695.3 Arachis duranensis | reverse complement strand
TGGCTCAACAAAGGTGGCAATATTGGACGGGAGGATTAGAAGGTATTCATTGTTATAGTTCCTTTCTGCTAGGATAGGGAACATCTGCTCACAGTAGCGATTGGGAAATCGCGCAGCGTCCTTTGCTGGAAAGGCTTTCTCCTTTTCGTCAACCTTTATTATTCTCTTAACTCTTTTTGTTGAGGGCTTGACTGTGGTAGAAGAAGGCTCTGCCACTAATGCTCTTTTAGTTCCTCTTCTTGCTAGTGGTTTGGAAGTAGCTTTCTCCTTTCCTTTCTTGGTGGCCATCCTGAAAGAAGGGAAGAGAAAGGAAATTAAATGCAAAGAGATAGAGCAAAGAAGAGGGTAGTGTAAGTGATAATCAATGCACAATAAGGATAAATGGCAGTAACACATGGTCCGGATTACATGTGAAAAACTCATCAATGGAAATATAGCAAGTGCATGTAGGACAATGGAATGCGAGAGGTTTATTGGCATGCAGGCAAAGGCATGGGTAGCATATATAAAACATTCAATGTCCAAATTAGATTACCATTTGTAACAAACTAGCCATCACGTTTGTATTGGCAATTAAATTTAATTAATAAAATATGAAAGGAAATTTGTGAAAAGCAAGCATTGCATATTAGAGTAGAATAATGTGAATAAGTGCATAATGCCATATGGGCTTTTTCACAAACACATAGCATGCATGTAGAATAAGCTCTTGAAAGTATGAATTTGAACATGCAAGCATTCCCTTAAAAAGTAATATATATGATTGTGAAACAAATTTACAACAAACCATAAGCATATAATGATAAATAATGACTCACATAAATAGATAACACCAAGTAAAAAGGAAAAGAAAAGAAAAGAAAATAAAAATAATGAAGAAAAGAAAAAAAGATAGCATATGAAAATAAGAAGAATAGTAGAAAAGTGGGAAAGAAGAAAAGAAAACCTTGTTAATGGGGGTGAGAGAGATAGAGAATGAAAGGTGAGATAGAAAGGGGAAGGGAGAAAGAAGAAAGAAGGAGGGAAAAGAAAAATTATGATTTGGGAGATAGGAAGATAAGATAATTTGGCAACTTAGGTTGAGCTGTGCAGCGCATGCGACGCGGCCGCGGAGGGCACGCGCTCGCATGAGTGTGCTTCAGGTAGGGCGACGCGATCGCGTCGGTCATGCGGTCGCGTGACCTATGTTGCGCTATTGGCGCGAGTGCAGCCTCGCTCCAGCACAACTCTCTGTTCAATTTATGTTAATTGCCAAAATCGGGTGACGCGATCGCGTGGGTCACACGATCGCATGAGTGTGTATTATAAAATGAACGAAACGGCCGCGTCACGGACGCGATCGCGTGACAAGGATTGTGCTTCCAGCACAAATCCAGCATCACTCTCGCACAGAATGTGACTGTGCACCCTTTTACGTCGAAAACTCAGGGCATGCGGCCGCATGGGGCACGCGACCACGTGGGAGGCCATGATTTCCATGCGACGCGGTCGCATCAGCGACGCGGTCGCGTGAGGTAATTTGTGCCATTGGCACACCTCCAGCACGGCTCCTGCATAACTTTCTATTCATTTTTATTTTTCTTTACTCTCCCTGCCACGTAGACGCGTCGCTGATGCGACCGCGTCGCGCGGCGAAATTTTTTTTTTTTAAATAAGGACATGTAAGTGTAAAAACATGAAAGTATTAATAAAGAGAAGAGTCATTGAAGAAGAAAAAACTAAAAGTGAAGAAAAGAACGATCATATCGCGGTGGGTTGTCTCCCACCAAGCACTTTGCTTTAACGTCCGTAAGTTGGACGCTTCATTAGCTCAATCTGCTGCTATGTGTAAAACCCGGTCTAACTGAAATTAATTAAATAATGAGTTAAGTAGGAGCAAATATAGTTGAAAGATTTGGCGATTGGAATTTGATGATTTAAATATGATACAGCTTCAGGCGGTGTCCATTGACCTTAATAAGTTCAGAGCTTGAAGGATGGCTTAGGTGATAAACTCCGTACGGTTCAGCCTTCTCTACTCTGTATGGACCTTCCTATTTTGATCTTAACTTACTGGGCATTAGCCTTAGTCTAGATTTGTAAAGGAGAACAAAATCTCCAGGTTGAAACTCTTTCTTCTTGATGTTTTGATCATGCACAACTTTCATTCTTTCCTTGCAAATTCTGGAATTCTCATAAGCTTCTAGGCGAAGGTTCTCCAGTTCCTGCAGTTGCAACTTCCTTTCAGCTCCAGCATTCTCAATTCCCATGTTGCACTCTTTAACTGCCCAGAAGGCTCTGTGTTCGATTTCAACTGGGAGATGGCAAGCTTTTCCATAAACCAAGCGAAAGGGACTCATCCCAATGAGTGTCTTGTATGCGGTTCTATACGCTCACAGTGTATCTTGTAGCCTGGTGCTCCAGTCTTTCCTGTGAGGCTTTACTATCTTTTGCAAGATACGCTTAATTTCTCTGTTCGACACCTCAGCTTGCCCATTAGTTTGAGGATGGTAAGCTGTTGCAACTTTATGGATTATCCCATGCTTCTTTATCAATCCTGTTAGTCTCCTGTTACAAAAATGGGTGCCTTGATCGCTCATGATCGCTCGTGGTGATCCAAAATGGCATATAATATGGTTTCTCACAAAGGAAACAACAGTGTTAGCATCATCAGTGCGGGTAGGATTTGCTTCCACCCATTTGGAAACATAATCTACAGCTAATAGTATATAAAAATATCCACTAGAATTTGGAAATGGACCCATGAAGTCAATGGCCCATACATCAAAAATTTCACAGAAAAGCATATATTGTTGAGGCATCTCATCCCTTCTGGATATATTACCAAATTTCTGGCATGGGGGACAAGATTTACAAAACTCAGCAGCATCTCTAAAAAGAGTAGGCCACCAGAATCCACAGTCTAAGATCTTTCTAACTATTATTTGAGGGCCAAAATGTCCTCCACTCTCAGATGAGTGACAGGCCTCTAAAATAGACTAGAATTCTAATTGAGGCACACAACGTCTAATTATCTGGTCAGCATCACATCTCCATAAATATGGGTCATCCCATATTTAATATTTAGACTCGCTTTTCAGCTTGTCTCTTTGATGTTTAGAGAAATGTGGAGGGAATGTAAGGCTAACTAAATAATTAGCAACAGGTGCATACCAAGGGACTACCTCAGATACTGCTTGCAGGTTATCAAAAGGAAAATTATCATCTATAGGAGTAGAATCATCCTTTATATGTTCAAGGTGACTCAAGTGGTTTGCTACTAAATTCTGATTACAACTCCTATCCTTTATTTCTAAATTAAATTCTTGTAACAGCAGTATCCAACGGATAAGTCTTGGTTTGGACTCCTTTTTTAGCTAATAGATACTTTAGAGCTGCATGGTCCGAATACACTACTACTTTGGTACCAAGTAAATAGGCCCGAAATTTATCCAGAGCAAAAACAATAGCAAGAAGTTCTTTTTCAGTAGTAGTATAATTGGACTGGGCAGTGTCTAAAGTCTTAGACGCATAGGTAATAACAAAAGGATCCTTACCTTCACGCTGAGCCAGTGCTGCTCCTACTGCATGGTTGGAAGCATCGCACATGATTTCAAACGGCTGGCTCCAGTTGGGTCCTCTCACGATTGGGGCTTGAGTTAGAGCAGTCTTCAGCGTATCAAATGCTTGTTTGCAATCCTCACTGAACTCGAACTCAATGTCCTTCTGCAGTAATCTGGATAAGGGAAGTGCCACCTTACTAAAGTCTTTAATAAATCTCCGGTAGAAACCTGCATGGCCAAGGAACGAACGGACTTCCCTCACAGAAGAGGGGTAAGGTAGACTAGAAATAACATTCACCTTTGCTGGGTCTACCGAAATGCCAGTATTAGATACCACATGTCCTAATACAATCCCTTGTTTTACCATAAAATGGCATTTTTCGAAATTCAATACAAGGTTCGTATTAATACATCTATCTAATACTCTCGATAATCCATCTAAGCAAAGGGTAAAAGAATCACCATAAACGCTAAAATCGTCCATAAAAATTTCCATTCAGTCCTCAGTAAGATCAGAGAAAAGACTCATCATGCACCTTCGGAAAGTAGCTGGTGCATTGCACAAGCCAAAGGGCATTCTCTTATAAGCATAAGTCCCAAAAGGACATGTAAAAGTAGTATTTTCCTGATCCTCAGGAGCTATATGAATCTAGAAATAACCTGTGTGACCATCTAGAAAGCAATAATGTGATTACCTGACAGGCGATCCAGCATTTGATCAATGAATGGAAGTGGGTAGTGATCCTTACGGATAGCTTGGTTGAGACGCCTGTAATCAATGCAGACTCTCCAAGCATTCTAAACTCTAGTTGCTATGAGCTCTCCATGCTCATTCTTCACTGTAGTGACTCCAGACATCTTGGGTACCACTTGTACTGGGCTTACCCATTCACTGTCTGAAATGGGATATATGATACCGACCTCCAATAGTCTGGTCACTTCCTTTCTGATAACTTCCAAGATGGTGGGATTCAATCTTCTTTGGGGTTGACGGACAGGTCTTGCTCCCTCTTCTAAAAATATTCTGTGCTCGCATACTTGAGGATTGATTCCCACTATGTCTGCCAAGCTCCACCCGATTGCCTTCTTATGCTTCCTCAGTACATCAAATAGCTGCTCTTCTTGTTGAGAAGTCAGTTCTCTTGCAATAATAACCGGAAGCTTCTGCTCATCCTCAAGATAGGCATATTTGAGGTGTGGAGGGAGAGGTTTCAATTCTAACTTTTGATCATGGGCAGGCTCTGGATTATCTGGAGCTTGTGAAAATAGAAAAGTGTCCTCACTGTCAGTTAAGAGGGTCCCCACACTTGGACCTTGTCCAGTGTGCCTCTCTTAAAACTCTTCTTTTTGAATTTCAGCCACACTTTCATCTATGACATCACACTGGAAGATAGAACGATCTTCTGGGGGATTGTCAATGACTCCATTCAGATTGAAGATCACTATGCGGCCATCTATTTCAAAGGAGTATGTTCCTGAAAAAGCATCCAACTTGAATTTTGATGTCTTCAAGAATGGTCTTCCAAGTAAGATCGATGATGGCTTATCTGAATCATTATGGGGCATCTCCAAGATATAAAAATCAGTGGGAAATGTAAGCCCTTTAATGTTCACCAGAACATCTTCAGCAACTCCAGCCACTGTAATAATGCTTTTATCTGCTAACACAAAATGAGCTGCCGACCTTTTTAAGGGAGGGAGCCTCAAAACATCATATATGGACAAAGGCATTATACTGACACATGCTCCTAAATCATACATGCAATCATAAATTACTACACCACCAATAGTACAACTAACTATGCAAGGACCTGGATCACTGCATTTTTCAGGTAATCCTCCCATTAAAGTAGATATAGAACTACCTAAAGGAATAGTTTCTAATTCATTAATTTTGTCTTTATGGATACATAAGTCTTTTAGAAACTTTGCGTATTTAGGTACTTGCTGAATAACATAAAAAAGGGGAACAGTTACCTCGACCTTTTTGAAGATTTAGGATCAGGTTCCAGCTACTTCCTGGCCTTCCTTGCAAGCTGTGGAAATGGAATGGGAATGGTGGTTCCTGTGGTGCCTGCGCTTTTTGGTACTTCCTCTTGTGGTTGAGCTATCTCTTCTTCAGCTATGTCCTGAATATCCTCTTCCTCTTCAACATCTTCAATTTCCACCACCTCTTCAGCTGAGGCGTATTCCGGTGAGCTTGGTTCCTCCTGATTTCTCTCCTGCAGTGTAGTTCCAAACCTCAGGATGATGGCATTAATGCCTCCCTTTGGATTGGGTAATGGTTGAGAGGGAATTCCAGTGGTGCTTGAAGGTTGGTTACTGGAATTTGGTGCTGAGCCAAGCTGTGTCATAAAAGCTTGCAGAGTAGAGGTGAGACCATTCAGACTGGCGTTAATACTGTTCACGATGGTACTTTCCATGGCCAGTTGTCTCTTCTCAAAAGCTTGTAATAAATCTTCATTAGAAGATACAGAAGAATGAGTAAATTGAGAGGTCTGCTGCTGATTGTTCGGTGGTCCTTGGTTTTGCCTCAGGTGAGGTGCTCTGTAAGGTTGATTTTGCTGCCTGTTATTGTTATTATTCCACCTCTGATTTCCCTAATTATCTCTGCCTCCTCTGTTATTGTTGTCCCTCCAATTCTAGTTTGAATTGTCCTTCCATCCATGGTTATTATTTCCACTTTGATTGTACCCTTGGTTGGGGCGGTCATAGAAGTTGTGAGTGGATGCCACCATGTTATCTTCTTGTTGGAGCTGTAGGCATTCATCAGTGTAATGGCTGTAATCAGCACAGATTCCACAAATTCTTTGTGGGACTAGCTGTTGGTTTTGCTGCGGTTGAGGAGGCCGAGCTTGTTGATTCAACTGCATTTGCTTTAGCAAGTTGGTAATTTCATATATGCTTTGAGTTAGAGCAACAGTCTCTCTGCTAGAGGATACTTCTGCAACGGCTTTTGAACGGCCTTGCTTCTGTCTGTGGTTCCTAGTAGATTCAGCTAAATCACTGATCAATTGCCAAGCTTCATCAGTGGTCTTGTACTTCTTCACAGACCCATTGCTGGCACTTTCAAATGTGGTCTTATCTTGGGGCCTCATGCCTTGTGTGATATAGCTGAGTAGCACGATCTTGTCAATCATGTGGTGGGGGCATGCTTCCAGAAGGTTATTGAAGCGCTCCCAGTATTCAAAAAGAGTCTCATTGTCATCCTCAACAATGGTAGAGATATCCTTCCTCAGTTTATCAGTAACTTCAGATGGAAAGAATTTCTCCAGAAACTCCTTTCTGAGTGTATCCCAGTTGGATACATTTGCTAGAGGTTGAGTGTAGTACCACTCTCTTACTTTTCCTTCAAGAGAAAACGGAAAAGCTTTCAGCAGAATTGCAGTTTCATCAGTGCCATCACGCCTGACAGTAGAAATGGCTGCCTGGAAGTCTCTCAAGTGCTTGATAGGCTCTTGAGCAGGTAGGCCATGAAACTTGGGCATTAAATTTAGCAGTGCGGTCTTTATTTCAAAATCTGTAGCTACCGCTGGATGATGCGCCTGAAACGGTTGCATTGTAAAATCAGGGGCTCCTTCCTCCTGGATGGTAACTCTCCTAGCTGCCATGTTTTCTGCACGCAAAACAACCGAATCAGTAGAACGGGGGCTGGTTTCTTCCTCAGACTCACTTTCAAATCCGCCCTCAGAGCGGATTAACCTGCGCTGTTCTTGCCTTATTCGTGAAATTGTTCTTTCAATTTTAGGATCGAATATTAGCAAGCGCGGATCAGGAAGTGAACGTGTCATTTGACGGAAGAAACATGCAGCTCATAGTAGCAAAATTAAACAAAAATGCAAATAAAAAAATTCTAATTAATAAAATTTGCACTCTATTGCAACTCCCCGGCAACGGCACCAAAAATTAATTGGAAGCAGAAGCTGGTGAATTAAAAATTATTAAAATGATTATGTTGCAAGTATAGTTCTTAATTCACCAAAAATCTGCCTATCAATTTAGAAATATGTCACAGAGAGTTTAAATTAAAATTACTGGGAGTTTTAAGTCCCAGGTCGTCTCGCAACGAGTTGCAGAGAAGTGTGCTATCTTATTAATCATATGTTCAAGAAGTTGAGTTGAGTAAATTGGGATTTAAATTGACGGAAATTAAATAATATGAATAAAAGCCTTGACTGGGAATTGATTGGTTGGGATCTCTATCATTGATGGAGTGATTTTTAAGATTAATTTATAATTAATGGTTGCTCTGTCTGGTTATCCTTTACTGGATCTGTTCACAAGTTACAACCCACTTAGTTCAAAGGGATTGGCATCGGTGACAGGATGGTAATTCAACAGTTAACCCAATTACAAATTTTCTTTCAATCCTTCCAACTCAAGAGTTCCTTTTTAATCAATTCCTCATCAAGTAATGAAACTACTCACGCATTGTAAATAATAAATCCATAAAACATGAAAGGGAATAAAAAAAAACATAGTTATTGAAATTGAAATTGAATGAAAAAAAATAATCCTTGCATTAAATAATCATAAAAGTATCTGAATGATAAAATTGAACAAAAACAAGGAACATGGAAGAATAGAACCAAGTTAAGAAGACAAACTAGACTGATGAAGTCTTGATGAGGAAATAACTCTTCTCAATGTTCCAATGCTAAGATCATTAAAGATTAAAAATTAAAAACTAGAGAGAAAAACCTAAGAGAGAAAACTAGATCTCCAAACTACTGAATGAATGTCTTTGTTTCTGCATATTCACATTTGAGAGCGCTACCAAGTCTTTGGAGCCATTGTTAATGATCACAATTTCGTCCACCAAGTTTTTGGCGCCGTTGCCGGAGATTGTTCGAGTATGAACAACTGACGGTTCATCTTGTTGCTCAGATCAGGTAATTTTTTTTTGTTATAATTTCAAACAATTTTTCAAAAAATCTTTTAAAAATTTTTTTCTCTTTTTCGTTTTCCTAAAGAATATTTTCGAAAAAAATAATAATAATACAAAAAAATAATAAAATCATAAAAATAAAAAATATTTTGTGATTCTTGTTTGAGTCTAGTGTCAATTTTTAATTTTGTTGTCAATTATATGTTTTAAAAATTTCTTGCATTTTTTCAAAAATTCATGCATTCATAGTGTTCTTCATGATCTTCAAGTTGTTCTTGGTAAGTCTTCTTGTTTGATCTTGATGTTTTCTTGTTTTGTGTCTTTTATTGTTTTTCATGTGCATCTTTGCATTTATATTATCTAAGCATTAAAGATTTCTAAGTTTGGTGTCTTGCATGTTTTCTTTGCATAAAAAATTTTTCAAAAATATGTTTTTGATGTTCATCATAATCTTCATAGTGTTCTTGGTGTTCATCTTGACATTCATAGTATTCTTGCATGCATTATGTGTTTGATCCAAAATTTTCATGTTTTGGGTCATATTTGTGTTTTTCTCTCTCATAATTAAAAAATTCAAAAAAAATATCTTTTCCTTTTTTTCTCTCAAAAATTCGAAATTTTGGGTTGACTTGGTCAAAATTTTTTAAAATAAGTTGTTTTCTTATTAGTCAAGTCAAAATTTCAAATTTTAAAAATCTTATCTTTTCAAAACTTTTTCAAAAATCAAATCTTTTTTATTTTTTTATTTATTTTTGAAAATTTTAAAAATATTTTTCAAAAATATTTTTCTTAATTTTATCTTTATTTTCGAAAATTATGCTAACAATTAATGTGATTGATTCAAAAATTTGAAGTTTGTTATTTTCTTGTTAAGAAAGGTTCAATCTTTAAATTCTAGAATCATTTCTTTTAGTTTCTTGTTAGTCAAGTAATTAATTTTAATTTTAAAAATTAAATCTATCTTATCTTATCTTTTATATCATATCTTTTTCAAAATTTTATCTTCTTCAAAAATTTGATTTTAAAATATCTTTTCTAACTTCTTATCTTCTTATCTTTTCAAATTTGATTTTCAAATCTTTTTCAACTAACTATTTGACTTTTTGTTTGTTTCTTATCTTTTTTAAAACCACCTAACAACTTTTCTCTCTCTTATTTTCAAAAATACCTCCCTCTTTTTCAAAAAAAATTCTTTTTAATTAACTAATTGTTTTAAATTTTAATTTTAATTCTATCTCATCTTTAATTTTCGAAAATCATTAACTCCTTTTCAAAATTAATTTTCGAATTCTCTCTCTCATCTTCTTCTATTTATTTATTCATTTACTAATACTTCTCTTCACCTCTCTTCATCTCCAATCACTGCCTCTATCCTTACCCTTGTGTTTGGATTCTCCTTTCTTTATTCTTTTCTTCTTCGACTAATAATAAGGATCCTCTTTACTGTGACATAGAGGATTCCTCTTCTTTTCTTGTTCTCTTCTCTTTCATATGAGCAGGAAGAAGGAAAAAAACACTCTTGTTGAAGCTGATCCTGAACCTGAAAGGACTCTGAAGAGGAAACCAAGAGAAGCTAAATTACAACAATCCAGAGGCAACCTTTCTGAAATTTTTGAACAAGAGAAGGAGATGGCAGCCGATCCCAACAACAATAATGCAAGGAGGATGCTTGGTGATTTTACTAAACCCACGTCCAAGTTTGATGGAATAAGCATCTCAATTCCTGCCATTGGAGCAAACAATTTTGAGCTGAAACTTCAATTAGTTGCTCTAATGCAATAGAACTGCAAGTTTCATGGACTTCCATCTGAAGATCCTTACCAGTTTTTAACTGAGTTCTTGCAGATTTGTGAGACTATTAAGACGAATGGAGTAGATCCTGAAGTCTACGGGCTCATGCTTTTCCCTTTTACTGTAAGAGATAGAGCTAGAACATGGTTAGACTCACAACCTAAAGATTGCCTGGACTATTGGGATAAGCTGGTCACGGCCTTCTTGGATAAATTCTTTCCTCCTCAAAAGCTGAGCAAGCTTAGAGTGGATGTTCAGACCTTCAAGCAAAAAGATGGTGAATCCCTCTATGAAGCTTGGGAAAGATACAAGCAGATAACCAAAAAGTGTCCTTCTGACATGTTTTTAGAGTGGACCATATTAGATATATTCTATTATGGTCTATCTGAGTTTTCCAAGATGTCATTGGACCATTCTGCAGGTGGATCCATTCACCTAAAGAAAACGCCTGCAGAAGCTCTAGAACTTATTGACATGGTTGCAAATAACCAATTCATGTACACTTCTGAGAGGAATTCCGTGACTAATGAGATGCCTCAGAGGAAGGGAGCTCTTGAAATTGATGCTCTGAATGCCATATTGGCTTTGAACAAAGTGTTGACTCAGCAAGTCAACATGATCTCTCAAAGTCTGAATAGATGGCAAAATGCATCCAACAGTACTAAAGAGATAGCTTCTGAAGAAGCTTATGATCCTGAGAACCCTGCAATGGCAGAGGTTAATTACATGGGTGAACCTTATGGAAACACCTATAATTCATCATGGAGAAATCATCCAAACTTCTCATGGAAGGATCAACAAAAGCCTCAACAAGGCTTTAATAATGGTGGAAGAAACAGGCTCAGCAATAACAAGCCTTTTCCATCATCTTCTTAGCAACAGACAGAGAATTCTGAGTAGAGCCCCTCTAATTTAGCAAACTTAGTCTCTGATCTGTTAAAGGCCACTTTAAGTTTCATGAGTGAGACAAGATCCTCCGTTAGAAATTTGGAGGCACAAATGGGCCAGCTGAGTAAGAAAGTAACTGAAACTCCTCCTAGTACTCTCCCAAGCAATACTGAAGAAAATCCAAACAGAGAGTGCAAGGCCATTGACATAGTCAATATGGCCAGATGCAAGGAGGAGGAGGAGGACGCGAATCCCAATGAGAAAAATCTCATGGGACGTCTCTCAAGCAGGACGGAGTTCCCTATTGAGGATCCAAAGGAATCTTCGGCTCATCTAGAGACCATAGAAATTCCATTAAATCTCCTTCTTCCATTCATGATCTCTGAAGATTATTCTTCCTCTGAAGAGGATGAAGATGTAACTGGAGAGCAAGTTACTCAATATCTAGGAGCCATCATGAAGCTGAATGGCAAGTTATTTGGTAATGAGACTTGGGAAGGTGAACCTCCCTTGTTCATTAGTGAACTTGATACATAGGTTCAGCAAACTTTACCTCAAAAGAAACAAGATCCTGGGAAATTCTTAATACCCTGTACCATAGGCACCATGACCTTTGAAAAAGCTCTGTGTGACCTAGGGTCAGGCATAAATCTTATGCCAGTCTCTGTAATGGAGAAGCTGGGGATCATTGAGGTACAGCCTGCCTTATTCTTATTACAAATGGTAGACAAGTCAGTAAGACAAGCTTATAGATTGATAGAGGACGTGCTAGTGAAGTTTTAAGGCCTTTACATCCCTGCTGATTTCATAATCTTAGACACTAGGAAGGAGGAGGATGAATGCATCATCATTGGGAGACCTTTCCTGGCCACAGCAGAAGCTGTGATAAATGTTAACAGAGGAGAACTAGTCCTTCAATTGAATGGGGACTACCTTGTGTTTAATACCAAAGGGTGCTCTTCTATAAACATGGAAAAGAGGCACAGTAAGCTTCTCTCAGTACAGAGTCAAACAGAGCCCCCACAATCAAACTCTAAGTTTGGTGTTGGGAGGCCACAACCAAACTCTAAGTTTGGTGTTGAACCCCCATATCCAAACTCTAAGTTTGGTGTTGGGAGTCCACAACATTGACCTGGTCACCTTTGTGGCTCCAAGAGAGCCCACTGTCAAGCTAGTGACATTAAAAGAGCGCTTGTTGGGAAGCAACCTAATTTTTATTTATCTAATTTTATTTTTTATTTTACTGTTAGTTTGTGTTTTATTAGGTTCATGATCATGTGGAGTCACAAAAAAAATATTAAAATTAAAAACAGAATCAAAAAACAGCAGAAGAAAAATCATACCCTGGAGGAAGGACTTACTGGCGTTTAAACGCCAGTAAGGAGCATCTGGCTGGCGTTCAACGCTAGAACAGAGCATGGATCTGGCGTTGAACGCCAGAAACAAGTAATATCCCAGTGTTCAAATGCCAGGAATGCACCCTGAGGAGAGCTGGCACTGAACACCAGAAACAAGCATGGACCTGGCGTTCAACGCTAGAAACATGCTGCACATGGGCGTTGAACGCCCATAACATGCATCACTTTGGCGTTTAAACTCCAGAATTGCATGGAAAGGCATTTTACATGCCTAATTGGTGCAGGGATGTAAATCCTTGACACCTCAGGATCTGTGGACCCCACAGGATCATCTCAGGATCTGTGGACCCCACAGGATCCGCACCTTCCATATTCTCACCCTACTTCCTAATAATTCTCTCTTCCTCATAAACACTCTTCCCCAAAAAACCCTTCACCAATCACCTCAATCTCTTTTCCCAATTACCCCCTTCACCACTCACATCCATCCACTCTTCCCCATAAACCCCACCTACCTTCAAATTCAAATTTCTTTCCCACCCAAACCCACCCTAAATAGCCGAACCCACTCCCTCTCCCCTCCCTATATAAACCCCTCAATTCTCCTTCATTTTCACACAACACAACCCCCTCTTCTATACCTTAGCCGAATACACCTCTCCCCATCTCCTCTATATTTTCTTCTTCTTCTTCTTCTTCTTCTCTTCTTTCATCTCTTGCTCGAGGGCGAGCAATATTCTAAGTTTGGTGTGGTAAAAGCATAAGCTTTTTGTTTTTCCATTACCATTGATGGCACCTAAGGCCGGAGAAACCTCTAGAAAAGGGAAAGGGAAGACAAAAGCTTGCACCTCCGAGTCATGGGAGATGGAAATATTCATCTCCAAAGCCCATCAAGACCACTTCTATGATGTTTTGGCCAAGAAGAAGGTGATCCCCGTGGTCCCTTTCAAGCTCAAGAAAAATGAGTATCCGAAGATCCGACATGAGGTCCAAAGAAGAGGTTGGGAAGTTCTAACCAACCCCATCCAACAAGTCGGAATCTTAATGGTTCAAGAGTTATATGCCAATGCATGGATCACTAGGAACCATGATCAAAGTAAGAACCCGAACCCAAAGAATTATCTTACAATGATTCGGGGGAAATACTTAGATTTTAGTTCGGAAAATGTGAGGTTGGCGTTCAACTTGTCCATAATGCAAGGAGATGCACGCCCCTACACTAGAAGGGTCAACTTTAATCAAAGTTTGGACTAAGTCCTTATGGACATATGTGTGGAAGGAGCTCAATGGAAAAGAGACTCCAAAGGCAAGTTGGTTCAACTAAGAAGACTGGACCTCAAGCCTGTGGCTAGAGGATGGTTGGAATTCATCCAACGCTCCATCATCCCTACTAGCAACTGATCCGAAGTTACTGTGGATCGGGCCATCATGATTCATAGCATCATGAATGGAGAGGAAGTAGAAGTTCATGAAGTCATCTCCCATGAATTCTACAAAATAGCCGGTAAGCCCTCTACTTTGGCAAGGCTAGCTTTTTCTCATCTTATTTGCCACCTATGTTACTCAGGTGGAGTCATCATAGAAGGAGACATCCTCATTGAGGAGGACAAGCCCATCACTAAGAAAAGGATGGAGTAAATAAGAGAGCCCACTCATGGAACCCAAGAGACGCATGAGGAAGCCCATCACCAAGAAATTCTGGAGATGCCTCAAGGGATGCACTTTCCTCCCAACAACTATTGGCAACAACTTAACACTTCCTTAGAAGATTTGAGTTACAATGTGGATCAATTAAGGGTGGAACATCAAAAGCTCATTCGCCATGAAATTAGAGAAGATCAAAGTGCAATGAAGGAGGAGCAACAAAGGCAAGGAAGGGACATAGAAGAGCTTAAGGACATCGTTGGTCCTTCAAGAAGAAGACGCCACTAAGGTGGATTCATTCCTTGTTCTTGTTTTTTCTGTTTTTCATTTTTATCTATGTCTTGTGTCTTCATTACATGATCATTAGTATTTAGTAACTATGTCTTAAGGCTATGAATAATTCCATAAATCCTTCACTTCTCTTAAATGAAAAATGTTTTTAATTCAAAAGAACAAGAAGTACATAAATTTCGAAAATTGTCTTTGTATGTATTTTAATTATATTGATGTGGTGACAATACTTTTTGTTTTCTGAATGAATGCTTAAATAGTGCATATTTTTTATCTTGTTTATGAATGTTAAAATTGTTGGCTCTTGAAAGAATGATGAACAAAGAGAATGTTATTGAGAATCTGAAAAATCATGAAATTGATTTTTGAAGTAAGAAAAAGCAGTGAAAATGCAAAAGCTTGCAAAAAAAAAAGAAAAATTTTGGCGAGAAAAAAAAACTAGAAAGAAAAAGAAAAAGCAAGCAGAAAAAGCCAATAGCCCTTAAAACCAAAACGCAAGGGTAAAAAAGATCCAAGGCTTTGAGCATCAATGGATAGGAGGGCCCAAGGAAATAAAATCCAGGCCTAAGCGGCTAAATCAAGCTGTCCCTAACCATGTGCTTGTGGCATGCAGGTCCAAGTGAAAAGCTTGAGACTGAGTGGTTAAAGTCGTGATCCAAAGCAAAAAGAGTGTGCTTAAGAGCTCTGGACACCTCTAATTGGGGACTTTAGCAAAGCTGAGTCACAATCTGAAAAGGTTCACCCAGTCATGTGTCTGTGGCATTTATGTATCCGGTGGTAATACTGGAAAACAAAATGCTTAGGGCCACGGCCAAGACTCATAAAAGTAGCTGTGTTCAAGAATTTTGGGGACAAGCAACAATTTAAGTTTGGTGTTGTGATGAGTGGATAATTTATATGCTTTTTGGCATTGTTTTTAGGTAGTTTTTAGTATGATCTAGTTACTTTTAGGGATGTTTTCATTAGTTTTTATGCTAAATTCACATTTCTAGACTTTACTATGAGTTTGTGTATTTTTCTATGATTTCAGGTATTTTCTGGCTGAAATTGAGAGACCTGAGCAAAACTCTGATAAGAGGCTGACAAAGGATTGCTGATGTTGTTGGAATCTGACCTCCCTGCACTCGAAATGGATTTTCTGGAGCTACATAACTCCAAATGGCACGCTCTTAACGGCGTTGGAAAGTAGACATTCAAAGCTTTCCAGAAATATATAATAGTCCATACTTTATTCGTGATTAGATGACGTAAACTGGCACTCAATGCCAGTTCCATGCTGCATTCTTGAGTCAAATGCCAGAAACACATCACGAACCAGAGTTAAACGCCCAAAACACGTTACAACTTGGCGTTCAACTCCAAGAGAAGCCTCAGCTCGTGGATAGATCAAGCTCAGCCCAAGCACACACCAAGTGGGCCCCGGAAGTGGATTTATGCATCAATTACTTACTTTTGTAAACCCTAGTAGCTAGTTTAGTATAAATAGAACTTTTTACTAGTGTATTAGACATCTTTGACTATCTAGTCTTTTGACCACGTTTGGGGGCTGGCCATTCGGCCATTCCTGGACCTTCATCACTTATGTATTTTCAACGGTGGAGTTTCTACACACCATAGATTAAGGGTGTGGAGCTCTGCTGTACCTCAAGTTTTAATGCAATTACTACTATTTT
>NC_029772.3:40279554-40282766 GCF_000817695.3 Arachis duranensis | reverse complement strand
CGTGACACTCATCATCATCCATCCTTATGAACGCGTGCCTAACAACCACCTCTGTTCTACAAGCGAGAGCTAGAGTGAGTATCTCTTGGATTCCTGATGCACGACGCATGGTTGCCCCTCGCCTGACAACCGAGCCTTCCATTCCGTGAGATCAGAGTCTTCGTGGTATAAGCCAGAATTGATGGCGGCATTCATGGGAATCCGAAATGTCTAACCTTGTCTGTGGTATTCCGAGTAGGATTCCGGAATTGAATGACTGTGACGAGCTTCAAACTCGCGATTGCTGGGCGTGATGACAAACGCAAAAGAATCAAGGGATTCTATTCCAACATGATCAAGAACCGACATATGATTAGCCGTGCCGTGACAGCGCATTTGGACCTTTTTCACTGAGAGGATGGGATGTAGCCATTGACAATGGTGATGCCCTACATACAGCCTGCCATGGAAAGGAATAAGAAGGATTGAAGGAAGGCAGTAGGAAAGCAGAGATCCAACAGGGACAAGCATCTCCAGACACTTATCTGAAATTCCCACCATTGGATTACATGAGTAACGTTATATTTATTTTCTATTTAATTTATTATTATTATTTGAAAAACCAATAATCTCTTAAATTAGTTAAATTCGCCTGACTGGGATTTACAAGATAACCATAGCTTGCTTCATACCAACAATCTCTGTGGGATCGACCCTTACTCACGTAAGGTATTACTTGGACGACCCAGTACACTTGCTGGTTAGTTGTGCGGAGTTGTGACTAAGTGTGATTCACGTTTGAGAGCGCAACCAAGTTTTTGGAGCCATTGTTGATGATCACAATTTCATCCACCAACGTACTTCCAACTTTTATGGAAAGAGAATCTCAATCCCTGCCATTGGAGCAAACAGTTTTGAGCTGAAGCCTCAACTAGTTGCTCTAATGCAACAGAACTGCAAGTTTCATGGACTTCCATTAGAAGATCCCTATCAGTTTTTAACTGAGTTCATGCAGATCTGTGATACTGTTAAGACTAATGGAGTAAATCCTGAAGTCTACAGGCTCATGCTTTTTCCTTTTGCTGTAAGAGACAGAGCTAGAACATGGTTGGACTCACAACCTAAAGATAGCCTGGACTCTTGGGATAAGCTGGTCACGGCCTTCTCAGCCAAGTTCTTTCCTCCTCAAAAGTTGAGCAAGCTTAGAGTGGATGTTCAGACCTTCAAGCAAAAAGATGGTGAATCCTTCTATGAAGCTTGGGAAACATACAAGTAGTTGACCAAAAAGTGTCCTTCTGACATGCTTTCAGAGTGGACCATTTTGGATATATTCTATGATGGTCTATCTGAGTTCTCTAAGATGTCATTAGACCATTCTGTAGGTGGATCCATTCATCTAAAGAAAACGCCTGCAGAAGCTCAAGAACTCATTGACATGGTTGCAAATAACCAATTCATGTACACCTCTGAGAGGAATCCTATGAGTAATGGGATGCCTCAGAGGAAGGGAGTTCTTGAAATTGATGCTCTGAATGCCATATTAACTCAGAAAAAAATGTTGACTCAGCAAGTCAACATGATTTCTCAGAGTCTGAATAGATTGCAAAATGCATCCAACAATACTAAAGAAGCATCTTCTGAAGACGAAGCTTATGATCCTGAGAACCCTGCAATGGCAGAGGTGAATTACATGGGTGCAGCCTATGGAAACACCTATGGAGAAATCATCCAAATTTCTCATGGAAGGATCAACAAAAGCCTCAACAAGGCTTTAATAATGGTGGAAGAAACAGGCTCAGCAATAACAAGCCTTTTCTATTATTTTCTCAGCAACAGACAGAGAATTCTTAGCAGAGCCCCTCTAGCTTAGCAAACAAAGTCTCTGAACTATCTAAGGCCACTTTAAGTTTCATGAATGAAACATGATGCAGGTGGAAACTGTCTCTCAACAAATTTCCTTCGGCAAGTGTACCGAATTTGTCGTCAAGTAAAAACTAACAATAGAGTGAGGTCGAATCCCACATAGATTGATTGATCAAGAAATCTTAATTAGAAGAATGTTCTAGTTGAGCGAATTCAGAATTTGGGTTGAGATTTGCAGAAAATAAAATGGCGGGAATGTAAATGACAGAAAAAGTAAATGCTAGAAGTAAAGAGCTGAAAGTAAATGACTGAAAGTAAATTGCAGAATTGTAAATGGGAATGGGGTGTTTGCTCAAGAAAGTAAATGCAGAAATTAAAGAGAATGGGTGAGATCAGAATTGGGGAGTTCATTGGGCGCAGGAGATGTTGCAATTCTCCGGATCAAGTTCATTTTCATCTCTTCCTCAATCAATGCACCCATTGATCTCCTTGGCAATCTTAATTGATTGAATTACAATTTCTTGCAATTCAATCTCTCAAATCTTGATCAATAGCCAATTCCTTGGTCAATTGCTCATGAGAAGAGATGAAGTGTGGTCACTGATTATACCACATGCATTTCCCAAATCAAGTATTGAGAGGATTATAGTCACATATCCATCCAAACCCAATTTGGTCCAGCATGAGAAAGCATTTCTAGCTTGATCTCTTCATTCCTCTTTCAAGGCTCAGAAGAGATCCAAGTTTGAATAGCTTCTTTTCCAAGATAACTACCTAATGGGATGAAGATCGAAAGCTTTCAAGTGAAATCAAGAGAAAAGATAGAAGAAGAATAATTAAAATTAGTATTGATCCATTAACTTACAACAGAGCTCCCTAATCCAATGAAAGGGGTTTAGTTGTTCATAGCTCTAGAAAATGAAAACAAAGATGGAGAATACATCATGGAACTAGAAGAGCAGAGTAAAATACAGAGAGTAGTGCTATTTTCCAACTTTCCGAACTCTCTAAATAATTCAACGCTACTCCTATATATACTACTCTTCTCAGCTTCTAGTTGTCTCTTCATGTCTTGGGCCTTTGGATCTTGAGTTTGAAGCAGTTCTCTTCTTCATTTGGGCTTGGTTTTACTTGCAGAGAGAAAGTGTGAAGTGGGCAGAGACTTTAGCTCAGGACGTTAGGGGTGTTAATGTTTTAGTGAAAGTATGAGTTCGAGAACATTAGTGACACTCAACATTGTCACTAACGTTCCAATGTACCCCTTTGCCTCACGTTAGAGTCCCACGTTAACCAGGTTAACGTGGCTTCTAACGTGGCCTTGCCAACCTTCGAGAATGTTAGTGACACTTAACATTGTCACTAACGTTCCA
>NC_029772.3:40271506-40279433 GCF_000817695.3 Arachis duranensis | reverse complement strand
GGGGCACATTGGAACGTTAGTGACAATGTTGAGTGTCACTAACGTTGGCTCATCTTTCACTCATCAACGTTAGCTTTCCACGTTAACTAAGTTAACATGGAAGTTAACGTGGCTCCTTGGGGTTTTGTGGTTGCTTCCAACGTTAGTGACAATGTTGGGTGTCACTAACGTTGTCGACCACCATTGCCTCTTACGTTAGCTCCCACGTTAACCAAGTTAACATGGGAGTTAATGTGGTACATTGCACCTTAGGCCAACGTTAGTGACAATGTTGAGTGTCACTAACGTTGGCTTCCTTCCCCCTTTTAACGTTAGAGGCCACGTTAACTAAGTTAACGTGGACTCTAACGTGGCCAATTATGATCATTGGCCAACGTTAGTGATAATGTTAAGTGTCACTAACGTTGGCTCAAAGTCCCTTCTTCACGTTAGAGTTCACGTTAACTTAGTTAACGTGACTCTTAACGTGGGCAATGATGGCTTCGAGAGCATTATTGGCAATCACTTTTCTCATTAACTTTTCAAGTTACCTCCCATTCCATGTTAGTGGTAACGTTAATTAGATTAACGTGACTGCTAAGTGGTTCTTCCTTGCTTTCTTTGGTCCTGAAATCAAACAATAGAGTGCATCAAAGTTCTAGTTCAAGTCATGGGTAATGCAACATACAATTTGTTATTAAACTCATGCAAAATCCTCATGAAATCATGTAAAATTCACAATGTATGCTTGAATCAAGTTGTAAGTGAATATCTACCCAAAACTAGCTTATTTCCTAAGGAAATGCATGAAACTACCTTAAAAACAGTAAAGAAAAGGTCAGTGAAACTGGCCAAGATGCCCTGGCATCACAACACCAAACTTAAAGCTTGCTTTTCCCTAAGCAAGTACTAGAACAAGAGAATGATGAATGGAATGCCAAGAGAAATGAGTCATTCTTATGGAAGTCATGTCACTGATTTTATGGTGGTTTCATGCATAGCAACTTAGGTTCATTCCATTACTGGCTTTCAGACCTTTATCATGTCCTAAAACACTGATTTTGCTTACATCCCATGAGACTTTATTGATCCTTTTATTGTCATTCCAGGGCTTACTTGTGTTCTTCAAGCTAAGTGCTCTGTAAGGGGGCAACTCTTTAAGATAAGCTTTCAGCCAACACTCCCGAACCTGTTGGTTCAAGGTGCTAGGTGTTGAGACACCCCTAAGGACTTACTCCCTCAAGTCTCTCCCCCATACATACACACCACAGGCATCTGGTTCATTTATTTTTCTTCTTGAGACCTTGGTGTCCAGCACCGCTTTGGGTTACTAAATGCTCTGTAGTGAAGGTTACTCTTGATAGTGGACTTTCAGCTGATAATCCCGAGTTAGTTAACCCAAGTTACCAAGTGATAAGGCACCCCTAAGAGGTTATTCATCCAAGTAAATCCCTCACACAGGAACACCACAGACACATGCCTCAAGATTAAAACCATTGGTGCCTAGCCTTATTGCTTACTCTTTTTCTTTTATTTTTCACTTTAATGTTCTTTCCCTTTCTCTTATTAGGATCTTGTTATTTACTTAGTCTCATGGGTATATTCAAAGTATAGTATTCAGGCCAGATAGTTGTCATTCCCACCTTATGGTTGAACCAACTTAGCTAACTTATGATCACACCAAAGACTCATGAATGCACTTCCATATTATGAACTCCACTCTGGTCTATTTTAAACACAATCATTCTCTTTTTCATTTGATTTAAAAGACAAGCATACAATAAGTAATGGTATGATGCAGTAACACTTAAACCCAAGTAAGTAAATGAAAGATGCAGTGACATTCCAACCAGAATCATAAACCATTTTCAATCAAAAGCTTAAAAGACAAGATTGAAAAGTGCTTAAGCTAATATGGAAGCATGTTCTATTTCATACAAGATCTTCCTTATTTAAAGCATAGAAAAAGATGGAGTAAAGAAGGAACTCCACCACCTTTTACTCTTGTGGCCGTCCATGCTCTTTTCCTTGCTTGTCCTCATTGTGTCCTCTTGCATTTCCTCGCATCTGCGCCAATCTTGCTTGCTTCCAATCCTCAAGTGCCTTCCTCACTGATTCATGACTCTCTTCCACCCTTTGTCTCTCTTCTCGTGCTAATTCATCCTTCACTTCTTCATACCTTGTGATTCCTGGGTGCAATATAGGCAGCTGTCCTACTGGGTATCCGAGCCTGGCTTGAGTGTTTATGTGATGCCCTGTCTCGCTCATGTAAACTCCTTCTGCAAATGCCCTTTGCTCGTCCAGTAGTTCTGTGTGTTCTATTTGTCTTTGATACATCTCATGTATGTGTGCCCCTTGATGTGCTTGGATGTTGATTAGCCTCTGGATGGACTCTTGTTGCTCATTTTGCCTTTGTTCCATCCTGTTGAATGTTTCTCCCCATTGTTGCCCTTGACTTAGTTGTTGTTCCATCATTTGCCTTTGCCACTCACCTTGCTGAGTCATCCACCTTGAGAGTGCTTCCTCTTGCTGCCCTATCATCTGTAGTTGAAGCTCTTTCTGTGCTCCTTGGCTTTCCAAATACTGTCTAGACAAGCCATCAATGGCTTCCTGCAATTGGTGCATGTCCAAGGTCTGTGGTGCTTGCCCCTCTGCGACTTGTCCTTCTACTACTTGAGGGGCTGTCCTCTTCCTTTTCTTCCGTTGAGGCAGGGGGGATGCGGCAGCATTCATCCTTCGGACCGTTATTGGAATGCCTTCCTTTATCCACACGGGATCCTCATCTTCAAAAACCACCCCATCTTTCTTGCATATTCGGTAAATAGTGCTGGGGTAACCTAACGTTCCTCTTGAGTCGCTTTTCTCTGCCATCTTTCTAATGCCATCAGCTATGAGTTCATGAACCTTGATTTCTCCTCCCTTCAGTATATAGTGCACCATCGTTGCTCTCTTGAGATTCACCTCTGAGTTGTTTGCAGTTGGGAGGATAGACCTCCTCACTAGCTCAAACCACCCCTTGGCTTCAAGAGTGAGATCTGTTCTCTTGATGAACTTTGGTTTCTTTCCCGCAGACCTTTCCCAGTCAGCTCCGGGTACACAAATCTCTCGCAAAATCTGGTCATAATTGGGGTTGTTGTCCAATCTTGAGTGATAACTTTCTTCTTCAAATGGTATAGACCGTAGCTTAAGTGCCCTCATGACACTCATGGGACCAAAATCCACCATCTTTCCTCTCACAAAGCTTGTATATGACTCATCTTTCTTATCATATCGGACCGCATTCGCATAAAATTCTCTTATGAGGTTTGCATTCACCTTAATGACCGGATCAGTGAGGAGCTCCCATCTTCTCTTTTCTACTTTCTCTGTGATTTCTGGACACTTAGTTTTCTTCACTTGAAATCCCAGCTCATAAATGATTTCCTTGTCAACCATCCACCCGTATTGCAATGCATGATACAAGCTTCTAAATCTCTTTTCATCATATGGGTGTTGCTCCATGGGTTCTTTTCCCTTCCTTCGTTTAGAACTTGAAGAAGCCATGAATGAAAGTTGTGTGAAGGTGGTAAGGGTGTGAGACTTTTGGTTGTTTAGGGTTTTATTGCAATGAAGAAAGTAAGGGTGGTGTTTGTAATGGGTTAGACCGTGCTTAGTTCCGAAATGGAGAGGTGTGAAGAGTGGGTACGGAACATGGTTCAATTATATAGAGAAGTTGTGAGATAATGGAGGGTATGGATTGATGGAGTAGTTACTTGATGGACGGTTGGGGTTATGCATGGATAAAGGACAAGGATCATCACTTATTGATGGAGATTGCTCGGTCTTTTAGGGGTCCCATTTTTTTCAATGTTGCATGGCAACACTTTCCAATGCATTCCCTTTTTAGGACCCGTGTGTAGTCCCTCCTTTTGTGGTGTCCGAACCTTCTTTATTTAGTTGTCCAATCTATCACTTTTAATGCTCCTTTTCTTTTCCCTATAAAGACAAAATAAGAAAGGTGAGAATAATATCAATACCAAAGACAATTGAAACTTTACGGCAAAGAAAAAAAAAGATTAGATTGTTCATTTATGAACTCCAACTAACTAACTAACTGTGTGTCCTTATATGCACATTGGTGGCACCTTGGGGTGACACCAAACTTAGTTTGGAGCACTGTGATGAAAAGTTTTGTTCAAAGCTCCCAAGACTAGCATGCATCTTGGTTTGCTTTGAACACCAAACTTGTTCCTCACTATATACTGCACAATAAGGTTTTCACGAAGTGTTTGTCAAGTTTGAGTTGGAATTCATAAATGTTGACTTATTCACTATCTTCTAAAAGCATATAAAACATGGGTTGCCTCCCATGAAGCGCTTCTTTAGCGTCACTAGCTTGACGTTTCTCCCTCATCAGGGTGGTTGGTAATGCTTGTAGTCCTCCCCTCTCGCTGTGGACTTGTATCCATTGGTTGTATCAATGATCTCGACATATTCCAGGGAGAGAACTCTGTTGATAGTGAAGACTTTAGGTAACTGAGATGGTACAGTGGGGAGATTAGGGGGAATATCTGGGAAGTAAGCTGAGATCACTCTATCCCCTGGAGAGAAGTCTTCCGTAGGGATCTTTTTGTTCCTCCACTTCCTTGGTACCTTCTTCCTTGTGTCTTTTGACATTGCCTTGCTCTTGATGAATCCTTTCTCTAAGGTGGTTTTGTTGCTTCCTTCACATATCTCTAGTGGTTTAGGTTCCTCCAGTTTTTCCTTGAGTTGTGACAACTGCCTGTTTCCTTGTTCCTCATGCATGGGTTTCCCTAGATGGGTTGGGTGTGCTTCAATGCTTGCTTCCTCCTTCAACATCTCATTGTGATCTTTGCTTGATTTCTTGTGCTCTTGGTCTGCTTCTTGTGAGAGTTTGAAGACATTAAAGCTGAGTCATTCATCATGGATCCTCAATATTAGCTCCCCTTGCTCCACATCTATAAGTGCTTTGGCTGTAGGTAGGAATGGTCTTCCCAATATGATTGGGTGAGTGTGACTCTCTTCCATGTCCAGAATGACAAAGTCTGTTGGGAGAAAGTATTTCCCAACTTTTAGCAACACATTTTCCACCACTCCTATTGCTTGCTTTTGAGTCTTGTCAGCCAGTCTGATGACCACATCTGTGGGCATTATCTCATTGATCTGCAGCCTCTTCACCAGGAATAAGGGCATTAAGTTGATGCTTGCTCCCAAATCGCAGAGTGCTCTATCAAACATTGTTTCTCCTATGCCACAGGAAATATGAGAACTCCCTGGGTCCTTGGGATGTGAAAACTCCCTAGGTCTTTTCTTTTTGCAGGTAACTCAGGTTGAATAAGGGCACTGCATTCCTTGTTCAATACTATAGTCTGGCCTCCTTTGATTGAGCTTTTTCTGGGAAGAAGTTCCTTCATATACTTGATGAATGAAGGCATTTGTTGGATGGCCTTGATGAATGGTATGTTCACATGCAAAGATGCAAACAAATCTAGGAACCTTGAGTACATTCTCTTTCCCACAGCACCATTGAGCAGTTGGGGAAATGGTGCATAGAGCTTAAGCAACTCTTGTTGTGAGATTTCTGGTTCTTGGTGATCTCTATTCTCCTCCTCTATTGAGTTGTCTTCAGGCCGTTTGGAGAGTTTGCTTTGCTTGTCTTCAGCCTCTTGACCACTTGTAGTGACCATTTTGCAATCTTCCCATCTTACTTTCTTTGCTTCGCCTCTTGGGTTTTTCTCCGTGTCACTTGGGAAGCCATCAGTAGGTTTGGGAATCTTCTCAGCTAAGCATCCCACTTGGAATTCCAACTTCTTGATGGTCTCTCCCTGGTTCTTAATATTGGCTCGCACCTCCTCTTTGAACACCTTGTTTTCTTGAATCTCTTGGCATATTCCTTCAAGTAAGGTTTCAATCTTAGAGAGCTTGTCATCAAATGATGGTGGATTGGGAGTAGAGGTGTTGTTTTGGTTTTGATATGGGTGTGGAGAAGTATTGTTGTGGGGGTGTTGATATGTCCTCTGTGTGAATTGTTGATGAGCTGCATTGTTGTTGGAGTTGTAACGTCTCTGGTCTTGGCTTTGATCTTGCTGATTCTCCCACCCAAAGTTTAGGTGGTTCCTCCATCCAGGGTTGTATGTCTTGGAGTATGGATCATGGTTCTGTCTAGGTGAATTCCCAATGTAGTTGGCTTGCTCAAGGTTACCCTCTGCTTCTTCTTCAACTCCTTCTTGGGTTGTTGAGGAGGTGGTGATTGCTGCCACTTGGTTCCTCTCCATCTTCTTGATGAGGTCAGCTAGCTGCTTGGTAATGAGCTTGTTCTGAGCCAGCAGAGCATCTACATTATTTAGCTCTATCACTCCTCTAGTGTTCCCTCTTTCGAAAGCATAGAAGTAGTCATTCTAAGCTACAGTCTCAATTACATCTATGGCTTCTTCAATGTTCTTCTTCTTGTTCAATGATCCTCTAGAGGAATGGTCTATTGCCTTCTTTGATTCATATGACAAGCCTTCATAGAAGATGTGCAACTGCACCCATTCATTGAACATATTTGGTGGACACCTCCTTGTTAGGTCTTTGAACCTTTCCTAAGCTTCATAAAGTGTCTCCCCATCTTGCTGTCTGAACGTCTGCACTTCAGTTCTCAGCCTATTGATCCTTTGAGGGGGGTAAAACCTTGCCAAAAACTTATTCACTACCTCCTCCCAATTTGTCAGGCTTTCTTTTGGGAAGGATTCAAGCCATTTGGATGCCTTGTCCCTGTGTGAAAAAGGGAACAAGAGCAGCCTAGAGACATCCGGGTGGACTCTATTAGACTTCACTGTGTCACAGATCCTTAAGAAGGTGGTCAAGTGTTGATTCGGGTCTTCTTGAGCACCTCCTCCAAATGAGAAATTATTCTGCACAAGAGTGATGAGCTGAGGTTTTAGCTCGAAATTGTTGGCATGTATGGTGGGCTTCTGAATGCTACTTCCACAGTTGCCTGAGTTTGGATTGATGTAAGAGCCTAGCACTCTTCTATCCTCCCCAGCATGATTTGCTCTACCTCCTCCACCATGGTTATTAGCCTCTTCTTCATGTTGGTTTTCCATGTTGCCTTCCATGTTTAGTTCAAAGTGTTCCTCCTCCTCTTCAGCACCGATTGCACGTTTTTCTCTTGCTTCCCTCCTTAATCTAAGAAGGGTCCTCTCTGGTTCAGAATCAAAGGAAGTTGAAGCCGGGTCCTTTCTGGTTCAGAATCGAAGGAAGTTGAAGCCCCGCTTCTTCTCCCTGTCATACAACCAACAAGTACAAGAAAGTAACAATATGTGCAGATAGTATTGCTGTCAGAATTACTGTTAGTTGTGAGTGATGCAATATATCAAACAGTTAGTGGGTTAGCAAACTGAATGGTAAATAACAAAGAACACAAAAGAGTAGAGGGGGAAGGGGAGAGGTTAACTAAGACAGAAAGTAAATTACTCAAACAGAAAATTAAATCAACAAAACAAAAAAATTAAAGGGCTGAAAGTAAATGACTAAAAGTAAATTGCAGAATTGTAAATGGGAATGGGGTGTTTGCTCATGAAAGTAAACGCAGAAATTAAAGAGAATGGGTGAGATCAGAATTGGGGAGTTCATTGGGCGCAGGAGATGTTGCAATTCTCCGGATCAAGTTCATTTTCATCTCTTCCTCAATCAATGCACTCATTGATCTCCTTGGCAATCTTAATTGATTGAATTACAATTTCTTGCAATTCAATCTCTCAAATCTTGATCAATAGCCAATTCCTTGGTCAACTACTCATGAGAAGAGATGAAGTGTGGTCATTGATTATACCACATGCATTTCCCAAATCAAGTATTGAGAGGATTATAGTCACATATCCATCCAAACCCAATTTGGTCCAGCATGAGAAAGCATTTCTAGCTTGATCTCTTCATTCCTCTTTCAAGGCTCAGAAGAGATCCA
>NC_029772.3:40250624-40271351 GCF_000817695.3 Arachis duranensis | reverse complement strand
TAGTATTGATCCATCAACTTACAACAGAGCTCCCTAACCCAATGAAAGGGGTTTAGTTGTTCATAGCTCTAGAAAATGAAAACAAAGATGGAGAATACATCATGGAACTAGAAGAGCAGAGTAAAATACAGAGAGTAGTGCTATTTTCCAACTTCCCGAACTCTCTAAATAATTCAAAGCTACTCCTATATATACTACTCTTCTCAGCTTCTAGTTGGCTCTTCAAGTCTTGGGCCTTTGGATCTTGAGTTTGAAGCAGTTCTCTTCTTCATTTGGGCTTGGTTTTACTTGCAGAGAGAAAGTGTGAAGTGGGCAGAGACTTTAGCTCAGGACGTTAGGGGTGTTAACGTTTTAGTGAAAGTATGAGTTCAAGAACGTTAGTGACACTCAACATTGTCACTAACGTTCCAATGTACCCCTTTGCCTCACGTTAGAGCCCACGTTAACTAGGTTAACGTGGCTTCTAACGTGGCCATTCTTAGCCATCCCCAACGTCAGTGACAATGTTGAGTGTGACTAACGTTGGCTCATCTTTCACTCATCAACGTTAGCTTTCCACGTTAACTAAGTTAACGTGGAAGTTAACGTGGCTCCTTGGGGTTTTGTGGTTGCTTCGAACGTTAGTGACAATGTTGGGTGTCACTAACGTTGTCGACCACCCTTGCCTCTTACGTTAGCTCCCACGTTAACCAAGTTAACGTGGGAGTTAACGTTGCATTTTGCACTTAGGCCAAAGTTAGTGACAATGTTGAATGTCACTAACGTTGGCTTCCTTCCCCCTTTTAACGTTAGAGGCCACGTTAACTAAGCTAACGTGGACTCTAACGTGGCCACTTATGAGCTTGGTCCAACGTTAGTGATAATGTTAACGTTGGCCAACGTTAGTGATAATGTTAAGTGTCACTAACGTTGGCTCAAAGTCCCTTCTTCACATTAGAGTTCACGTTAACTTAGTTAACGTGACTCTTAACGTGGGCAATGATGGCTTCAAGAGCGTTATTGGCAATCACTTTTCTCATTAACTTTGCAAGTTACCTCCCATTCCATGTTAGTGGTAACGTTAATTAGATTAACGTGACTGCTAAGTGGTTCTTCCTTGCTTTCTTTGGTCCTGAAATCAAACAATAGAGTGCATCAAAGTTCTAGTTCAAGTCATGGGTAATGCAACATACAATTTGTTATTAAACTCATGCAAAATCCTCATGAAATCATGTAAAATTCACAATGTATGCTTGAATCAAGGTGTAAGTGAATATCTACCCAAAACTAGCTTATTTCCTAAAGAAATGCGAAAAGGTCAGTGAAACTGGCCAAGATGCCCTGGCATCATCTGGCAGAAATTGAGGGACCTGAGCAAAAATCTAATAGGAGACTGAAAAAGGACTATAGATGCTGTTGGATTCTGACCTCCCTGCACTCGAAATGAATTTTCTGGACCTACAGAACTCCAAATGGCGCGCTCTTAATTGCGTTGGAAACTAGACATCCAGGGCTTTCCAGCAGTATATAATAGTCCATACTTTATTTGAGTTTATATGACGCAAACTGGCGTTCAACGCTAGTTCCATGCTGCATTCTGGAGTAAAACGCTAAAAACACGTTACAACTTGGCGTTTAACCCCAAGAGAAGCTTCTGCACGTGTAAAGCTCAAGCTCAGCCTAAGCACACACCAAAGTGGACCCCGGAAGTGGATTTCTACACTAAGACTTATTTTTGTAAACCCTAGTAACTAGTCTAGTATAAATAGGACTTTTTACTATTGTATTTTGATCGGTGGAGAGATCTTTGGACGAGCTTTTGGAAAATCTTTGATTATTGTTAGTCCTTAGACATTGGGAGCTGGTCTCACGACCATGCCTACCTTATTTTCACTTATGTATCCTCAACGGTGGAGTTTCTACACACCATAGATTAAGGTGTGGAACTCTGCTGTTCCTCGAGTATTAATGCAATTACTATTATTCTTCTATTCAATTCAGCTTATTCTTATTCTAAGATATTCGATGCACTTCAACATGATGAATGTGATGATCCGTGACACTTATCATCATTCTCACCTATGAACGCGTGCCTGACAACCACTTTAGATTAAGCGAGTATCTCTTAGCCTCCATTCCGAAAGATCGGAGTCTTCGTGGTATAAGCTAGAATTATTGGTGGCCATTCCTAAGATCCAGAAAGTTTAAACCTTGTCTGTGGTATTTCGAGTAGGATCTAAGATGGGATGACTGTGACGAGCTTCAAAATCGCGAGTGTTCGGCATAGTGACAGACGCAAAAGAATCACTGGATTCTATTTCAGCATGATCGAGAACCGACATATGATTAGCCATACGGTGACAGCGCATATGGACCATTTTCACTGAGAGGATGGGAGGTAGCCATTGACAACAGTAACGCCCAACATACAGCTTGCCATAGAAAGGAGTAAGAATGATTGGATGAAAGCAGAGATTCAAAAGGAACACAGTATCTTCATGCGCTTATCTGAAACTCCCACCAATGAATTACACAAGTATCTCTATCTCTATTTTATGCTTTATTTATCTTTATATTCGAAAACCATTATAACCATTAGAATCCGCCTGACTGAGATTTACAAGATGACCATAGCTTGCTTCATAACGACAATCTCCGTGGGATCGACCCTTACTCACGTAAGGTTTATTACTTGGATGACCCAGTGCACTTGCTGGTTAGTTGTGCGAAGTTGTGAAAAAGAGTGATATTACAATTGTGCGTACCAAGTTGTTGGCACCATTGAGATCACAATTTCGTGCACCACAATGCACCCACCACTTTTCAGCGGTGCATGACAAGTGTCTTTTTCGATCTTATAGAGAGTTGTCTGGAAGTCTTTATGGATGACTTCAGTGTGCATGAAACTTCATTTGATAGTTGTTTAGAGAACTTGGCCAAGGTCTTAGCTAGGTGTGTTGATACTAACCTTGTTCTAAATTTTGAAAAGTGCAATTTCATGGTAAGACAAGGCATAATGTTAGGACACGTAGTTTCTGACAAGGGCATTTCTGTGGTCCCTACCAAGGTTAATGTCATTACCAGTTTATCTCATCCCTCATCTGTGAGGGAGGTCCGTTCTTTTTTGGGACATGCAGGATTCTATAGGCGCTTTATCAAGAATTTTAGCAATATTGCATTGCCATTGTTGCGCCTACTCCAAAAGGACACGGACTTTGAGTTTGATAGTGCTTGTGCGGAAGCATTTGAGGAGTTAAAGAGAGCTCTTACCACGGCACCAATTGTGAGGGGCCCTGACTGGACGCAACCGTTTGAGATCATGTGCGATGCGTCAAATCATGCTGTATGTGCTGCGCTTGCACAGCGCGATGGTAAGCTCCCTTACATAATTGCTTACTCCTCAAAGACATTGGATACGGCGCAATCCAACTATACCACTATCGGGAAAGAGCTTTTAGCCATTGTTCATGCATTGGATATGTTTCGATCTTACTTGCTAGGCTCCAAGATAGCGGTATACATGGATCATGCAGCTTTAAAGTATTTGCTGACAAAGAATGAGTCGAAACCTAGGCTCATACGTTGGATCTTGCTTTTGCAAGAATTTGACATTGAGATTAGGGATCAAAGTGGGTCACAGAATTTAGTTGTGGACCATCTAAGCCGCCTTGAAAATCTTAAATATGACCCATTTCTGATTAATGACTCATTCCCTTTGGATAGTTTGCATGCTGTTTCGGATAGCTTTCTTTGGTTTGCTCCCATGGTGAACTACTTGGTTGCTAAGATCTACCCACCCAACTTTTCAAAACATCAAAGAGATAAGTTAAGGAGTGACTCCAAATACTATATTTGGGTTGACCCTCACTTATGGAGGAGGGGAGTAGACCAAGTAATTCATAGATGTGTCCTAGAATCTGAAATCCAACCCATTTTTGAGTCTTGTCATTCGTCCGAGTTCGGTGGCCACTTTGGCCCACAACGGACGGCTAAAAAAGTTTTAGATTATGGATTCTAGTGGCCAACACTATTCAAGGATGCTAACCAATTTTTGTGTGTCATGTCACCGATGTTAGAAGTCGGGAAATGCATCCCAAAGGGATGAAATGCCTCAACAACTGATGTTATTTTGTGAAATTTTTTATGTATGAGGCATAGAATTTATGAGGCCATTTCCTAACTGAAGTGGGTATTTGTATATCTTGTTGACGGTTGACTACATCTTAAAGTAGGTAGAAGCGATACCTACCCGCCTTGATGATGATAATGCTGTGATTTCTTTCATTAGAAATAATATTGTGTGCCGCTATGGGTCGCCACGAGCAATCGTGAGCGACCAAGGTTCCCACTTTTGTAACAGGAAGGTAGGAGCACTACTCAAGTGCTATGGGATATCTCACAAGGTTTCAACTGCATACGACCTCCAGACAAATGGGCAAACGGAAGTGTCCAACTGAGAGATTAAGCGAATTCTGGAGAAAGTGGTAAATCCACAAATGAAGGACTGGAGCTATCGGTTGGGAGATGCACTATGGGCATATAGGATGGCCTATAAGACCCCGTTAGGAATGAGCCCTTTTCAGGTTGTCTATGGTAAGGCATGCCACCTTCCGGTGGAAGTTGAGCACAAAGCCTATTGGGTGGTGAAACAGTGTTATGGACATCACCAAGGCGGGTGTAGCCCAGAAATTGCAACTGGAGGATCTTGAATGTCTTAGAATGGATGCATATGAGAATGCCCGGATTTACAAAGAAAAGACTAAGGCATTCCATGATCACCATATTCGGAAGAAGGATTTTCAAGAAGGTGACGAAGTTCTTGATGCCAGGGCATCTAGGCCAGTTTTACTGACCTTTTCTTTACTGTTTTAGGGTAGTTTCATGCATTTTCTTAGTGAATAAGGCAAGTTTTGGGTGAATATACACTTACACATTGATTCAAGCAACTATTGGGAATTTTGCATGATTTCATGAGATTTTTGCTAGAATTGCATGATAACTTGATGATGCATAATCTCATGACCTTAGCTAGAGCTTTGATGCACTTTAATTGCTTAATTTCAGGACAAATGAAGCATGGAAGAACCATGTTAGCATTCACGTTAACTTAGTTAACGAGAACACTAACGTGGAATGGCAAGGAGCTTGCAACGTTAATGAGAAAAGTGATCACCAATAACGCCTGCGAAGCCATTAGCTCACGCTAATAGCCACGTTAACTAAGTTAACATGGTAGTTAACGTAGAAGAAAAAGGGGAACTCCACGTTAACGAGAAAAGTGAACACCACTAACGTTGGGAAACTAGGCAATGCCCCATGTTAAGAGTCACGTTAACTTAGTTAACGTGAACTCTAACGTGGAAGAGAAGCAACAACGCCAACGTTAGTGACACTCACTTTTGTCACTAACGTTGGATCATTAGCATTGCCTACGTTAATTCTCACGTTAAGATTGTTAACGTGAAAGTTAACGTGGAGTTGAATTCAAAGAACCAACATTAGTGACACTCACTTTTGCCACTAACGTTGGGAGATGGCTTCATTTACTACGTTAAGAGCCACGTTAACTTAGTTAACGTGAGTCCTAACGTAGGAACTTTAGGCAATTGGAGCGTTAGTGACAAAGGTGAGTGTTACTAACGCTCTCGAAGGTGAAGAACACCCACGTTAAGAGCCACGTTAGCTAAGCTAACGTGAGACTTAATGTAAGGGCAAGAGGCAAGCCAACGTTAATGGGAAAAGTGAGTCCCATTAACGTTGGCCAAGGATTGAATAGGAGACGTTAGTAGTCACGTTAAGACTACTAACGTTGGAGTTAACGTGGGTATATAAGGGTGGAACGTTAGTGTAAAAAGTGAATACCACTAACGTTCTCGCACCCAAAAATGTGACTCAACGTTAATCTCACTAAATGCCCAATCCTAACTCATATTTCTCTGCAAGCTGGGCCCACTAAAGATGAGAACTGCTTCAACTCAAGGTCCAGAGCCCACATCCAAGACTTGAAGAACTCACTAGAAGATCATTAGGAGTAGTATATATATGAGTAGTTTTGAACTAGAGAGAAGCTTGGCACTTCTGGGCACTACTCTCTATAGATTTACTTTTTCTGCACTTTAGCATGGATTCTTCTTTTCTGCTATTTTTCATTTCTAGAGCTATGAACAACGAAACCCCTTTCATTGGGTTAGGGAACTCTGTTGTAATTTGATGGATCAATTATAGTTTTCATTCTTCTTCTTCTCTCTTTTCTCTTGATCTTACTAGAAAGCTTTCAATCTTAATTCAATTGGTTAGTTGTCTTGGAAAAGAAACTCTCCATAATTGGATCTCCTTTGAGCCTTGGAAAAGGGATGAGGAGATCATGCTAGAAATGCTTTCTCATGTTGGACCAAATTGGGGTTTGGATGGATATTGTGACATGTAATCCTACCAACACTTTGATTTAGGAATACATGTGGTATAATCAGTGACCACACTTCAAATCTTCCCATGAGCAATTAAATCAAGGAATTGGGCAATTGTTCAAGCTTAGAGAGATTGGATTGCCAAGGAATTGGGATCCAATCACTTAAGATTGCCAAGGAGATAAATGAATGCATTAATTGAGAAAGAGATGAGAATGAATTTGATCCGGAGAATGCAATATCTCCTGAACCCAATGATTTCCCCATATCTTATCTTACCCATTCTCTTTACTTTCTGCCATTTAATTTCATGCTTATTACCCCAACTCCCCATTTAAGATTCTGCACTTTAATTCATGCTATTTACTTTCCAGTCATTTAATTTTCTGCAAATTCCAAATCCAATTTCTGCTCAGCTCAACTAGCATTTTCTTCTAACTAAAATTGCTTGACCAATCAATCCCCTGTGGGATTCGACCTCACTCTACTATGACTTTTACTTGACGACAATTCCGTATACTTCCGAAGGGAAATTTGTTGAGAGACAAGTTTTCACGCATCAAGTTTATGGCGCCGTTGCCGGGGATTGATTTTGAATCAACAATGATTAAGTTTGAAGATCACTAGATTGAGCATTTTTCCTTTTTGTTTAGTTTATTCAGTCAATTTTTGTTAGTTGTTTTGATTTATTCCTCACCCCTGCACCCCTTTAGTTTTGTTTCGCTCTTCATTTCTTTGTTTATTATAATTCTGCTCACTAACCCACTAAATGTTTGATAATTTGAATCACTCACACTAACAATTACTCTAAGAAAACTAGTTTCAGCATTTTAACTCTTGCTGTGCAATCTGTTGTATGACAGGGAGAAGAGAAGGAGCTTCAACATCCTTTGATTCAGAACCTGAAAGAACCCTTTGGAGACGACGAAGGGAGACAAGAGGAAAAAGGATTATTGGTGCTGAGGAAGCAGAGGAAGAGTATTTTGAACCCAACATGGAAGAGAATTTGGAGAACAACCGTGAAGAGGAGGCTCATAATCAAGGCCATGCCAACCGTGTTGGGCAAGAAAGGAGGGTCTTAGGATCCTATATCAATCCTAATCATGGAAACTGTGGGAGCAGCATTCAGAAACCTACCATACATTCCAACAATTTCGAGCTAAAACCCCAGCTCATCACTTTGGTACAAATTAATTGCTCATTTGGAGGAGGTGCTCAAGAAGACCCTAACCAACACTTAACCACCTTCTTGAGGATTTGTGACACAGTGAAGTCCAATGGAGTCCACCCTGATGTCTATAGGTTGCTCTTGTTCCCCTTTTCACTCAAGGACAATGCATCCAAGTGGCTTGAATCCTTTCCAAAGGAGAGCTTGACTAATTGGGAAGAGGTGGTGAACAAGTTTTTGGCAAGGTTTTACCCCCCTCAAAGGATCAATAGGCTGAGAACTGAAGTGCAGACGTTCAGACAGCAAGATGGGGAGACACTTTATGAAGCTTGGGAAAGGTTCAAGGATCTAACAAGGAGATGCCCACCAAAGATGTTTAATGAGTGGGTCCAACTTCACATCTTCTATGAAGGTCTTTCATATGAGTCAAAGAAGGCTGTGGATCATTCATCAGAGGCTTTCTAAACAAGAAGAAAACCATTGAAGAAGTCATAGATGTCATTGAAACAGTTGCTGAAAATGACTACTTCTATGCATCAAAAAGAAGTAGCACCAGAGAAGTCATGGAGCTAAACCACATGGATGCCTTGCTAGCTCAGAACAAGATAATCACTAAGCAGCTAGCAGATCTTGCCAAGAAGGTGGAGGAGAACCAAATTGCAGCAGCCATCACTTCATCACCAGCTCAAGAAGGAGCAAACATAGGAGAAGAAGGTGACTGGGAGCAAGCCAACTATGTTGGAAACTCACCTAGACAAAGCCTTGATCCATACTCCAAAACTTACAACTCTGGATGGAGAAATCACCCCAACTTTGGATGGGGAAATCAACAAGATCAAGGGCAAGATCAGAGACGCCACAACTTCAAATCCAACAACCATGCAACTCATCAAAACACCTCACAGAGACATTACCAACACTCATCCAACCAATCTTCACAACCACCTAATCTCAACCTACCATCATTGATAGATGATAGACTCTCAAAGATTGAAGCTCTACTTGAAAGCTTGTGCAGAGAAGTTCAAGACAACAAGGTGTTTAAGGAAGAGGTACGAGCCAACATCAAAAACCAAGGAAAGAACATGAAGAGGTTGGAGTCCCAAGTAGGGTACCTATCTCAACAACTTCCCAAGTCCACTGATGGATTCCCCAGTGACACAGAGAAGAATCCAAGAGGAGAAACAAGGAAAGTAAGATGGGAAGAATGTAAAATGATAACCACAAGTGATGGATAAAGTATGAATGGAGTAGAACACCTTCAAAACAATCACAAAGAAAGCTAGGAGGAAGGAAGTTGTACAACTCAACCTACATCCAAAGAAGAGCTAAGGAAGAAGGATGTGTTGAACCCATATGCACCTTTTCCCCACAGGCTTAAAGGTGGTGTAGCAGGGAGAATGTACTCAAGGTTCCTTGATATGTTTGCATCTCTTGATGTAAATATACCCTTCATTAGAGCCCTCCAGCAAATGCCTTTCTACATCAAGTATATAAAGGAGCTACTAGCCATAAAGAGTCCATTGAAAGGTGGACAAACCATAAAGATGAACAAGGACTGCAGTGCCCTCATTCAACCAGGGGCACCTACAAAGAAGGAGGATCCAGGGAGTTTCCACATCCCTTCTGCCATAGGAGAAACAATGATTGACAAAGGGCTTTGTGACTTGGGAGCAAGCATCAATGTAATGCCTCTCTCCCTCATGAAGAGGCTCCAAATCAATGAACTAACTCCCACTGATGTAATTATCAGATTGGCTGACAAAACTCAAAGACAAGCAATAAGAGTGGTTGAAAATGTGCTGATAAAGGTTGGAAGCTACTACCTTCCCACAGATTTTGTTGTTCTGGAAATGGATGAGAATCCGATCTACCCCATCATTCTGGGAAGACCATTCCTAGCCACAGCCAGAGCACTCATAGACGTAGAGCGAGGAGAGCTGGTACTGAGGATACATGATGAGCAGCTCACCTTCAATGTCTTTAAACCCTCACAAGAATCAGATCATGATAACAGAAAGTTGATGAGGGAGCCAACCAAGGAAGCATTGATGCAAGAAACAAGCAGTGAAGCAGAAACAATACAAATAGAAGCCCCATTGGTTGGAAAGCCATGTGCTCAGGAAGAACCACATCAAAAGGGGATCCAAAAGAAACCAAAACCACTAGAGCCATGCAAAGCTAGCAACAAAAACCCCTTAGAGGAAGAATCTGTAGAAAGCAAGATAGCACTAAGAGAAACAAGGAAGAAAGTACCAGAAGATGGAGAAACAAGAAAATTCCTACGGAAGATTTCTCTCTAGGTGATGAAGTGATCTCTACATACTTCCCAACCATACCACCTCACCTTCCCACTATTCCATCTCAGCTACCCCCAGTGTATACTATCAACAAAATCATGTCCTTAGAGCATATGGAGCTTATCAACAAAGCTAATGGACATAGGTTCACTGCAAGAAGGGGGACTTCAAGCACTATCAGCCACCTTGACAAGAACCAAATGTCAAGCTAGTGACGCTAAAGAAGCGCTTCATGGGAGGCAACCCATGTTCTATAACTCCCTCTCTTTTAAATCTCTAATAATAGTAATAATGCAAGGTTCATGGATTTTCAGATCAATTTTGACAACCAATATAAGACTCCTTTACATGCAAAGTATAGTACATGATAGGTTTGGTGTTCAAAGCACTCCAAGTGGGTTTGAACACACTTTTTAAAAAAAAAAGCAATTCATTCCCCAAACTTGTTGCACCATATGACCACAAATAAGTTTGATGTACCACTGTTGCATGCATGGGCAGCTTAATGATTGATTGATGTGTATTCATGAATTCATGGAAAGAAATTAGTCAAAAAAAAAGAGAGAGATTTTTGTTTAGTTAGTTCATCCCTTGAATTTTCCCACCAATTTTTCAATTAATTTTCACATTCTCTCTTTTTCGTGTATAGGGAATCAAAAAGGACATTGATGGTACTTGATAGGACAAATGAGGAAGAAGGATTCGGCCACTACACCAAGGGAATTTCACACTTGTCCTCATAGGGAATGTCCTTGGAAGAGTTGCCATGCAACATCGGGAGTGGATGGCTTTGGAGACCGAACCAAGACCCTCATAAAAGAGGTGATCCTTGTGATTATTCAATCTCAAAACCCCAACCGTCCACTATCAAACAACACCATCAATCCACACCCTTCAACAATTGCCATCTCTCTATATAAACCCCTTCACACAACCTTTCCGTACACACCCTATATCCCCATCTTTTTCACTTCTTTCTCTCGGCTATACATACTTCACGTACACCTTATATCCTCACCTTTCTTCCTTCTCTCAAAACACATTCTTCTAAGACACATTCTGCCTCACATCAACCGAATTCCATCTTCAACTTCATAGCCTTCACCATCTTCGCAAACTGATCCTCACTCATGGCATCATCAAGCTCCAAGAGGCAAAAAGGGAAGGGACCCATAGAGCATCCTCCTTTTGATGAAGTGCGATTTAGAACCTTCTATCATGCACTTCAGTATGGGTGGATGACTGAGAAGGAAATCATTTATGAACTAGGCTTTCAAGTCACAAAAGCTGAGTGCCCAGAAATCATAGAGAAGGTGGAACAATGCCGATGGGAGCTCCTCACCGACCCTGTCACAAGGGTGAATGCCACTCTAGTAAGAGAGTTCTATACAAATGCAGTTAGGTAAGACAAGAAGGATGACTCATACACAAGTTTTGTGAGAGGGGTCGTGGTAGACTTTAGCCCATGACTATCATGAAAGTGTTGAAATTGAGAAGCATACCCTTTGAAAAGGAGAGCTATCACTCGAGAATGGACCAAAACCCCAATTATGACCAGATTCTACAGGATATATGTATGCAAGGAGCAGATTGGGAGAGAGGTCCCAAGGGGAAGCCGAAATTTATAAAAAGAGGAGATCTTCTCCCTGAGGCTAAAAGATGGTTCGCAATTGTAAGGAGATCCATTCTCCCAGCTGGAAACAACTCGGAGGTGAACCTCAAGAGAGCAACGATGGTGCAATGTATAATGAAGGGAGGAAAGATCAAGGTTCATGAACTCATAGCTCAAGGCATTCGGAAGCTCACTGAGAAGAGTGACTCTGGAGGATAATTGGGTTATCCTAGCACTATCTTTCTCCTTTGCAAACTGGCCAGGGTGATATTCGAAGATGAAAACCCTGAGTGGATAAAGGTTGGTCTTCCACTCACTTATCGCCGGATGCACGCTGCTGCAACTCCATTACCTCCACGAAGGGTACGGAAGAGGCCAGCACATTGATAAAATCCAATTTGACGGTTTATCTTGTATTGAATTTAGAGTATTTTGATGACCTTTTCTTGCATTTAACCTATGAATTAGCATGGTTTTGTAATCTCTCCCGTATTTGTGCTTAAATGTAAAAACATGCTTTTTAAGCCCTATTTTGATGAATTCTAATTCCTCTTTGATTCCATAAGATGCCTTGATGTGTTTGCTAGTAATTTCAGGATTGAAATAGGCTAGGCATGGATCAAAGGGAGCAAGGAAGGAAGCATACAAGTGGAGAGAAGCATGAAAAGTCAAAGAAGTAAAATTAGCCAAGCACGCGCACGCGCACAAGGCGCTCGCGCGCACATTGCAGAATCGGCCAGGGGCGCGCACGCGTACCGTGCACGCACGCGTCGAAGCCGGCACATGACTTCATTAAAACAACACGTGCCTGGCGATTTGGAAGGGTTTCTGAACCCATTTTGGCGCCAATTGCTGATAGAAAGAAATAAAAGGATCAAGGATTGAAGGGAAAAAGAGTTAGTTCATTACCATTAGTCATAGTTTTAGTTTTAGAGTAGTTTTAGAGAGAGAAGCTCTCACTTCTCTCTAGAATTAGGATTAGGTTTAGGTTAATCTCTCTTCTTAGATCTAGGTTTAATTCATGCTTTGATTCACTTCTCCTTTATCAATTCTTAATCTTCTCCTTTTCCTCTTTCTAGTTATGTGCTTTAATAATTGTAATTTTTCATTTTATTTTGGATAGATTGTTATTTCTTTGTTTTCTTTCAATAATGCAATTTGAGGTAATTCATGATAATTGTGATTTCCTTGATTGTTTTTGTTAATTCTTTGCAATAATTGTTGTTAGATTTTATTCTTGTTGTTGATTTACTATGCTTTCCTTTTATACCTTCCAAGTGTTTGATGAAATGCTTGGTTGGATTTTAGTGTAGGTTTTGTTCCTCTTGGCCTAGGTAGAGTGATTAGTGACTCTTGAGTTATCTAACTTATTTGTTGATTGATAATTAGAAGTTGCAAATTGATTTGAATGCCTCTAAAGCTAGTCTTTCTTTTGGGAGTTGATTAGGACTTGAGGAATCAAATTGATTCATCCACTTGACTTTCCTCCATGATTAGAGGTTAACTAAGTGGGAGTAATGAACAATTTGTCATCATAATTGAGGATGATAACTAGGATAGGACTTCTAGTACTCATATCTTGCCAAGAGCTTTGTTAGTTGTTAGTTTATTTTCTTTGCCATTTATATTTCTTATCTAAAATCTTAAAAACCCCAAATATAACTCACAACCAATAACAAGACACTTCATTACAATTCCTAGGGAGAACAACCCGAGGTCCAATACTTCGGTTTATAAATTTTAGGGGTTTGTACTAGTGACAAACAACTTTTTGTATGAAAGGATTATTGTTTGGTTTAGAAACTATACTTTACAACGAGATTTCATTAGTGAAATTTTAAACCGTCATAAATCCAATCATCAAAATGGCGCCGTTGCCGGGGAGTTGCAATGGTGTTATGTTTTTGGTTATTGTACATATGTGAATAGTGTGAATAGGATTGTCTTTTGCTTGTTTTCTAGTTTTTGTTAGTTTTATTTTGTTTTTCTACTATGAATTCTCACTTTGGCTATGAGTTTGGTTCTAATTGTGTTGTAGGAAATGTGAACTTCAATGATGACGCTCATTGTGGATGGAATAATCTATATGCCTATGAACCTTATCCTCAACATGAACCTCAACCATACTCACAAGCCTTTCCACATCAAGCACCTTCCTATGATCCATATCCACCATATGACCAATCACCCATACCATATTCTTATGACCTTTATGAGCAAAAACCCTTAGAACCACCACAACCCCATCAAGATTACTTCCAAGAACCACCTCAATACACACAATCTCCACAACCTTACCAAGAAGAACCACCTTCCTACCATGAACCCTCTCTCCAAAATGATGAACCTTCCTACCCACCCCAAACCTCAATAGACGATCCTCTCACTTTGTTACTTCAAGGATAAGAAGCCATGAAGCGGGATACACTTGAGTTTGTGACCAATTTGACCAAGGTGGTGCATACTTTAGCCCACCAATGTTTGAATACTCAAGGTACTTCTGTGACCACATGTGAAAGGTTAAAAGAAGAGCAAAGCATGAAGGAGAAATTAGAAAATTCGGTGGAGAAGGAGGAGTCAAATTTTGTGTTGGAACAATTGGAGAAGCCTATAATCATTGGAGAGAAGGAAGAAGTGGTTGAAGATTTAGGAGATGTTGAAAGTCCATGGGAATGTAGCATCATGGAGAACTCTTCCAAGAAGCTTGATATTGATGATGAGGAGGGTGCACAACCTCCAAGGCATATCATCGTTGGAGACTTGGAAGAGGCTTATCAAGAGATGGATTCAATCATGGATGAATTTCTATCTACAATCGAATCCTCTCCCATTGGACATGGAGTTGAAATTATAGAAGAGTGTGCACAACCTCCCATACCCTTGGTGAGCAACGAAAAAGAGAGTGAATTGGAGGAGAGCTACCAAGAGGGAAAAGTTGGCATGGTGTATATCGAAATTGAAGAATATGAAGAGGTTGATCACGAGATGGATTCATTCATCAATGAATTCCTATCCAAAATTGAATCACCTCCTATTAGGCAAGAAATCAAAGTTCTTGAAGGCAACACCAAGCCATGTGATAAAAGGGGAAAGGTTGAAATCGAGGAAGCTCGCAAAGAGGTGGAAATACACAAAGAAGAGCACAAGGAAGTAGACCTTGCATTGTCTAAGTGTGGGGAGGTCTCCCTTCCCAAGTCACCATCCAACACAACATTCAAGTGGGTAAAATTCTTATCTCTAAGCTTTAATTTCTCACTTGAATATGGTTTATTGAAACGGATGGACAACTTAGAGCTCTTTGTGGAATTAAAAGCAAGAATGAGTTGTGTAGTGGTTGCAAGTTAGGAATTAGGCTCATTAAGGTCAAAGCTTCAAGGTATAGGAACGATGTTTGGAAGAATGCCACTTTACAAGGGTCTCAACGGAAGGCTTGGTATGTTAAAGAAAGTTCTATATGTCAACCACCCGGAAAGAGAGAGTATGAAGACCAAATCGAAGACGGGTGCGAAAACAAGATATGGGATCCCGGTTCGCTATGTGAAGACCAACTATGGGGACTCATATCTTGGGTAGAAATCTACCCTAGATTGGTGAAGATGGTTGGAAATTCTGTCAACCAATTGAGAAGTAAAGATCCTTGGAAATTCAAGGATGAGTACAAACACAAGCCACCATGACAATGAGTCTCTCAACATGTCCAACTTAAGGACTTAAAATACAAGTGCTAGGTGGGAGACACCCCACCATGGTAAACTCTTTCCATACCCTTTTAATTTTGCTTAATAAGTGATTTGAGTTGCCATTGTAGGTAGATGTCTCATATAGATTTGTTTGAACAACTTAATTGTTAGCATAGTCACATGTATGTTGTGTTTAGTAGTAGATGAATAATATCAAATTGCATTTTTTTGTGAATTGTATGATGGTTGATTGAATAAAGAGTTGTGAGCAGTATAGGGAGTACCTGAGCACAATTTTTCTGCTTAAAAGAAAAAAAAGAGAGGGGTGGACGCGCGTGCACAATGTACACGCACGCGTTCATGAGCGGATGCATCATCACCCAAATTCCAGAGAGTTGGGCCTCTCTTGGGCAAATACTATGCCCTGAACCCAACCCAACCCACGCTGATGCGCACTACGTGCGTGCGCGCCGCTCACGAGAACAAGGAAGTGCACACGGACGCACACCAGCCGCGTCCGCATCGATCTGCTGCTGCAACTTCGGAGCCAATCTCTAGAGAGTTGCGCTGGATCTGGGGCAACTTTGAGCTCCCAGCCCAACTCGTCTCGCGCGGACGCGCACTCGTCGCGTGCACGCCCATATGCCAAAAGGAGGAAAGAACGCGAGCGCACGCATCGCGCTTGCGCGCTTTATGCTGCACTATCAATGTACGCGAACGCGCACTTGCCGCGTGCGTGTCCCCTATATGATGCCGCCACTCCGGGCCATTGTCCAGAGAGTTGGGCGTGCGTCAAGCCCACTCTAGGCCTCTAGCCCAACTCAATGTACGCGTGCGCGCACTATATGCGCATGCGCATCTTTAGAGTTTCCCCATCCACGCATGAGCACGCTGTACCCACACGCGTAGGTCCTTAATCTCGCCAATGTACGCGAACGCGCACGGTGTGCGCCCGCGTCGATTCGAAAAGAAGATAACCCTAGTGCGTGAAGAGTGCTGCGCAGTAGCGCACATCTCTTTTCCCCCCATCATCTTCTTCCTCCTCTCTCCTTCAACCTCCGCCAATAGCAGCGACGGCCACCGCCGCTACCGGCAACCATCGTCTGTCATCTCTCTCCCACGTTCAACCTCTCTATTCCCCCATTCTCTCGCTCTGCACACCACCTGTCCCTGCCCGAACCACCTCTGCCATCACTGCCGTCGACAAGCACTCGGCGGCTCCTCCCTTTCTTTCTCCATTCACACTCTCCTCTCACTCTCCCTCTCTCACCACCACCAGCTCCACCGTCACTCTGCCCTCTACTCTACCGAGCACCACCACTGCTCCGCCGTGACCGCCATCCTCCGCGGCGGTGCTCTGGCCTACTCATTTCTCTGCCACCCCCACTTCCCATTTCCATTTCTTTTTACTCTGCTCCCAGGTTCCTGCTCCAACTCTGTTCTCTATTAATTTTTCATTTTTGTTAGCTACTGTTAGTTTTCTGTAGTTAGTTAGAGTTGAAATTTTGCATGTTAGGTCAGTTAGAAATAATTGCGGTTAGGTAGCTAGAACTGGATAGAGGATTCTAGGCCTGATAAGTGCTCCGTTTGTGCATATTTGCTGTTTGTTTACTTGGGTATTGTATGCTGATTTTGGGTTGCTATTTTATGCAATATGTGTTGCTGGGTACTATTTCACTGCTGCTGTGCTTAATTGAGGTTATTTCCTGCTGTTTGTGCTACTTTGCTATCCGGGAGCGTCCAATTTTAAGCTGAAATGCTGCCCAATTTTCGGGAGATCTATTTTCATCTTAATCTCTATTGTAATTTGGGCGAATTTCCGTTTCCTTTTGACTTCCGGTACTTGCACCAATCATTGTGAACATGAACCAGAACTTCTCTTTTATTTGAGCCTAAATATCATCATACCACTAATCCACCTTTCTAACTTACTAATTTCTTTAACCATTTAACCTTCTTTAACCATTCTTTCAAAAGTATGATGATATTATCGCTTAATGAGTAAGAGTTGTTAACTTTAGTGAACATTGCATTCTTGATTTACTTGTTCACTTGTGCTTACTTGATACCAATTCTTTTCAAGTTCAGTTCACATCATAATTGTTGTTAGTCAATTGATATTCTGAACATGCTTTCTCTGTTACATGCTAAGTGTTTCATTGCTTATATTCTATCATATTTTTCAGGATGTCGGATAAAGGAAAAGCTATAGCCACTACCTCCAAGAAAAGAAAACATTCTACACCCTCTGTTCCCTCCACTTACAAGAATTATGCTAAGAATCCACTGAATGATGAAGAAAAGGAAAATCAGTTGCTACCCTCTACCGATCCAACAAGGTTTCCCAATCTTTACTGTGAGCTTCGCTTCCAAAAATATCGGACGACGAAGCTGAATACTGAGAAGAAATTACTCCTACCTAATGATGTGAGACGAGCCATTACTAGTCGCATCCTAGAGTTGGGTATGGACTTTGTTGATAGAGATTTGGGAGATATCAACATTTCTTGGGTTAAGGAATTTTATTGCAACTTCTTCCGTCCCACTTTGGATTCAGTTCAGGTGAGGGGTAGAGAGATTATGATCACTGAGTCAGCCATAGAGGAGGCATTGCAGTGCTGACATCTCCTTGATGGCACCTGCGCTCACCAGCAGGCTGAGATAGCTATTCACAGCATGACCTTTGATTATGAGGCGCTTAGGCGCGTGATTGGTTTACCGGAAGCCACTTGGGTCATGGATGCGACCAACACTAAGCCTAAAGGGATGCTTTTTGCTCATCTGACTAGAGAGGCCAAGACATGGCAGATGATCTTCGCTCACTACGTCTTGCCCACCACTCACTTTTCTGAGATCCCTATGGAGATGCTACTCTTGATTGGTTGTGTTATGGAGGGAAAGGAAGTTTATTTTTCCCGATTGATCCGACAAAGCATGTGGCGAGCCCATATTCGTGGCCTCCTTCCTTTTCCTGTCGTGATTACCAGCATGGCATCACTGGCAGATGTTCCTAGCCATGATGATGATGTGATACCACCGCCGCTAGAGGACGGTGCCAAGGAGGTCACTATACCTTGGGGCACTAGGGTGACTGAGAGACCCCTGTCTAGGCGCCGCTCTAGGGCTAGAGCAGTGGTAGGGGCAGCCGGACCTTCAGCCTCGACAGCAGCCCTATCCTCTTCTACAGCAGCAGCCCCATCTTCTTTGACAGTCCCTTCTTTAGCTCCTGAGCCCACATATCTACTGGTTCAGCGTCTGTTTCGATTTTTGGAGTGCGAAAAGCGCCACATCAAACGCCGACTAGATCGGATGGATCAGGCACTCATCTTCCTGGGCGCTGAGTTACCCCCACTTCCAGACTCTTCAGCCTCCGATGAGCAGGAGGAGGACACCCATGAGGAGCCACTTCAGTAGGACGCACCTCTAGCTGCACCAGAAACAGAGATTCAGCAGCCTCAGACAGAGTCAGCACCTATCGTTGTACCTTCCCCTGATCCTCAGGTTTAGCATCGAGGACGATGCTCGATCTTAAGTGTGGGGAGGTCACCGGTAGCATCATTAGAGGACCGGTGAACATTTTGGCCATTTTCCTAGCTATCTTATTTTGCATACCTTTGTATATATTTGATGCATTTTGAGTTTATTTTGGATACTCTTGCTATTTTGGTTCGTTTTGGATACCTTTACTGCTTATTTTGGACTTTTAGATGTTTTGGATGATACATTCCATACTTTTAGTTGGATTTTTCTTTATACATTTGTGCATATCTTCTTTTGTATATCTTCCTTTTTAGTTTGTGGTTGTGATTAGAAACCATGTTTGAAATTGCAAAAAACTTAGTCACCCTTTTCGCATAAGAAGTTGGTTTTAAGTGAAAAAGTAAAGGGTAAACTAATGAATTTTTGAATTTTTCAATCACAACAATGCTTAGTCAAATATTGAGATTTTCCAAGAAAACTTGCTTATAAGGAACCAACCCAATTGATTGAAGAAAATTTTTGGTGAAACTTGTTTGAATTTCATATTTTGTGGATCATGTATTGAGCTAAGAACACAAGCTTGTGAGACTTGAGCCTATTGATGTGGTTACATTTTATAACCACTTATTTTCCATTCTTGTGTGCAATTGTTCTCTTTCTGTGATTGTGATCCTTGATTTGCTTGATTCTATATGTCCATTTATTTCTTGTATTCATGCATTTGTATGATTGAGGCCATTATTTCATTAGCCCACATACCCAAATAGCCTACCTTTTATTCTCCATTGTTAGCCAATTTTGAGCCTATGCTTAACCAACTTATTCTCATTTTAGCTCATTACAAGCCCAAGGCGAAAAACCAATGAAAGTCCCTTGTTTGGATCTTTGATTAGCCTAGGCTAGTGAGAGTGTTTATTATTCAAAGTTGGTGAGGCTTGGGAACATTGAATGGGATAAAAAGGGTGGTACACTTTCATATTTAGGAATTGGGAACATATTCATATATTGATTGAATGTATAAGACCTTATGCAATTGATGCCCTTGTAGAAAGTATAAAAAAAAGGAAAATAAAAAGAGAAGAGAAAAATGAAAAGAAAAGAAAAAAATAGAAAAAGAAAAAAAAAGAGAAAAAGAAAAGTAATAAAAAGGGGACAAAATGCCCCAAAGTGAAGTTCAATGAAAGGGAATCAATGCATAAGCGTTATGAATCAAGGAGTAAGATGCATGAATATGTAAGAAAAAAAAGTGAAGAATGGGTAGTTAGAGTAGTTTGAATTTGTATAGGTCATTACATAGTTAGGTGGGAAAGTCTATGCTAATCCAAGATCTAAACTCTAGTCCACTTAACCATAAATGATCCTACCTTGATCCTAACCCCATTACAACCTAAATGAAAGACCTCATGATGAATGTATGCATGCATGGAATAAGTGTTGATTATTAGAAGAAGATCAATTTTTGGAAAGCATGATTAGAAGAGAATTGAGTGAATTAACCCTTAAACACTTGAGTGAATATAGCGGATACACATCTGGTGAGAGTTCAAAAGTTCAATCACATGTGTTCACTCATATTATCTATATTCTTGCAAGCATGAATTTCTTTTGATAATTCAATACAATTGTGGTTTGGACTTAATTCCTATTGTCCTAGCTGTTGTGCTTACACATGTTCTCTTGGGAATTGATTTGTTTGAACTAAGCATTTGCATTCACTTTAGGTAGTTGCATTTAGATAGGTTCATATAGTTTAGTGCATTCAAATAAATGTCATACCCCTTAGTTCCTTCTTATTTTAGCATGAGGACATGCTAAGGTTTAAGTGTGGGGAGGTTGATAAACCCCAATTTGACGGTTTATCTTGTATTGAATTTAGAGTATTTTGATGACCTTTTCTCACACTTAGCCTATGAATTAGCATGGTTTTGTAATCTCTCCCGTATTTGTGCTTAAGTGTAAAAACATGCTTTTTAAGCCTTATTTTGATGAATTCTAATTCCTCTTTGATTCCATAAGATGCCTTGATGTGTTTGCTAGTAATTCCAGGATTGAAATAGGCTAGGCATGGATCAAAGGGAGCAAGGAAGGAAGCATACAAGTG
>NC_029772.3:40247283-40250043 GCF_000817695.3 Arachis duranensis | reverse complement strand
ACTAAGTGGGAGCAATGAACAATTCTCATCACAATTGAGGAGGATAACTAGGATAGGACTTCTAGTTCTCATATCTTGCCAAGAGCTTTGTTAGTTGTTAGTTTATTTTCTTTGCCACTTATGTTTCTTGTCTAAAATCTTAAAAACCCCAAAAATAACTCACAACCAATAACAAGCACTTTATTGTAAATCCTAGGGAGAACGACCCGAGGTTTAAATACTTCGGTTTATAAATTTTAGGGGGTTTGTACTAGTGACAAACAACTTTTTGTATGAAAGGATTATTGTTTGGTTTAGAAACTATACTTTACAACGAGATTTCATTAGTGAAATTCTAAACCGTCAAAAATCCAATCATCAGCATGTTGCGAATTTTCTTTATGATGCGTTAGCGTTAGGCACGCATGTGGATGGTTGTGGGTGGCGACGAGGAGGCGGGCTCGGCCGGTGGTGGTCGTTGTTGCTGTCGATGGTTGTGGGTGGCGACGAGGAGGCGGGCTCGGCCGGTGGTGGTCGCGGGCTCGGCTATGGTTGCCTTGGTGGCCTTGATGGCTGTGGGTGGCTATGGACGCTGGCGCCGAATCTCATTTAGGTTAGGGGAAAGAGGAAGAAAAGGGAAGAAAGGGGGGAGTATCAGATTAGGGTTAGTGGTTTCGCGAACAGCTTTCTCCTTTTTTTTTAAAAAAATGCCAAAACTATATCGTTTGGCATATGAATTTGCAAACCACTGAACCGTAAAAAAATCGGGCGGTTCTTCCGGTTCGCCGGTTAACCACCGGTTTGACCGGTTTTTTGCCAGCCGGTTATTAGCGTTACCCGGACCTGTTAGGTGACCGGTTCCCGGTTTTTCCGATTGAACCGGCCGGTCCGGTCCGGTTTTCAGAACCATGGCTGTTATTGATTTTGAATATGTTTTGCTGCTTCTGTTTGTTGCTTCATGATGAATATTTTGATTATTTTCATGGTTTTTTGAAGTTGTTTTCTGGTCTTTGGTTTTCTGATTGTGAAGTTGTTTTCTGGTCTTTGGTTTTCTGATTGTTATAGATGGAACAATCACAAAGTAACCCACAGCCACAAGATTCTCAAACTGGTTCATCCAGAGGTAAATCTGATCCAGCTTGGTAGTATTTTACAGTGAAGTATGACAAAAATAACAAGGCTCAATATACATGTATTTTCTGCTTGAATACTTACAATAGAGGGGGGATATATAGAATGAAATATCATCTTGCAAAGATCCCTGGACAAATTAAAGTTTGTAACAAAGTAACTGAAGATGTTGAACTTCAATTCAAAAGGCTTTTGGAGGAAAATAAAAAAATAAGGCAGAAAAAAGAAAATATACAGCTAATTATTATGATGTGGAAAGTGAAACACAAGCGGAAGAAGAGGGTGAAGCACCTAATCCTGTACAACCTCTGACTCCTGCAACAATGGGAGACAAAGGAAAGAGAAGAGCGATTGCTGCTACTCCAATTGGAAGTTATTTTAAGGAAAGGACTATGCCAGGCTCTCAACCAGCTTTGAAAAGTGTCTTGGCCAGTAAACAAGTTAATCACAAGGTTAAGTTGGGGCTTGCAAGATGGATCATTGATGCACAGATTCCATTCAATGCAATTCAATCGCCTTACTTTCAACCTGCCTTGGATGGCGTTGCTGCAATTGGACCTGGTTTCAAGGGACCGTCATATGACGAAATGAGAGTTCATTTGCTGGCCGATCTTAAGAAGGAGTGTCAGTTGCTTGTGGAAGGTTATAGGAGCTCGTGGAAAAGGACTGGTTGTACACTGATGGCAGATGGCTGGACTGATCAAAGGCAGCGTACGTTAATTAATTTTCTAGTTTATTGTCCTGCTGGTATGTCATTTGTTAAGTCTGTTGATGCTTCTGATATGATAAAAACTGCCGATACCTTGTTTAAATTGTTTGCTGAGGTTATTGAGTGGGTTGGGTCTAGTAACATTGTGCATGTGGTTACTAATAATGCTGCAAATTATGTATCTGCTGGAAAACTCATTCATGAAAAGTATCCAAACATTTTTTGGTCTCCTTGTGCTGCTCATTGCATCAATCTTATATTGAAAGACATAGCAAGTCTTCCTCATATAGCTGACCTTGCCTCTCGTGCTTCAAAAGTGACTGTCTTTGTTTACAATCATATGATTTTCTTGTCATGGCTTAGAAAAAGAAAAGAATGGAAAGAAATTGTTCGACCAGGAGTAACACGTTTTGCTACTGTTTTCATTACTTTGAAAAGTATATATGATCATAAGGAACACTTGCAAGCATTGGTGGTGGACAAATATTTCACTTCTCATAAATTATCCAAGAGTGTCAATGGGAAGATGGTTAGTTCAATTATCTTGGATAGTAAGTTTTGGGAGGATTGTTTTACTACTGTTATGCTTGTTGGTCCTCTAATTAAGTTATTGAGGCTTGTTGATGCTGATGAGAAACCTTCTCTGGGTATCGTGTATGCGGGCATGCAAAGAGCCAAAATTAATATCAAGACAATGTTTAGAAATAGGAAATCTGCATACACACCTTATACAAGTATCTTGAAAATGCAGTGGGATAAGCATTTGAAGCGTGACCTCCATGCAGCAGCATACTTTTTGAATCCAGATTACTTCTATAGTGAGGGGTTTGTTGAGAAGGCAAATATCTTGAGGTCTTTGCTTGATTTATTTGATATTGAAACTCTTTGCAATGACTCGGTTGCCGCAATGCAAGAGATACAGTTGTATCGAGATCGAAAAG
>NC_029772.3:40244850-40247035 GCF_000817695.3 Arachis duranensis | reverse complement strand
ATTGTAACTTTAATTTTTTCTTGGTTTTCTATTTTATTTTATTAGATGGAGGAGATGTGGAACTTGATGTGGATTTCCCTAATGGTGCTGATTCTTCAAATACAGCTTCTTTTGGTGGTACTTCTGATGATGGTGGCTTTGGATTATCTGTATATGATAGAGATGTTGGAACACTTAATGATAATTATGATTTTTGATGAGTTGCACCTTTGATTAGTTGAAAACTTGCTAGTAATTGTATCTTTTGAATGTAGAACATTATGGGTTTGTCATTATGTACGTTTTATTTTTTGTTTACTTAAAAACTTTGATGTTTGAAGTTGTTTGTGAACCTCTAATATTAAGTAATAAATAATTTATTATGTGAAATATTAAATTTTATTAAGTTAGAGATCATTGAATTTATATACTTAAGATTATTTTAAATTTTTTTTTGGATGGGATAAAAAGGGTAGTACACTTTCATATTTAGGAATTGGGAACATATTCATGTATTAATTGAATGTATAAGACCTTATGCAATTGATGCCTTTGTAGAAAGTATAAAAAGAAAAAAAAAAGAGAAGAGAAAAATGAAAAAAGAAAAAAAAGAGAAAAAGAAAAAGTAATAAAAAGGGGACAAAATGCCCCAAAGTGAAGTTCAATAAAAGGGAATCAATGTATAAGTGTTACAAATCAAGGAGTAGAATGCATGAATATGTAAGAAAAAGTGAAGAATGGGTAGTTAGAATAGTTTGAATTTGTATAGATTATTATATAGTTAGGTGAGAAAGTTTATGCTAATCCAAGATCTAAACTCTAGTCCACTTAACCATAAATGATTCTACCTTGACCCTAACCCCATTACAACCTAAATGAAAGACCTCATGATAAATGTATGCATGCATTGAATAAGTGTTGATTGTTAGAAGAGAATCAATTTTTGGAAAGCATGATTAGAAGAGAATTGAGTGAATTAACCCTTAAACACTTGCAAGCATGAATTTCTTTTGATAATTCAATACAATTGTGGTTCGGACTTGATCCCTATTGCCCTAGCTCTTATGCCTACACATGTTCTCTTGGAAATTGATTTGTTTGAACTAAGCATTTGCATTCACTTTAGGTAGTTGCATTTAGATAGGTTCATGTAGTTTAGTTGCATCTAATGAATGTCTTACCCCTTAGTTCCTTCTTATTTTAGCATGAGGACATGCTAAGGTTTAAGTGTGGGGAGGTTGATAAACCCCAATTTGACGGTTTATCCTGTATTGAATTTAGAGTATTTTGATGACCTTTTCTCGCATTTAACATATGAATTAGCATGGTTTTGTAATCTCTCCCGTATTTGTGCTTAAGTGTAAAAACATGCTTTTTAAGCCCTATTTTGATGAATTCTAATTCCTCTTTGATTCCATAAGATGCCTTGATGTGTTTGCTAGTAATTCCAGGATTGAAATAGGCTAGGCATGGATCAAAGGGAGCAAGGAAGGAAGCATACAAGTGGAGAGAAGCATGAAAAGTCAAAGAAGTAAAATTAGCCAAGCACACGCACGCGCACAAGGCGCTCGCGTGCACATTGCAGAATCGGCCAGGGGCGCACACGCATACCGTGCGCGCACGCGTCAAAGCCGGCACATGACTTCATTAAAACAACACGTGCCTGGCGATTTGGAAGGGTTTCTGAACCCATTTTTGCGCCAATTGCTGATAGAAAGAAATAAAAAGATCAAGGATTGAAGGGGAAAAGAGTTAGTTCATTACCATTAGTCATAGTTTTAGTTTTAGAGTAGTTTTAGAGAGAGAAGCTCTCACTTCTCTCTAGAATTAGGATTAGGTTTAGGTTAATCTCTCTTCTTAGATCTAGGTTTAATTCATGCTTTGATTCACTTCTCCTTTATCAATTCTTAATATTCTCCTTTTCCTCTTTTTAGTTATGTGCTTTAATAATTGTAATTCTTCATTTTATTTTGGATAGATTGTTGTTTCTTTGTTTTCTTTCAATAATGCAATTTGAGGTAATTCATGATAATTGTGATTTCCTTGATTGTTGTTGTTAATTCTTTGCATTCAATTATTGTTAGAATTCATTCTTGTTGTGATTTACTATACTTTTCTTTTGTACCTTCCAAGTGTTTGATGAAATGCTTGGTTGGATTTTAATGTAGGTTTTGTTCCTCTTGGCCTAGGTAGAGTAATTAGTGAC
>NC_029772.3:40224701-40244810 GCF_000817695.3 Arachis duranensis | reverse complement strand
TGAGTTATCTAACTCCTTTGTTGATTGATAATTAGAAGTTGCAAATTGATTTGAATGCCTCTAAAGCTAGTCTTTCTTTTGAGAGTTGATTAGGACTTGAGGAATCAAATTGATTCATCCACTTGACTTTCTTCCATGATTAGAGGTTAACTAAGTGGGAGTAATGGACAATTTGTCATCACAATTGAGGAGGATAACTAGGATAGGACTTCTAGTACTCATATCTTGCCAAGAGCTTTGTTAGTTGTTAGTTTATTTTCTTTGCCATTTATATTTCTTGTCTAAAATCTTAAAAACCCCAAATATAACTCACAACCAATAACAAGACACTTCATTACAATTCCTAGGGAGAACGACCCGAGGTCCAATACTTAGATTTATAAATTTTAGGGGTTTGTACTAATGACAAACAACTTTTTATATGAAAGGATTATTGTTTGGTTTAGAAACTATAATTCACAACGAGATTTCATTAGTGAAATTCTAAACCGTCAAAAATCCAATCATCACTCATCAAGCTGAAGAAGAACAACATCCACAAGAGCAAGTTTCAGCCACCCTAAACATGCACCAACTGCAGGAGGCTATTGACACCTTATCTAGGCAATGCATGGCAAATCAAGAGGCGCAAAGGGAGCTCCAAATACAATCAAGGGATCACCATGAAGAGTCACTTTCTAGATGGATAAATCAACAAGGGGAATGGCAAAAACAACTGATAGATCAACAATTGGAACAAGGAAGACAATGGAGTGAATCCTTCCACAACTTGAATCAGAAACATGATCAACAACAAGAAGCCATCCAAAGGCTAATCAACATCCAAGCACATCAAGGAACACACATTCATGAGATTCATAGGAAACAAAGAGAACAAGCAGATCTTTTCGATGAATATAGAACATTCTCGGAAGGAGTCTACATGAGTGAGATTGGATACCATGTGAATACCCAAGCCAGGCTTGGATATCTAGTCAGACAATTACCTGTTTGCATCCAGGAATCACAAAATATGAGGATGTAAAGGATGAATTAGCACGAGTGGAGCACGAAAGGGCTGAACAAAGTCATGAATCGGTAAGGAAGGCACTAGAAGATTGGAAATTAGCTAGAGCAAATCGGATGAGAGGAAGCACAAGTGGACAAAGCGAATCTAAAAATGGCAAGGGAGCAGAAGAGAATGAGCATACCAACAATTGAAAGGTGGTAAAGTTCCTCCTTAGTTTACTTTCTTTTTCAAAGCTTTAAATAAGGAAAATCATGTATGAAATAGAACATGCTTCCATGGTAGTTTAGAATTTTCAATTATGCATTTAAGTTTCGTTGCTTAGGTCAATGTTATTGAGCTTAATCTCTTGAATGCTCACTTTCATCTTCCTTACTTGTATGCTTGTCTCTCTAAGTTTATCTAAAAGAAAATGTTATGGGAAGAACAAGAGTGGAGTCATTTTGTGAAGTGCATTCTGAATGTTTGTGGTAGGATGATTAGTAAGCTAAGTTGGTTCACCAAGAAAGGAAAGAAAGCAACTATCCATCCTAAGTCCTATGTTTGAGACACATTCTTAGAGGCTAGCTAAATAATAAGATCCCAACAAGAAAAGAAAAAGAGCAATACAATTGAAAATAAGAAAAGAAACACAATAAGAAACAATGCTAGGCACCAAGGGTTTCAAAATTGAGGCATGTGTCTGTGGTGTTTATGTACAAGGGATATACTTGGATGAATAAGCTCTTAGGGGTGCCTTATCACTTGGTAACTTGGGTTAACTAATCCGGGATTATCAGCTGAAAGTCCACTATCAAGAGTAACCTTTGCTACAGAGCACTTAGTAACTCAAAGAGGTGCTAGACACCAAGGTCTCAAGAAAGAAAGAATAACAAACCATGTGCCTGTGGTGTGAATGTATGAGGGAAAAAGACTTGAGGGAGTAAGTCCTTAGGGGTGTCTTAACACCTAGCACCCTAAAAACAAATGGTTTGGGAGTGTTGGCTGAAAGCTTATCATAAAGAGTTGCCCTCTTACAAAGCACTTAGCAAAAAGAAAAATAAACTTTGAAAAGGAAGGAAGGATCACTAAGAAAGAAGCCTCCAGGGATGCAATCAAGAGAGTGACTAGGGATTTGATAAAGGCTTGAAACCTAAAGGGAAAAAACCTAAGTTGCTATGCATGAAACTCCATGAACTAGGAATGCCACTTCTATTTTATCTTCTTGTTCTTTCATTTCATTTTTTCTTATGCTTCAGTACTTGCTTAGGGACAAGCAAGCTTTAAGTTTGGTGTTGTGATGCCAGGGCATCTAGGCCAGTTTTACTGACCTTTTCTTTACTGTTTTAGGGTATTTTCATGCATTTTCTTAGTGAATAAGGCAAGTTTTGGGTGAATATACACTTACACATTGATTCAAGCAACTATTGTGAATTTTGCATGATTTCATGTGATTTTTGCTAGAATTGCATGATAACTTGATGATGCATAATCTCATGACCTTAGCTAGAGCTTTGATGCACTTTAATTGCTTGTTTTTAGGACAAATGTAGCATGGAAGAACCACGTTAGCATTCACGTTAACTTAGTTAACAAGAATACTAACGTGGAATGGCAAAGAGCTTGCAACGTTAATGAGAAAAGTGATCACCAATAACGCCTGCGAAGCCATCCATAGCTCACATTAATAGCCACGTTAACTAAGTTAACGTGGTAGTTAATGTAGAAGAAAAAGGGGAACTCCACGTTAATGAGAAAAGTGAACACCACTAATGTTGGAAAACTAGGCAATGCCCCATGTTAAGAGTCACGTTAACTTAGTTAACGTGAACTCTAACGTGGAAGAGGAGGAACAACGCCAACGTTAGTGACACTCACTTTTGTCACTAACGTTGGATCATTAGCATTGCCTACGTTAATTCTCATGTTAAGATTGTTAATGTGAAAGTTAACGTGGAGTTGAATTCAAAGAACCAACGATAGTGACACTCACTTTTGTCACTAACGTTGGGAGATGGCTTCATTTACTATGTTAAGAGCCACGTTAACTTAGTTAACGTGAGTCCTAACGTAGGAACTTTAGGCAATTGGAGCGTTAGTAACAAAGGTGAGTGTTACTAACGCTCTTGAAGGTGAAGAACACCCACGTTAAGAGCCACGTTAGCTAAGCTAACGTGAGACTTAATGTAGGGGCAAGAGGCAAGCCAACGTTAATGGGAAAAGTGAGTCCCATTAACGTTTGCGAAAAGGGGCACAAGCCAACGTTAATGGGAAAAGTGAGTCCTATTAATGTTGGCCAAGGATTGAATAGGAGACGTTAGTAGTCACGTTAAGACTACTAACGTTGGAGTTAACGTGGGTATATAAGGGTGGAACGTTAGTGGAAAAAGTGAATACCACTAACGTTCTCGCACCCAAAAATGTGACTCAACGTTAATCTCACTAAATGCCCAATCCTAACTCATGTTTATCTGCAAGCTGGGCCCACTAAAGATGAGAACTGCTTCAACTCAAGGTCCAGAGCCCACATCCAAGACTTGAAGAACTCACTAGAAGATCATGAGGAGTAGTATATATAGGATTAGTTTTGAACTAGAGAGGAGCTTGGTACTTCTGGGCACTACTCTCTATAGATTTACTTTTTCTGCACTTTAGCATGGATTCTTCTTTTCTGCTATTTTTCATTTCTAGAGCTATGAACAACTAAACCCCTTTCATTGGGTTAGGGAGCTCTGTTGTAATTTGATGGATCAATTATAGTTTTCATTCTTCTTCTTCTCTCTTTTCTCTTGATCTTACTAGAAAGCTTTCAATCTTAATTCAATTAGTTAGTCGTCTTGGAAAAGAAACCCTCCATAATTGGATCTCCTTTGAGCCTTGGAAAAGGGATGAGGAGATCATGCTAGAAATGCTTTCTCATGTTGGACCAAATTGGGGTTTGGATGGATATTGTGACATGTAATCCTACCAACACTTTGATTTGGGAATACATGTGGTATAATTAGTGACCACACTTCATCTCTTCCCATGAGCAATTAAATCAAGGAATTGGGCAATTGTTCAAGCTTAGAGAGATTGGATTGCCAAGGAATTGGGATCCAATCACTTAAGATTGCCAAGGAGATCAATGAATGCATTGATTGAGGAAGAGATGAGAATGAATTTGATCTGGAGAATGCAATATCTCCTGAACCCAATGATTTCCCCATATCTTATCTTACCCATTCTCTTTACTTTCTGCCATTTAATTTCATGCTTATTACTCCAACTCCCCATTTAAGATTCTGCACTTTAATTACTGCTATTTTCTTTCCAGTCATTTAATTTTCTGCAAATTCCAAATCCAATTTCTTCTCAGCTCAACTAGCACTTTCTTCTAACTAAAATTGCTTGACCAATCAATCCCTGTGGGATTCGACCTCACTCTACTGTGAGTTTTACTTGACGAAAATTCGGTATACTTGCCGAAGGAAAATTTGTTGAGAGACAAGTTTTCACGCATCAGTTCTCTTCTACAACTCAAGGCTCAGATTCATGCCTGGAAAGCTCCGTTCAAGATGGGAAGGTCCCTTTAAAGTGAAGGAGGTTAAGCCATATGGTGTGGTGAAATTGTTTGACCCTCAAAGTAAGGCAACCTTCAAGGTGAATGGCCATAGAGTGAAGAAATATCATAGCTACAAGTCACCTAAGGAAGTGGAAGTGCTCCTACTTGAGGATGCACCAAAAGGAGAGGAAGCTTAAGGTCAGGACCGTCCAACTTAAGGACGTAAAGGAAAAGTGCTAGGTGAGAGACACCCCACCACGGTATGATCGTTCTTGTATATACTTACTTGCTTCTAGCATTAGGGTCTTTTTGAATTTTGTGATTCTCGATGTTGTTGAGCTTGTTTTGATATGATAGGTTTTGTTGAATTTGTTAGATTGTTGTGGTATTCATTAAGACTTTATCAATCTTGGCAAATTTTGTTGTATTGGTTGTGTTGAGAAAATGCCTCTTCTTGAGTATTGTATGATTTTGTGAGTGTTTTCTCAACTTATCTAGCTGATTGAATGCCAAGAATGTGTTAAATTGCATTTTTCTATGTGTTGAAAAAAAGAAGGGAAACCACGCGCAAGCGCGCAGTGCCCGCGCGTCGGCATGGTTTTACAACTCCTGGTACAAAAACCAGAGAGTTGTGCTCACATTATGCTTACTTTGCACCAGGCAACCTACGTGTAAGCGTGCTTGACGCCTGTGCGTCCATTGATTATCCGCCAACCCACGCGCACGCGTGCTATACGCGTGCGCGTCAGTTATACATCATGTACTCTCTGGTACCAAAACCACAGAGTTGTGCCCAGTTTGTGCCTATTCTGTGCCTGTGACCCACGCACAAGCATGAATGACGTGTTCGCGTTAGTCGCCACTTCGAACATACACGCGTACGCGTGCTATGCGCATACGCGTCGCCTGTGCTGCACGCTGTTAGTGGTACAAAAACCCGAGAGTTAGGCCTAATTTGTGCCAACTCTGTGCCTGGGCACAACTTTCCTCACACGTATGCGCCTTTGACGCGTATGCGCCCCTCACTTCTCTGCAGAACGACGAGCAAGCATGCTATGCGCGCGTGTGTCGGTGGCTTGTCGCAGTTTTAAAACCTGCGCGCCCTCTCTCTTCATTTCTTCAATTCCTTTCCTTCTTCTATCTTCTTTCTTCCGTCAACTTTTTTCTCATTCTCTCATCTTCCACCCTTGTCTCCGGCCACTTACCGGCGACCACCACCACCTTCGGTGGCTCTTATATCTCTTTCCCCTCCCTCTTCCTCTACCAACACTCTACCTTCCTCTCTTTCTCTCTCAAGGTTCTACTTCTTCTACCTCTTATCTTTTGCTTTCTTTTGAAATTTTCTTCATCTAGTTGCATGTTCCTTTTTGTTTCTCTCTTATTTTTCTTTTTAGTTGCATGATTATATTACTTGGTTTTTGCTTGTTTACTTTCCCTCTTTTATTATCTTTCCATGGATGTTGAACTTGAGTTTTACCTTGCTTTGATAGATCCTTTTGTTATCTTTTGATGTATTTGTAATTATGTGGTGTTATGTTGTTGTTTGGTACTTCACTTTGGGGCTCTACTTGATTGAGTTCTTCATATTTGCTCATTGCTTGTATATTGCACACCAAGTGTTCGAGGAAATGCACTTATACCATTTTGGTTCATTTTGATCTTACATTCTTAATTTGGTGCTTCCTCCTCATACACTTGCGCTCTTTTAATTGCATTGAGCTTAATTTACTTCATGATTTCCAACTTGATACTCAATTACCATGACTTGTTTCTTTATTTTGGATGCTCGAGTTTACTCCTCTCATGCCTCATTGCATGCCTTACTCACTCTTACATCCCATGCTAAGTGTTGTGACCTATGTTTCTATAGTTGCTTTGATCACATGTGCTACTGTCATGTCCTCAAGGCACGTAATTTCTTTTTGGGCACTACTTTCCACTTGCATGTATTTCCTATGAGTTAATTTCTTGGTTTTAATGTTTCCCCTTTTTCCTTCCTTTTTCAGGATGGCCACCAAGAAAGGCAAGGAGAAGTCGTCAAAGAAACCGACCACAAAGAGGGCATCCCAAAAGTCAAACTCTAAGGCACACCCTACACTAGGAGCTAAACCCCTCTCTAAGAAAGTAAAAACACCCGCTCCTATTGATGAAAAAGAGAAGAGCAATCCAGCAAGGGACGCCTCAAGGTTCCCCTACCACTTCTGTGAGCTCGTGTTTCCCGCCATGGTTGAGAGGAACTATCATGCCAAGCACCTACTCACCCCTCCGGACTACATTGCTCATTGTGTTTTGCCCTGCATTGAGCGACGAGGAAGGGAGTTTCTGCCGAGAAAACCACGAGAGACCAACCCCTCGTGGGTCGTAGAATTTTACACCAATTACCACCTCCCTTCTCTTCAGTCAGTATACGTGTGCCAAAAGCAAGTCCCAATTTCAGAAGAGGCTATTCAGCAAGTGCTTAATGTTTTACCAGTACCGGAGGAAATGGATGGTTACCAAGAGATCTTACGTCGGCGGAATGAGTTTGGGTTTGATTAGAAATCTATTCTTCGAGTCATTGCCGAACCAGAGACATTTTGGACTCAAGGACGACTCCAGATGCGGCCCAAGTGCATTGAGGAGTGCTAGAGCTTGGGCCCAGATCCTGTCTCACTATGTGATGACTTACATCATCTACCCTTTTTCTTGCATAAAAAAGGACCATAAAAGAGGCATAATCTCATTTGATCATTGCAATTCATGCCTTAACGGAAGAATAACACAGTACATTACTTTGAAATGAGTTTGTGTTGAATTTCAGGCAAAAAAGACATAAAAAATGGGATGGAAACAACTAAACAAGTGGGCGTGTGAAGCAGGCGTGCCACTTGGAACAAACGCCACAAAAATGTATTGGCGTCGCACGCCAGAAGCTAGGCGTGGCACGCTGGTACAACATTTCATAGAGCAACAATTAAGACCATCAAAGCGGCATGGCACGCCAGAAACTGGGCGTGGTACGCCAACTAATTACATAGAAGATTTATCACTAGGGCGTGCCACTTTGTATCGAAGGCGTGGCACGCCAGTTCCAGAATTTACTTGGGCGTGCAACTTGAGGATCAAGGCATGGCACGCCAAGCCTAAGAGACCCACAATTGAATGGGCATGCCACTTGAGCAACATGGCGTGGCACGTTGGTACAAGAATCCAGAGAAGGGGTTGAAGACTAATGAGGTCTGGGCGTGCCACGTGAGCAACCAGGCGTGGCACACCAATGAATGAGAAGGCAAAGCAAAAAGCTGGGCGTGCCACTTGGTGTCGAAGGCGTGGCACGCCAGCTCAAAAAGTCTCACTAAGGCGTGCCGCTTGAATGATCAGGCGTGGCACGCCAGTACTAAAGGGGGCCAAACAAAGCTGGGCGTGCCACTTGGTATCGAAGGCGTGGCACGCCAGCTCAATTGTCCCACTTTGGCGTGCCACTTGAACGTCCAGGCGTGGCACACCAACCTTTGGAACCAAGGCAAGTGAAGGGCGTGGCACGCCAGTCTCATGGTGTGGCACGCTGGTGGTGTTTTCCAGAGGAGGAGATAAAGGGCCAAATAAACTGGGCGTGCCACTTGGATGATGAGGCGTGGCACGCCAGAAAGAGGATGAAGCATTTAGAGGGGCATGGCACGCCAGACTCTGGGCGTGCCACGCTGGTACAAGTTTCCAGAAGCATGAAGATGTGGAAAATGGCCTTGGCGTGCCACTTGGTGTCGAAGGCGTGGCACGCCATGCTACTTGAGGACTTTAAAATGCCCTGGGCATGCCACTTGGGCTCGAAGGCATGGCACGCCAGGGATATGATAAAGGGAGGCATGCCACTTGGAGGGTGAGGCGTGGCACGCCAAGCTTGAAACGAAGAGAGCGTGACACGCCAAGGGAGCGCCAGTCGCACGCCAGCTGGAAGATCACGTTTGTTGAGTTTCTTTTCCCTCCAAATTGTAATTTTCTTTTCACTTTTGTCATTTCCTTTATTTCTAGATCTAGGAGTAGTATAAATACCCTTGGAAGTATTGGAAACACACACGGAGATGCAGATCACTATCTCAAGGGGATTGTAGAGTTTTAGTTTTGAATTCACTTTTTCACTTTTTACACTTCATCTCTTCCATCTTTTGTACTTTCTTTCTGTGCTATGAGTAGCTAAATTCTCTCTCAACTCTATTGTACTTGATGGATTAATGATAGTGAATTTCTTCTTCTCTTCATCTTCTCTTTGATTTGCTAGAAGGAATTTCGATTTTCATGCTTAGTGTTCAATTATCTTGGAAAAGAGATTGAATGCAAAATGGGTTTCATGGGAACCTTGGAAAAGGAAACATGAAACCATGCTAGAAATATCTTCTCACACTTGAGTAGAATCTGGGTTTTGGTGTTTGGATATGGTGACATATAATCCTCCCTCTACCTGGATCTACAAGGATGTGTGGTATAATCTGGGACCAAGCATATCTCTCTTCATGAGCAATTAGACCAAGGAATTGGCTATTGATCAAGATCTAAGAGATTGAGTCACCAAGGGATTGGGGCTCAATCAATTATGATTGCCAAGAGGTCAATGAGTTGCATGATTGAAGAGGATATAAGCTATATTTAATCCAAAGAGACAATATCTCATGATCTCATTGAATTCCCTCATTCTTATCTCTCCCATTCTTTTATAGCTTTCATTTACATTCTGCAAATTCCCATTCCTTTTACATTCTTGCTATTTCTATTTCTGCACTTTATTGCTTTCCTTTATTCCTTTGCCATTTATAATTCACCAATTAATTAAAATTATTCAAATCTACCAATCTCTGTGGATACGATCCCACTCTACTGTGGGCTATTACTTGACGATGATATTGGTGCGCTTGCCAAAGAGCAGAATCATCAATTTTATTGGGAGGGGAGTGAATCTGAACTCATCAAGTTTTATGGCGCCGTTGCCGAGGATTGGTTTGAATTTGATAATGATTAAATTAATTGGAGAGCTAGATTAAGCATTTTGAATCTTTTTTATTTTTTTGTGTGATCTTTAAATTCCCTTCTAATCTCTATTTTTCTTTCTCTTTTTTTTTGGGATCATTTTATCTATTCATTGTTTATACTTTCATTCTTCTAAATGTTTGATTAATTGCATCAACCAAGCTAACCACTATTCTTAACTAAGGAGATTCTTTCACTTGTCCTTTACTTGCTGTGCGTTGAGTGTATGACAGGCAGAAGAGAAGAAACTTCATCCTCTTTTGATAGTGAACCTGAGAGAACCTTCCTTAGATTGAGGAGGGAGGCTAGAGGCAAGGGCATAGTTGGAGAAGAACCAGTGGAAGAAGATCTAACAACCACCATGGAAGACGAAGTGGACGACAATATTGGAGGAGGTGCTAGAAATCAAGCTGGGCAAGAGAGGAGAGTCTTAGGCTCCTACATCAACCCAAATCCAGGAAACTGTGGCAGCAGCATCCTCAAGCCAATGATTCATGCTAACAACTTTGAGTTGAAACCTCAACTCATCACACTAGTCCAGAATAATTGTTCATATGAAGGAAGTGCCCAAGAAGATCCAAATCAATATCTCAACACATTCTTGAGGATATGTGATACTGTAAAGTCCAATGGGGTACACCCTGACACCTACAAACTACTCTGGTTCCCTTTCTCACTCAAAGATAAGGCAACAAAGTGGTTGGAAGCATTTCCCATGGAGAGCCTAACCACATGGAAAGATGTTATGAACAAATTTCTAGCAAGATTTTACCCTCCACAGAGGATCAACAGGCTAAGAGCTGAGGTGCAAACCTTTAGACAGCTAGATGGTGAAACACTCTATGAGACCTGGGATAGGTTCAAGGATCTAACAAGAAAATACCCACCAGATATGTTTAATGAATGGGTGCATCTCCACATTTTCTATGAAGGACTAACCTATGAATCAAAGAAGGCTGTGGACCACTCTTCAGGGGGTTCACTCAACAAGAAGAAGACCATTGAGGAAGCTGATGAGCGGATAATTTATACGCTTTTTGGCATTATTTTTGCATAGTTTTTAGTATGATTTAGTTAGTTTTTAGTATATTTTTATTAAATTTTATGCCAAATTCACATTTCTAGACTTTACAATGAGTTTGTGTATTTTTCTGTGATTTCAGAATTTTTTGGCTGAAATTGAGGGACCTGAGCAAAAATCTGATTCAGAGTCACAAGTGGGCCAGCTGAGTAAAAGAGTCACTGAAACTGCTCCTAGTACTCTTCCAATCAATATAGAAGAGAACCCAAAAAGAAAGTGCAAGGCCATAACCTTACTTGGTGTGGCCGAATGCACAAAGGAGGAGGAGGACATGAATCCTAGTGAGGAAGACCTCATGGGACGTCCTCTGGACAAAAAGGAGTTCCCAATTGAGGAACCTAAGGAATCTGAGGCTCACCTAGAGACTATAGAGATTCCATTGAACCTTCTTTTACCATTCATGAGCTCTGATGACTATTCATCTTCTGAAGAAGATGAAGACATTGTTGAAGGGCAAGATGCCCAGTATTTAGGAGCAAACATGAAGCTGAATGCCAAGCTATTTGGTAATGAGACTTGGGAGGATGAGCCTCCATTGCTCATTAATAAACCAAATAACTGGGTTTAGCACACTTTACCTCAAAAGAAACAGGATCCTAGTAAATTCTTAATTCCCTGTACCATAGGCACCATGACCTTTGAGAAGGCTCTGTGTGACCTGGGGTCAGGCATAAACTTAATGCCACTCTCTGTAATGGAGAAACTGGGAATCTTTGAGGTACAGGCTACCAAATTCTCATTAGAGATGGCAGACAAATTCATGAAAAAGGGTTACGGACAGGTAGAGGACGTGCTAGTAAAGGTTAAAGGCCTTTACATCCCTGCTGATTTCATAATCCTAGACACTGGGAAGGATAAGGATGATTCCATCATCCTTGGAAGACCCTTCCTAGCCACAGCATAGGCTGTGATTGATGTGGACAGAAGAGAGTTGGTCCTTCAACTGAATGAGGACTACCTTGTGTTTAAAACTCAAGGATCTTCCTCTGTAACCATGGAGAGGAAGCAAGAAAAGCTTCTCTCACTGCAGAGTCAAACAAAGCCCCCAAAGTCAAACTCTAAGTTTGGTGTTGGGAGGCCACAACCAAACTCTAAGTTTGGTGTTAAACCCCCACATTCAAACTCTAAGTTTGGTGTTAGGAGGTCCCAACAATGCTCTGAACAACTGTGAAGCTCCATGAGAGCTCACTGTCAAGCTATTGACATTAAAGAAGTGCTTATTGGGAGGCAACCCAATTTTATTTATCTATGTTATTTTCCTTTTTTAGGTTGATGATCATGTGGAGTCACAAAAACAACTGCAAAAATTAAAGAAAAAATAAAAAACAGCATTAAAAACAGCACACCCTGGAGGAGAAACTTACTGGCATTAAAACGCTGGTAAGGGTAGCAGAATGGGCATTTAACGCCCAGTCTGGCACCATTCTGGGCGTTAAACGCCAGAAACAAGCACCAGACTGGCGTTAAATGCCAGAAAGAAGCAACAATCTGGCATTAAACGCCAGAAAGAGGTTACAGCCTGGCGTTTAATGCCAGGAAAGGAATAAAAGCTGGCGTTTAACGCCAGAAATAAGCAGCAATCTGGCATTAAATGCCAGGATTGCACTATAAGGGCATTTACACGCCTAATAGGAGCAGGGATGATACATCCTTGACCCCTCAGGATCTGTGGACCCCATAGGATCCCCACCTACCCTCCCACAATACTCTTCCCCAAATATCCCTCACCAATCAACTCATTCACTCTTCCCCATCACCTCTTCACCAATCACCTCCATATCTCTGCCCCAAAAACCCCACCTACCTCACTTTCAAATTCAAAAACTTTTCCCTCCCAAACCCAACCCTAATGACCGAATCCTAACCCTCCCCTTACCTCTATATAAACCCCTCACTACTCCTTCAAATTCACACAACACATACACCTTTCCACCATCTTGGCCGAATTCACTTCTCCCTCAATCTCTTCCATTCTCTTCTTCTTCCCTTTATTTCTTTCTTCTTTTGCTTGAGGACGAGCAAACCTTTTAAGTTTGGTGTGGTAAAAGCATTGCTTTTTATTTTTCCATAATTATTTATGGCACCTAAGGCCGGAGAAACCTCTAGAAAGAGGAAAGGGAAGGCAAAAGCTTCCACTTCCGAGTCATGGGAGATGGAGAGATTCATCTCAAAGGTCCATCAAGACCAATGAAGTTGTGGCCAAGAAAAAGGTGATCCCTATGCAATTCAGCTGGAATTGTCATAGAGGAAGACATCCTCATTGAAGAGGACAAGCCAATCACCAAAAAGAGGATGGAGCAAACAAGAGGGCCCACTCATGGACCTCAACAAGAGCATGAGGAATTCCCTAAGGATAGGAGTACCAAAATCACTAGGGATGGAGCAACAAAGGCAAGAAAGAGAGATAGAGGAGCTTAAGAGCACCATTGGTTCTTCAAGAGGAAGATTCCACCCTCACTAAGGTGGACTCATTCCTTAATCTCCTTGTCTATTTATTTCTCTATCTTCGGTTTTGAGCTTCATGTTTGGCTATGTTTTGTGTCTTTATTACATGATCATTAGTGTCTAGTGTCTATGTCTTAAGGCTATGAATAATTCCATGAATCCTTAACCTCTCTTAAATGAAAAATGTGCTTAATTACAAAAGAACAAGAAGTACTTGGATTTCAAATTTTATCTTGAAATTAGTTTAATTATTTTGATGTGCTGGTAATACTTTTTGTTTTCTGAATGAATGCTTGAACAGTGCATATTTTTTATCTTGTTGTTTATGAATGTTAAAATTGTTGGCTCTTGAAAGAATGATGAACAAAGAAAAATGTTATTGATAATCTAAAAAATCATAAGATTGATTCTTGAAGCAAGAAAAAGCAGTGAAAAAAAAGTAGCGAAAAAAAAGTGGCGAAAAAAAGAAAAAGCAAAGATAAAGAAAAAGCAAGCAGTAAAAGCCAATAGCCCTTTAAACCAAAAGGCAAGGGTAAAAAGGATCCAAGGCTTTGAGCATTAATGGATAGGAGGGCCCAAGGAAATAAAATTCAGGCCTAAGCGGCTAAATCAAGCTGTCCCTAACCATGTCCTTGTGTCATGAAGGTCCAGGTGAAAAGCTTGAGACTGAGTGGTTAAAGTCATGATCCAAAGCAAAAAGAGTGTGCTTAAGAACTCTAAACACCTCTAACTGGGGACTTTAGCAAAGCTGAGTCACAATCTGAAAAGGTTCACCCAGGTATGTGTCTGTGGCATTTATGTATCCGGTGGTAATACTGGAAAACAAAGTGCTTAGGGCTACGGCCAAGACTCATAAAGTAGTTGTGTTCAAGAATCAACATACTAAACTAGGAGAATCAATAACACTATCTGAAATTCTAAGTTCCTATAGATGCCAATCATTCTGAATTTCAAAGGAAAAAGTGAGATGCCAAAACTGTTTACCAGCAAAAAGCTACTAGCCCCGCTCATCTAATTGGGACTAAGTTTCATTGATATTGTGAGATTCATTGTATATTCTCTTCTTTTTATCCTATTTTGTTTTCATTTGCTTGGGGACAAGCAACAATTTAAGTTTGGTGTTGTGATGAGCGGATAATTTATACGCTTTTTGGCATTGTTTTTGCATAATTTTTAGTATGATTTAGTTAGTTTTTAGTATATTTTTATTAATTTTTATGCAAAATTCACATTTCTGGACTTTACTATGAGTTTGTGTGTTTTTCTGTGATTTTAGGTATTTTCTGGCTGAAATTGAGGGACTTAAGCAAAAATCTGATTCAGAGGCTGACAAAGGACTACTGATTGATGAGCGAATATTTTATACGCTTTTTGGGGGGTAATTTCATGTAGATTTTAGTATGTTTTAGTTAGTTTTAGTATAATTTTATTAGTTTTTAGGAAAAATTCATATTTCTGGACTTTACTATGAGTTTGTGTGTTTTTCTGTAATTTCAGGTATTTTCTGGCTGAAATTGAGGGAGCTGAGCAAAAATCTTATTTAGGCTGAAAAAGGACTGCTGATGCTGTTGGATTCTGACCTCCCTGCACTTGGAATGGATTTTTTGGAGCTACAGAACTCCAATTGGCGCGCTCTCAGTTGGGTTGGAAAGTAGACATCCAGGGCTTTTCAGCAATATATAATAGTCCATACTTTGCGCGAAGATAGATGATGTAAACTGGCGTTCAACGCCAGTTCCATGTTGCAGTCTGGTGTTCAGCGCCAGAAACAAGTTGCAAGTTGGAGTTCAACGCCAGAAACAGGTTACAACCTGGCGTTCAACTCTAGAAATAGCCCAGGCACGTGAGAAGCTTACGTCTCAGCCCCAACACACACCAAGTGGGCCCCAGAAGTGTATTTCTGCACTATCCATCTTAGTTTACTCATTTTCTGTAAACCTAGGTTACTAGTTTAGTATTTAAACAACTTTTAGAGATTTATTTTGTATTTCATGACATTTTTAGATATGAATTTTATACTCTTTGATGGAATGAGTCTCTAAACTCCATTGTTGGGTGTGAGGAGCTCTGCAGTGTCTCGATGAATTAATGCAATTATTTCTGTTTTCCATTCAAACATGCTTGTTCCTATCTAAGATGTTCATTCGCGCTTCACTATGAAGAAGGTGATGATCCGTGACACTCATCACCTTCCTCAATCCATGAACGTGTGCCTGACAACCACCTCCGTTCTACATTAGATTGAATGAGTATCTCTTAGATTCCTTAATCAGAATCTTTATGGTATAAGCTATAATTGTTGGCGGCATTCATGAGGATCCGGAAAGTCTAAACCTTGTCTGTGGTATTCCGAGTAGGATTCTGGGATTGGATGACTGTGACAAACTTCAAACTCGCGAGTTTTGGGCGTAGAGACAGACGCAAAAGGATCAATGGATCTTATTCCGACATGATCGAGAACCAACAGATGATTAGCCGTGCTGTGACAGAGCATTTGGACCATTTTCACTAAGAGGATGGGAAGTAGCCATTGACAACAGTGACACCCTACATACAGCTTGCCATGGAAGGAACCTTGCATTTATGAAAGTGAGGAAGCATTATGTTACAGAAATTCAGAAGACAAAGCATCTCCAAAACTCCACCATATTCTCCATTATTGAGTAACAATTATTTATTCCAAACACTTTCACTTTTTACAATTAAAATTAAGAATCATTATTGATATTATATCCTGACTAAGAGTTACAGGATAACTATAGCTTGCTTCAAGCCAATAATCTCCGTGGGATTCGACCGTTACTCACGTAAGGTATTACTTGGACGACCCAGTGCACTTGCTGGTTAGTTGTGCGGAATTACATAGTGTGAAGTAATTTTCGTGCACCAAGTTTTTGGCGTTGTTGCCGGAGATTTTTCGAGTTTGGACAACTAAAGGTTTATTTTGTTGCTTAGATTAGGAATAATTTATTTTTGATGCTATAGAGTCATTAAATCTGAGTCCTTTATTTTCTTTTCAAAAATTTTCAAAAATATTATTTTTTTCCTTATTAATTTTTAATTTTTATGTGAGTTGTTTTATATTTTAAGTTTGGTGTCAATTGCATAATTTATATTTTTCTTTAAATTTTCGAATTGCATGTTCTTTGTTTTTCCTTGATCTTCAAATTGTTCTTGTCAATTTTTCTTATTTGATCTTTGATTTTTCTTGTTCTATGTGTTTTCATGTTTTCCTTGTGCTTTTTCAAAATATTAGTTTTCAAAAATATATTTTTTTTATACAATATTAAAACACGTTATATTTATAGATCAGTTGGCTAAAGCGTTGGCTTATGTTCTTGGAAATTGGGTATCTTCCTTTTAAAATTTTTTTGAAAAAAAATTTTTCTTTAATTAAATCTTGTGCCAAACTTTAAGTTTGGTGTTTCTTGTTAATCTTTCTTTAATTTTCGAAAATTTTATTGTGGTTTTCTAAAAATTTTAAGTTTGGTGTTCTTTCTTTTGTTCTTGTTGTTCTTGTGATTCTTCAAGGTGTTCTTGAGTCTTCCTTGTGTTTTGATCTTAAAATTTTTAAGTTTGGTGTTCCTTGGTGTTTTCCCTCCAAAATTTTTGAAAACAAGGAGTATTAGATCTAAAAATTTTAAGCCTTGTATCTTTTGTGTGTTTTTCTCTTTCATCATAAAATTCAAAATTCAAAAAAAATGTTTTTTCTAACTATTTTTAAGCCATATTTTCGAATTTTTTTTATAAAAATTCAGATTTCAATTTCAAAATTTTTCAAATCTTATCATTTTAAGAATTTTTTAAAAAAAAAAATTTTTTTATCTTTTTCGAAAAATATCCTAACCACTTTCTCTCTCCTTACTTTTTCGAAAATCTTCATAAAATATTTTTAAATTCTTTTTTTATTTTATTTTTATTTTTATTTATTTTTATTTTTATTGTCTATTTTATTTTATTTTGTTATTATTATTTCAAAATTTTTATATAATAAAATAAATAAAATAAATTCACATCATCTCCCTTTCTCCATTATGGACTTAAGTGGAAATGAACAGTCTAGAAGGACTCTGGGGTCATATGCTAATCCCACTACTGCTTCATATGGGAGTAGTATCTGTATACCCTCCATTGGAGTTAGTAGTTTTGAGTTGAACCCTCAGCTCATTATCATGGTGCAGCAAAGTTGCCAGTATTTCAGTCTTCCACAGGAAGAACCTATAGAGTTTCTGGCACAGTTTTTACAAATTGCTGACACAGTACATGATAAGGAAGTAGATCAGGATGTCTACAGATTGTTATTGTTTCCATTTGCTGTAAAAGACCAAGCTAAGAGGTGGTTAAATAACCAACCTAAGGGCAGCATATAGACATGGAAACAGTTGTCAGAAAAATTTCTGAATCACTATTTTCCTCTAAAACGGATGACACAGCTAAGGCTGAGCATCCAAGGCTTCAAACAAGGAGATAATGAATCCCTTTATGATGCCTGGGAGAGATAAAGAGAGATGCTAAGAAAATGCCCCTCTGAAATGTTTTCAGAGTGGGTGCAGTTAGACATCTTCTATTATGGGCTTACAGAGAGAACTCAGATTTCTCTAGACCACTCAGCTGGTGGATCTATACACATGAGAAAGACAATAGAAGAAGCTCAAGAGCTTATTGATTCAGTTGTCAAAAATCAGCATTTGTACCTAAGTAGTGAACCTTCCATCAATGAAGAGGCTAAAACAGTAACTGCTGAACTCAGTCCTACAGAACAAGTTACTGAATTTAATCAGCAACTGGATTTTCTAACAAAGCAGCTAGCCGAATTCAAGGAGATACTACAAGAAACAAGAATGGCTAATATGAATATGGAAGTACAGTTGAAGCAAACAGAACAGCAGTTATCAAAACAAATAATAGAAGAGTGCCAAACAGTTCAATTAAGAAGTGGGAAAATATTAAATACCTCACTTCAAGGTAGCAGGAAGCCAAGAAATGAGCAAACTACCCAAAATCCATCTGAGGACAGTAAGAGCCCAGAGCAGAATAATTCTGGCGCTCAAATGCCAGAAAATGGGTGGAAAGCTGGCATTGAACGCCCAACCCATGCTCAGTCCTGGCGTCCAATGCCAGAAACAAGCAAAGAACTGGCGTTGAACGCCCAAAGGAAGCCCAGTTCTAGCGTTCAGACGCCAGAAACAGATAAGGAGTTGGCGTCTACCGCCACTCCAGCTTCCACCCGTGGTATTCAAACACCAATGGGGGATCAGACACATACAAGTGCTGATAGCAACTCCTCTAAAAAAGCTTCTCAACCCACGGCTGTAGACAATAAACCTGCAGCAACTAAGATTGATGAATACAAAGCCAAAATGCCTTATCCTTAAAACTCCGTCAAGTGGAACAGGATAAGCAATTTGCTCACTTTGCAGACTATCTCAGGACTCTTGAAATAAGGATTCCGTTTGCAGAAGCACTTGAGCAAATACCCTCTTATGCTAAGTTCATGAAAGAGATATTAAGTCATAAGAAGGATTGGAGGGAAACTGAAAAAGTTTACCTCACTGAAGAATGCAGTGCAGTCATTCTGAAAAGCTTACCTGAGAAGCTTAAAGATCCCGAAAGCTTTATGATACCATGCATATTAGAAGGTACTTGTACCAAGCAAGCTCTATGTGATCTTGGGGCAAGTATTAACCTAATACCTATAGCTACTATCAAAAAGCATGGGTTGACTGATGAAGTTAAACCAACCCAGATATGTCTCCAACTTGCTGATGGCTCCATTAAATACCCATCAGGCATAATTGAAGACATGATTGTCAAGGTTGGGCCATTTGCCTTTCCCACTTACTTTGTGGTGCTGGAAATGGAGGAGCACAAGAGTGCAACTCTCATTCTAGGAAAACCTTTCCTAGCAACTGGACGAACCCTCATTGACGTCCAAAAAGGGGAAGTGACCCTGAGAGTCAATAAGGACGAGTTTAAGTTGAATGTTGTCAAAGCTATGTAGCATCCAAACACCCAAAATGACTGCATGAGCATTGATATTATTGACTCTCTAGTAAAAGAGGTCAATATGACTGAGAGTCTCGAATCAGAGCTAGAGGATATCTTTAAAGATGTTCAGCCTGATCTGGAGGAACCAGAGAGAATAATAGAACCTCTGAAAACCCCTCAGGAAGAAGAGAAACCTCCCAAACCCAAGCTCAAACCATTACCACCATCCCTGAAATATGCATTTCTGGGAGAAGGTAATACCTTTCCTGTTATCATAAGCTCTACCTTAGAGCCACAGGAAGAAGAAGCACTAATTCAAGTGCTAAGGACACACAAGACAGCTCTTGGGTGGTCCATCAGTAATCTTAAGGGCATTAGCCCAGCCAGATGCATGCACAAGATCCTATTGGAGGGTGACGCTAAGCCAGTGGTTCAACCACAAAGGCGGCTGAATCCAGACATGAAGGAGGTGGTGCAGAAGGAGGTCACTAAATTAGTAGAGGCTGGGATTATTTATCCTATTTCTGATAGCCCCTGGGTAAGTCCTTTCCAAGTCATCCCCAAGAAAGGTGGTGGTGCACGAAATTGTGATCTCTTCTTTTCAAAACTCAAATAATCCCCGGTGATGAATCCAAAAACTTGGTGTTCAATACCATGGCATAAACACAACTTCACACAACTAACCAGCAAGTGTACTGGGTCGTCCAAGTAATAAACCTTACGCGAGTAAGGGTCGATCCCACAGAGATTATTGGTATGAAGCAAGCTATGGTCACCTTGTAAATCTTAGTTAGGAAAACTCAAATGGTTATGGATGATGTATGAATAAAACATAAAGATAAAGATAGAAATACTTATGTAATTCATTGGTAGGAATTTCAGATAAGCGTATTGATGAGCGGATAATTTGTACGCTTTTTGGCATTGTTTTTAGTATGTTTTTGGTATGATATAGTTAGTTTTTAGTATATTTTTATTAGTTTTTAGTTAAAATTCACTTTTCTGGACTTTACTATGAGTTTGTGTGTTTTTCTGTGATTTCAGGTATTTTCTGGCTGAAATTGAGGG
>NC_029772.3:40223616-40224032 GCF_000817695.3 Arachis duranensis | reverse complement strand
AATGACTGTGACGTGCTTCAAACTCCTAGCAGGCGGGGCGTTAGTGACAGACGCAAAAGAATCGCTGGATTCTATTCCGCCTGACCGAGAACCGACAGATGATTAGCCATGCTGTGACAGAGCATAGGAACGCTTTCACTGAGAGGATGGGAGGTAGCCACTGACAACGGTGAAACCCTACATAAGCTTGCCATGGAAAGGAGTAAGAAGGATTGGATGAAGACAGTAGGAAAGCAGAGAGACGGAAGGGAAGGCATCTTCATACGTTTATCTGAAATTCCTACCAATGAATTACATAAGTATCTCTATCTTTATCTTTATGTTTTATGCGTTTATCACCATACCCATTTGAGTTTGCCTGACTGAGATTTACAAGGTGACCATAGCTTGCTTCATACCAACAATCTCTGTGGGAT
>NC_029772.3:40222201-40223546 GCF_000817695.3 Arachis duranensis | reverse complement strand
GACCCAGTACACTTGCTGGTTAGTTGTGCGAAGTTGTGTAATGCCATGGTATTGAACACCAAGTTTTTGGGGTTCATGACCAGGGATTATGAGAGTTGTGAAAAGTATTGTTCACAATTTCGCGCACGAAGTTTTTGGCGCCGTTGCCGGGGATTGTTCAGTTTAGACAACTGAAGGTTCATCTTGTTGCTTAGATTAGGTATTTATTTTTTTTCGAAATTCTTGAAGAGGAATTCTAGAGTTTCATGATGATTTGTTGAAGTCTGGCTGGCTGAGAAGCCATGTCTAATCTCATTGGACCGAGGTTTCAACTTATCACCACAAGAGCTTGTTGATTTTTATCAATTTTGCTTTTGGAGCAGTGATCTGCTAAGGCTTGGCTGGCCTTTGGCCATGTCTAGTGTTTTGGACCGAAGCTTTCTTTGAAAGCTTGGCTGGCTGTGAAGCCATGTCTAATTCCTGGACCGGAGTCTTAGACTAGCATTGCACTGATTCCTGTAATTCTCATTAAGAATTTTGATACCTTTTTCCATTTAATTTTCGAAAAACACAAAAAAATCAAAAAAATCATAAAATCCAAAAATTTCTTGCTTGAGTCTAGTGTCTCATGTTAAGTTTGGTGTCAATCGCATGCATTCATTCATGTGTCTTAAGGATCTTCAAGTAATTCTTAATGATTTTCGTGCTCTGATATTTGAATTCAATTCTTGATAATTTTCGTGCTCTGATCTTTGAATTCAATTGACTTGAGTGTTTTGTGTGTCTCATATGCATTTTCATCTTGTTAGTGTCAGTAGTATACGAACTGCTAAGTTTGGTGTCTTGCATGCATTGTTATTTGATTCTTGTTGCATTTTGATTTTTCCTTATTATCAAAAATCCAAAAATATTTTTACTTTGTGTCTTCTCAAGTCAATCATACAGAGAATTGAAGATTCAGAACATACAGCAGAGGAATTGCACAGAAAAAAGCTGGGCGTTTAAAACGCCCAGTAAGGAAGACAGACTGGCCTTTAAACGCCAGCCAGGGTACCTGGTTGGGCGTTTAACGCCCAAAAAGGTATAGTTTTGGGCGTTAAACGCCAGAATGTGCACCATTCTGGGCGTTTAACGCCAGGATGGCACAAGGGGGAAGATTCTGTTTTTCAATGCAATTTTTTTTCAGTTTTCAAAGTTTTTCAAAATCAAATCTTTTTCAAATCAATTTTTCAATCAAATCTTTTTCAAAACCAATTTCTTTCCATTTTTAAAGATACTTACTATCAATTAATGATTTGATTCAACATTTCAAGTATGTTACCTTTTCTGTTGAGAAAGGTTTAATGTTTGAATCATATCTTTTCTT
>NC_029772.3:40213391-40216629 GCF_000817695.3 Arachis duranensis | reverse complement strand
GCAGCTCCATCCAAATTCCTGGGCATTTTTAAAGCTGTTCCAACTTTTGTGCCAGTTTTTGGGTGTCCCTCCCTCTATTTCTCTTTTTTCTTATTTGTTTGTGTTGACGAAGCCGGGTTCGGGTGGGGGGAAGGTGTCTTGGGTCTCTTTTAGGGCAAACCAGGGGAGGAAGTTCTATACCCTGTATGATGAGTCTTTTCTCGATTTTAAGAACTATTATTTTAAGGTCCGGGCTACTGGGGACGTCCGACCTTTTTTTCTAGATGAGAGTGGGGAGCCTTCTTTTCCTCTTTGTTGGCAGGAGAATGTAGTGTCTGTTAAGTATACGTTTGAGAGTCTAGATGAGGTGGAGCAGGCTTTTGTGGGTGTGGTAAGCAGTTTATGGGGTCGGGCACCTCACTTGGACACGAAGAAAATGTTGGGAGATCCAAGCCTTCTCCGTTCCGAGTTAGGTAGTTCCCGACCTCTTTGAGATTCCGACCTTTCATTTGTGTTTTGCTTTATTTTTGGTGGAATTTCTGTTGTGGTAATCCCTTTTATTTCTTTGTAGAGATGTCTTCTCAGGCGGATTCCATGAAGTTTCTTCGTCGGACGAAGAAGTCGGTGGCTGCCCGAAATCTTGAGGCCGGGGATGCTTCTGCCCGATCTTCTCCGCAGAAGACTACCGTGGGTGTTCAGACTCGGTCGAAGACTATTCCGACTCCTCAGTTTCGAGCTATAAGCCAGGATCCTCCGACCTCTGCTACTTCTTCTCTTCCTCCGTTCTCGGGTCCTCCTCCTAAGAAGCAGAAGACCTCTCAGGAGCTTGCCAGTTTCAATGATAAGGACTTTGACGCTCTTGGTTGGATTGAGCAGCACATCCTCCCTCAGACTTTCATTTCTACTGATGACGCGTCTATGGAGCATCATTTTCAATATATGGCGCGGAGCTGTGTCCGGATGGCTAGTCTTCATGCCGCCATTGCCCGGGAGTTCAAGAAATCTCCCATTGGTGCGACCAGCTCCCGACTTGATAAGGCTCGTTCCGAGCTTGATAAGATTAGCCAACTGAAGGCTGCCCGGATTGCTGAGCTGGAGGCCTCCTTGGAGAAAGAGAAGACTAAAGTTACCGCGGCTGTGGCGGCAGCGAAGACATCTGAAGAGATGGCGACGGCGGCCACGGAGAATTATACCAAGCTATATACCGAGCTTGTGGAGACAAGGGAGGAGTTGCAATCCGCGCAGGACAAGTTTTACGAGCTGGAGGGTCATGTGGCCAAGGGCATGGATGCCATGTTCGAGAATTTGAAGGCTCAGGTCCGGGTTCTTGCTCCCGACCTAGATCTGAGCTTGTTCAGTACGGATAACGTTGTTGTGGATGGCCAGATTGTCCCTGCTCCTACTGAGGATGAGGTCCAGATGTCCGATCCCAAAGTTCCGGTTGAGAACCCAACTCCCCCTTTGGTCGGGGATAGATCTGGCATGGAGGCTTCAGATCGGGATGACGTCGCTGTCGATGCGGTCCCGATATCTATGGCTCCCCCGGAGCCTGCTGTTGATGTGGAGTCTGGAAAGGACCTTGATCCTCTGTAAAATTTTTTTAGTGGTTTGCCCGGCCTGTGGGCTTTTTGTTGGATATTTTCTGCGAACGCTGTTGGACACCTTTTGCTTTATTTAGCTACCTGTGGTAACTTTATTATGCGGTGCTTGCGTTTTGACCTTTTGTTTCCGCTTTTGTGCTTTTTAGTTGTTTTTGGATAACAACTTTTTAGCTAGCGTTTTGACTTTATGTTTCCGCTTTTGTGCTTTTTAGTTGTTTTTGGATAACAACTTTTTAGCTAGCGTTTTGACTTTATGCTTTCGCTTTTGTGCTTTTTAGTTGTTTTTGGATAACAACTTTTTAGCTAGCGTTTTGACTTTATGCTTCCGCTCTTGTGCTTTTTAGTTGTTTTTGGATAACAACTTTTTAGCTAGCGTTTTGACTTTATGCTTCCGCTCTTGTGCTTTTTAGTTGTTTTTGGATAACAACTTTTTAGCTAGCGTTTTGACTTTATGCTTTCACTTTTGTGCTTTTTAGTTGTTTTTGGATAACAACTTTTTAGCTAGCGTTTTGACTTTATGTTTCCGCTTTTGTGCTTTTTAGTTGTTTTTGGGTAACAACTGCGAAGGGCCATGGCGCAGTGATGCTGATAAGGTCTTCGGGCGGTGCCTTGTGAAAATTGGCGTGTTTTTGGCAGGGGGCATATTTTCACAAACTCCGCTGCGTCTTTTTGTAAGGTCGGCCAGTAGAACCCGGCTCTGACTATTTTTTTTTGGATAGTGCCCGAGCTCCGAGATGGTTCCCACACATGCCTTCGTGAACTTCTTCGAGGACGCTCTTTGTTTCTGAGGTCGGAACGCACCTACGGAGGGGGTTTGAGAATCCTCTTCTGTATAATACGTCGTGGATTAATGTATAATTCTGGGCGTCCTTTGTAAGCCTTTTAGCTTCTCTTCTTTCGGCGGGGAGAGTTCCCGACTTCAGGTAGTTGAGTATGGGGGTCATCCATCCTTGTTGTGGGTCGGATATATTTAGTATTTCTTCCTCTCTTAACACGGAGGGAGATTGTAAGGTTTCTTGGAGGAGACTTCTGTTGTTGCCTCCGGGCTTGGTGCTAGCAAGTTTTGAGAGGGCGTCAGCCCGGGCATTTTGCTCCCGAGGTATGTGCTGGATTTGTACTTCTGGGAAGTGGCGTAACTGTGCCTGTGTTTGGTCCAGGTATTTTTTCATAGTCGGGTCTTTGGCCTGGTAACTTCCATTTACTTGTGATGTGATGACCTGGGAGTCGCTGAAGATCGTGATTCTCTGGGCTCCGACCTCTTCGGCTAGCTTTAGACCTGCTAGTAGGGCCTCATATTCGGCTTGGTTGTTCGAAGCCTGGAACTCGAATTTTAGGGATAGCTCTATCCGCGTTCCTTGGTCGCTTTCGAGTATAACCCCGGCTCCGCTTCCTGTTTTGTTTGAGGACCCGTCGACATACAGATTCCACGAGAGTGGGGTTCCAGGGGTCTCAGTATATTCTGCGATGAAGTCGGCTAGGTACTGAGATTTTATGGCAGTCCGGGCTTCATAGTGGAGGTCGAACTCGGACAGTTCCACCGCCCATTGTAGGATTCGTCCTGCCATGTCTGCTTTTTGTAGGATGTGTCTCATGGGTTGATTTGTCCGGACCTTGATGGTGTGGGCTTGAAAGTAGGGACGGAGCCTCCGAGCTGTGAA
>NC_029772.3:40195667-40196682 GCF_000817695.3 Arachis duranensis | reverse complement strand
ATCCCTGAGATGCCTCAAGGGATGCACTTTCCTCCACAAAACTATTGGGAGCAACTAAACACCTCCCTAGGAGAATTGAGTTCCAACATGGGACAACTAAGGGTGGAGCACCAAGAACACTCCATCATCCTCCATGAAATTAGAGAAGATCAAAGAATCATGAGAGAGGAGCAACAAAGACAAGGAAGAGACATTGAGGAGCTCAAGCACTCCATAGGACCTTCAAGAGGGAGGAAGAGCCGCCATCACTAAGGTGGACCTGTTCTTTAATTTCCTTGTTCTTTATTTTTCTGTTTTTTTTTCGAAAATTAATGCTTATGTTTGTCCATGTTTGTGTCTTGTGATCATTAGTGTCTTAGTGTCTATGCCTTAAAGTTATGAATGTCCTATGAATCCATCACCTTTCTTAAATAAAAAATTTTTGTGCTTAATTGAAAAAGAAAAGAATTGCATGAATTTTGAATTTTATAACAGTTTGATTATTTTGATGTGGTGGCAAACTCTTGTTTTCTGAATGTATGCTTAAACAGTGCATATGTCTTTTGAATTTGTGGTTCATGAATGTTGGCTCTTGAAAGAATGATGAAAAAGGAAACATGTTACTGAGGATCTGAAAAATCATAAAAATGATTCTTGAAGCAAGAAAAAGCAATGAAAAAAAAAGAAGAAGAAGAGAAGAAAAACGAAAAAAAAGAGAGAAAAATTTCGAAAAAAAAAGAGAAAAAGATAAAGAGAAATAAAGTTGTGATCCAAGGCAATAAGAGTGTGCTTAAGAACCCTGGACACCTCTAGTTGGGGACTCTAGCAAAGCTGAGTCACAATCTGAAAAGGTTCACCCAATTATGTGTCTGTGGCATGTATGTATCCGGTGGTAATACTGGAAGACAGAGTACTTTGGGCCACGGCCAAGACTCAATAAATAGCTATGTTCAAGAATCATCATACCTTACTAAGAGAATCATTAACACTATCTGGACTCTGAGTTCCTAAAGAAGCCAACCATTCTGAATTTCAA
>NC_029772.3:40195144-40195362 GCF_000817695.3 Arachis duranensis | reverse complement strand
TCTGATTCAGAGACTAAAAAGGACTGCAGATGCTGTTGGATTCTGACCTCCCTGCACTCGAAGTGGATTTTTTGGAGCTACGGAAGCCCAATTGGCACGCTCTCAACGGCGTTGGAAAGTAGACATCCTGGGCTTCACAGCAATATATGATAGTCCATACTTTGCCCAAGATTTGATGGCCCAAACCGGCGTTCAAAGTCACCCTCAGAAATCCCAGA
>NC_029772.3:40194625-40194901 GCF_000817695.3 Arachis duranensis | reverse complement strand
GGTGTGGAGCTCTGCTGTACCTCGAGTATTAATGCAATTACTATTGTTCTTCCATTCAATTCCGCTTGTTCTTGTTCTAAGATATCACTTGTTCTTCAACTTGATGAATGTGATGATCCGTGACACTCATCATCATTCTCACCTATGAACGTGTGACTGACAACCACCTCCGCTCTACCTTCGATTGGGTGAATATCTCGTGGATTCCTGATTGCACGATGCATGGTTGATCGCCTGACAACCGAGTGCTCGCCTGACAACCGAGCCAACCATTCT
>NC_029772.3:40192044-40194448 GCF_000817695.3 Arachis duranensis | reverse complement strand
GGGGCGTTAGTGACAGACGCAAAAGAATCGCTGGATTCTATTCCGGCCTGACCGAGAACCGACAGATGATTAGCCATGCTGTGACAGAGCATAGGAACGCTTTCACTGAGAGGATGGGAGGTAGCCACTGACAACGGTGAAACCCTTGCATAAGCTTGCCATGGAAAGGTAAGGTTTATTACTTGGACGACCCAGTGCACTTGCTGGTTAGTTGTGCGAAGTTGTGTAATGCCATGGTATTGAACACCAAGTTTTTGGGGTTCATGACCGGGGATTATGAGAGTTGTGAAAAGTATTGTTCACAGCAGAGCTCCACACCTTAATCTATGGTGTGTAGAAACTCCACCGTTGAAAATACATAAGAACAAGGTCTAGGCATGGCCGTGAGGCCAGCCTCCCAAAGATCTAAGATATCATAAGAATAAATATAGCTACCAAGATTAAAATACAATAGTAAAAGGTCCTATTTATAGAGAGCTAGTAGCCTAGGGTTTACAGAGATGAGTAAATGACATAAAAATCCACTTCCGGGCCCACTTGGTGTATGCTTGGGCTGAGCATTTCCGGGCCCATTTGGTGTGTACTTGGGCTGAGCATTGAAGCTTTCATGTGTAGAGACTTTTCTTGGAGTTAAACGCCAGCTTTTGTGGCAGTTTGGGCGTTTAACTCCCATTCTTGTGCCAGTTCCGGCGTTTAACGCCGGGCATTCTTGAGCTGATTTGGAACGCTGGTTTGGGCCATCAAATCTCAGGCAAAGTATGGACTATTATACATTGCTGAAAAGCCCAGAATGTCTACTTTCCAACGCCGTTGAGAGCATGTCAATTGGGCTTCTGTAGCTCCAGAAAATCCACTTCGAGTGCAGGGAGGTCAGAATCCAACAGCATCTGCAGTCCTTTTTAGTCTCTGAATCAGATTTTTGCTCAAGTCCCTCAATTTCAGCCAGAAAATACCTGAAATCACAGAAAAACACACAAACTCATAGTAAAGTCTAGAAAAGTGAATTTTAACTAAAAACTAATAAAAATATACTAAAAACTAACTAGAACATACTAAAAACATACTAAAAATAATGCCAAAAAGCGTACAAATTATCCGCTCATCAGGTGGCATGACAGTGGTTCATAATGAAAAAAATGAACTAGTTGCTACAAGAATAGTTACAGGGTGGCGTATGTGTATTGATTATAGAAGGCTCAATACAGCTACCAGAAAGGATCATTTTCCTTTACCCTTCATAAACCAGATGCTAGAAGCAGGTCATGAATACTACTGCTTTCTGGATGGATATTCAGGTTATAATCAAATTGCAGTAGATCCCCAGGATCAAGAGAAAACAGCATTCACATGTCCATCCGGAGTATTTGCATGCTGGTCTGTGCAATGCACCTGGAATCTTTCAAAGGTGCATGCTCTCAAATTTCTCTGATATGGTGGAAAAATTTCTGGAAGTCTTCATGGATGACTTTTCAGTATTTGGAGACTCATTCAGCTCCTGTCTTGACCATCTAGCACTTGTTCTAAAGAGGTGCCAAGAGACTAACCTGGTTTTAAACTGGGAGAAATGTCACTTTATGGTGACTGAAGGAATTGTCCTTGGGCACAAATTTTCGAACAAGGGAATAGAAGTGGATCAAGCTAAGGTAGAGGTAATTGAAAAATTACCACCACCTGCCAATGTTAAGGCAATCAGAAGCTTTCTAGGGCATGCAGGATTTTATAGGAGGTTTATAAAGGATTTTTCAAAAATCGCCAAACCTCTGAGTAATCTGCTAGCTACTGATACGCCATTTATCTTTGATAAGGAGTGTCTGCAGGCGTTCGAGACTCTGAAAGCTAAGCTGGTCACAGCACCAGTCATCTCTGCACCAGACTGGACATTACCATTTGAACTAATGTGTGATGCCAGTGACCATGCCATTGGTGCAGGCATGACAAGCTTCTGCATGTCATTTACTATGCCAGTCGTGTTTTAAATGATGCACAGAAGAACTACACAACCACAAAAAAAGAGTTACTTGCAGTGGTTTATGCCATTGACAAATTCAGATCTTATTTAGTAGGATCAAAAGTGATTGTGTACACTGACCATGCTGCTCTTAAATATCTACTCACAAAGCAGGATTCAAAACCCAGACTCATCAGATGGGTGTTGCTTCTGCAAGAGTTTGATATAGAAATATGAGACAGAAAAGGGACAGAGAATCAAGTAGCAGATCACATGTCCTGAATAGAACCAGTAGAAGGGGCGTCCCTCCCTCTTACTGAGATCTCTGAAAACTTTCTGGATGAGCAACTCTTTGCCATCCAGGAAGTGCCATGGTTTGCAGACATTGCAAACTACAAGGCAGTTAGATTCATACCCAAAGAGTACAGTAGGCAGCAATCAAAGAAATTGATTACT
>NC_029772.3:40187108-40191871 GCF_000817695.3 Arachis duranensis | reverse complement strand
TTCTACTGGCCTACTCTCTATAAAGACTCCCGAGTGTTTGTACTTAATTGTGACAGTTGCCAAAGATCTGGCAATCTTCCTTACAGTTATGCCATGCCTCAACAAGGGATCTTGGAGATTGAGTTGTTTGATGTATGGGGTATTGACTTCATGGGGCCATTCCCACCATCATACTCAAACACTTATATTTTGGTAGCAGTGGATTATGTATCCAAATGGGTGGAAGCTATAGCAACACCCACTAATGATACTAAGACAGTGCTGAAATTCCTCCAGAAATATATCTTCAGCAGATTTGGTATTCCAAGAGTACTAATCAGTGATGGGGCACTCATTTCTGCAATAAACAGCTTTACTCTGCTTTGGTTCGATATGGAGTTAGCCACAAGGTGGCCACTGCATATCATCCACAGACAAATGGGCAAGCTGAAGTCTCTAATAGAGAACTTAAAAGAATCCTGGAACGGACTGTGATTAACCATAGAAGGGATTGGGCAAGAAGCTTGGATGATGCTCTGTGGGCATACAGAATAGCATTCAAGACTCCTATAGGAACTTCTCCATACCAGCTTGTGTATGGAAAAGTCTGTCACTTGCCAGTGGAACTGGAGCACAAGGCTTATTGGGCAACCAGATTCTTAAACCTTGATGCCAAGTTAGCTGGAGAAAAATAATTGCTCCAGTTAAATGAGCTAGAGGAATTCAGACTCAATGCTTTCAAAAATGCAAAAATTTACAAAGAGAAAGCAAAAAGATGGCATGATAAGAAGTTGTCATCCAGAGTCTTTGAGCCAAGGTAGAAAGTTTTGCTGTTTAATTCTAGGCTCAGATTGTTCCCCGGAAAATTGAAATCCCGGTGGAAAGGTCCATATGTGATTACAAGTGTGTCACCATATGGATATGTAGAGCTTCGGAATAATGATTCTAACAAAAAGTTCATTGTTAATGGACAGAGAGTTAAACATTATCTTGAAAGCAATTTTGAGCAAGAATGCTTAAAACTGAGACTGGATTAAAGCTCAGTAATAGTCCAGCTAAAGACAATAAAGAAGCGCTTGCTGGGAGGCAACCCAGCCATTTACAAAGTTTATTTGTTAATTAATTAATTTTTACAGGTATATGTCAATTATCTTCAAGGTAAAATAGCAATTGCTTGAGTTCACAGAGTTACAGAAGGATTCAGAGGATAAAAATAGCAAAAAGAAGCTCACTAGTGCGAAAAAGCCAATAAGAGCTGTTTCGGGGCGTTAAACGCCTAAAAGAAGCATCTACTGGGCGTTGAACTCCAGAAAGAAGCACCTTCTGGCGTTCAACGCCAGATTTATAGCGTCCTGGGCGTTCAGAAAAATGCCCAGTGACAAGGGAGTTCCTAGCGTTCAACGCCAGCTAGAAGCAACAGCTGGGCGTTGAACGCCCAGGAGAAACTACACATGGGCGTTAAACGCCCAAAACATGCAGTGTTTGGGCATTTAAATGCCAGGATTGTGGGGAGGAGGTAATTTCATTTTTAATTCACATTTTTCAAAATTTTTATATTTCAATTCATGATTTCTTGCATAAACATGTTACAAAATCTCATCCTTCAATTCCAAAAATTTTAATCATAATTTCTAAAATCCCTTTTTCAAAAATATCAAATGCATCTTAATTCATAAACACAAATCCTTTTCCAATCCAATCCAACTATTTTTCAAATTGCGATATTTTTTAATTCAGATTATCTTTTAAAATCTTTTTCAAAATAAAAAATTCAGATTTATCTTTTTCAAATATCATTCACAACTTTTTAATTTTAAATTATATCTTTTTCTTTTCATATTTATCTTTTATAAATCATATCTTCTATCTTATCTTCCTTCAAAATTTTTGAAAACCCACCCCCTCCTTTTAAAACCACATTCGGCCTCCCTCCTCTCATCCACGATTCGAAACTAGCTCTCCTTCTATCCCTCTCATTTCTTTTCTTTTGCTTGAGAACAAGCAAACCTCTAAGTTTGATGTATTTATCCGTGATCACTAAATCATACCCACTAAGATCATTGCTCCTAAAGGAAAACAACCCACTCCAAGAGGCAAGAAAGAGAGTATTCCAAAATCACTTTTGAATCAAGGGAAGTTCTTAACCAAAGAACATTCGGACCATCACTACAAAATAATGGGTCTAAGGTCAGTGATCTCAGAAGTCAAATTCGATCTGAAAGAAGATGAATATCCGGAGATCCAAGAGCAAATTAGAAATAGGAACTGGAAATCCTAGCTAATCCTGAAACAAAAGTGGGAGTTTAGGAGTTCTACGCTAATCTGTGGCAAACAGACAGGCAGAGAATATCTGAAATTGCCCTCTATGACTATCGAACCTTGGTCAGAGGAAAGATTGTTCACATCCACCCTGACAAAATCAGGGAGATCTTTAAGCTGCCATAGCTGAAAGATGACCCAGACTCCTTTAATAGGAGAATGATGAGAACAAACAAGGGCCTGGACAAGATTCTAGAGGATATATGCATCCTTGGAGCCAGGTGAACCACAAGCACCATAGGCGTCCCAAATCAACTCAAGAGAGAAAATCTCAAACCAATAGCCAGTGGCTGGCTGGACTTCATTGGGCATTTGATATTGCCCACTAGCAACCGTTCTGAAGTCACTGTTAAAAGAGCAGTGATGATCCACTGTATTATGTTGGGAAGAGAAGTGGAAGTTCATCAGCTAATTTCGTGTGAACTTTACAAAATAGAAAACAAGAACTCCAATGATGCCAAATTGGCTTATCCAAGCTTAATCTATATGCTATGTAAAGATGTTGGAGTAAAGATGGGAATAACTGAGTATGTCTCAGTTGAGCGACCAATCACCAAAATATCAATGGAAAAACAACAAGCGCAGGATGACACCATCAAGAAGAGAGCACAGGAATTCCTCCTAGAAATCCCTCAATTTGAATATTGGGAACATCTTGAAGCATCTGTTACCAAGTTGCAAGAAGCTGTGAACCAAATAAAGGATGAACAGAATAATCAAAATAGCATGCTTTGCAAATTGCTTAGGGAACAAGAAGAGCAAGGGCGTGACTTAAAGGAACTGAAGCGTCAAAAATTATCTCTTGAAGGACCAAGCACCCCACAGACTAGAGGAACATCCACTTCCCAAAATAAAGGTTGTTGAGTTCTAATTTTAGCTTTAACTTTGTGATAATTGTTATTATAGGAATTTACCTTAGAAGTTATATATAAGTAGAGGTAATTAGTATATCTATTTTGATTTTATTTTCAATTAAGTTATAATTTATTTTTCTCATCATCCTCAAACATGAATAAAATAGTAGATTTTTAGAATAAAGAGGCAATTTATATTTTTTGAGTATTTAATAAGGAAAATTCTAATTAATTATATGTGGTGGTGGTGGACGAAATTGTGATTCATATGTTTATGTATTTTGTAAAATTCATTGCTCTTTTCTTCCTGGCAATGGCGCCAAAAACCTGGTGCCAATACCATGGTTCACAACTTCGCACAACTAACCAGCAAGTGCACTGGGTCGTCCAAGTAATACCTTACGTGAGTAACGGTCGATCCCACGGAGATTGTTGGTATGAAGCAAGCTATGGTCATCTTGTAAATCCCAGTCAGGTAGAGTCAAATGTAATTGGATTAGATATTTAAAAGATAAATAAAATAAAGGGATAGAAATACTTATGTAAATTAATGGTGGGAATTTCAGGCCCTTTCTTTTTCTACTTTCCTACTTCTTCCCTCAATCCTTCTTACTCCTTTCCATGGCAAGCTGTATGTAGAGCATCACCGTTGTCAATGGCTACATCCCATCCTCTCAGTGAAAATGGTCCTATGCTCTGTCACAGCACGGCTAACCATCTGTCGGTTCTCAATCAGGTTGGAAGAGAGTCCCTTGATTTTTTTGCATCTGTCACTAACGCCCAGCCTTCAGGAGTTTGAAGCTCGTCACAGTCATTCAATTTCGGAATCCTACTCGGAATACCACAGACAAGGTTAGACCTTCCGGATTCCCATGAATGCCGCCATCAATTCTAGCTTATACCACCAAGATTCTGATTAAGGAATCCAAGAGATATGCGCCCGGCCTAAGGTAGAATGGAAGTGGTTGTCAATTACGCGCGTTCATAGGTGAGAATGATGATGAGTGTCACGGATCATCACATTCATCAAGTTGAAGTGCAACGAATATCTTAGAATAGGAATAAAGAGAATTGAATAGAAACAGTAGTAATTGCATTAAAACTTGAGGTACAGCAGAGCTCCACCGTTGAAAATACATAAGTGGTAAAGGTTCAGGCATGGCCGAATGGCCAGCCCCCCTGATCTGAGAACTAAACGTCCAAAGATTGAATAATACAATCCCCAGATGTCTAATACAATAGTAAACTATCCTATTTATACTAAACTAGCTACTAGGGTTTACAGGAGTAAGTAATTGATGCATAAATCCACTTCCAGGGCCCACTTGGTGTATGTTTGGGCTGAACTTGATCTATCCATGAGCTGAGGCTTCTTTTGGAGTTGAACGCCAAGTTGTAACTTGTTTTGGGCGTTCAACTCCGGTCCGTGACGTGTTTCTGGCGTTTGACTCCAGACAACAACATGGAACTGGCGTTGAGCGCCCGTTTACGTCATCTAATCACGAATAAAGTATGGACTATTATATATTGCTGGAAAACTCTGGATGTCTACTTTCCAATGCCGTTGAGAGTGCGCCATTTGGAGTTCTGTAGCTCCAGAAAATCCATTTT
>NC_029772.3:40183298-40186880 GCF_000817695.3 Arachis duranensis | reverse complement strand
GCTACTTATGAGTCTTGGCCGTGGCCCTAAGCACTTTGTTTTCCAGTATTACCACCAGATACATAAATGCCACAAACACATGACTGGGTGAACCTTTTCAAATTGTGACTCAGCTTTGCTAGAGTCCCTAGTTAGAGGTATCCAGAGCTATTAAGCACACTCTTTTTACTTTGGATCACGACTTTAACCACTCAGTCTCAAGCTTTTCTCTTGGACCTGCATGCCACAAGTACATGGTTAGGGACAGCTTGATTTAGCCGCTTAGGCCTGGATTTTATTTCCTTGGGCCCTCCTATCCATTGATGCTCAAAGCCTTGGATCCTTTTTACCCTTGCCTTTTGGTTTTAAGGGCTATTGGCTTTTTCTGCTTGCTTTTTCTTTTTCTTTCTATTTTTTCGCAAAATTTTTTTTTGCAAGCTTTTTCTTTTTCATTGCTTTTTCTTGCTTCAAGAATCAAATTTATGATTTTTCAGATCATCAATAACATTTCTCTTTGTTCATCATTCTTTCAAGAGCCAACAATTTTAACAATCATAAACAACAAGATAAAAAATATGCACTGTTTAAGCATTCATTCAGAAAATATAAAGTATTGTCACCACATCAATATAATTAAATTAAATTCAAGGATAATTTTCGAAATTTATGTACTTCTTGTTCTTTTGAATTAAAAACATTTTTTTATTTAAGAGAGGTGAAGGATTAATGGAATTATTCATAACTTTAAGACATAGTTACTAACTACTAATGATCATGAAGTAGAGACACGAAACCTAGATGAACACATAACATAAAAACCGAAAAGCAAAAAAATAAGAACAAGGAATGAATCCACCTTTAGTGGCGTCTGATCAGGGAAAAACTTGTCTCTCAACAAATCTCTATTCGGCAAGTGTACCGAATTTGTCGCCAAGTAAAAACTCACAATAGAGTGAGGTCGAATCCCACAGGGATTGATTGATCAAACAACTTTAATTAGAGGAATGTTCTAGTTGAGCGAATCCATGAATAGAGTTGGTACTTGCAAAAAATAAAACGACTGGGAAAGTAAATGACTGAAAGTAAATTGCAGAATTGTAATTGGGAATGGGGGAATTGCTCATAAAAGTAAATTGCAGAAATTAAAGAGAATGGGTAAGATCAGAAATGGGGAGTTCATTGGGCTCAGGAGATGTTGCATTCTCTGGATCAATTTCATTCTCATCTCTTCCTCAATCAATGCACTCATTGATCTTCTTGGCAATCTTAAGTGATTGAATCACAATTTCTTGCAATTTAATCTCTCAAATCTTGATCAATAGCTAATTCCTTGGTCAATTGCTCATGAGAAGAGATGAAGTATGGTCACTGATTATACCACATGCATTTCCCAAATCAAATGTTGAGAGGGTTATAGCCACATACCCATCCACACCCAATGTGGTCCAGCATGAGAAAGCATTTCTAGCTGATCTCTTCATTCCTCTTTCAAGGTTCCGAAGAGATCCAAGTTTGAATAGCTTCTTTTCCAAGATAACTATCCATTTGGATGAAGATCGAAAGCTTTCAAGTAAAATCAAGAGGAAAGATAGAAGAAGAATAATGAAAACTAGTATTGATCCATCAAATTACAACAGAGCTCCCTAACCCAATGAAAGGGGTTTAGTTGTTCATAGCTCTAGAAATCAAAATCAAAGATGGAGAATACATGATAAAGCTAGAAGTGCAGAGAAAGTAAAATACAAGGAGTAGTTCTATTTCCTAACTCTCCGTCCGTCCCCCAAACAATTCAAAGCTACTCCTATATATACTACTCTTCCCAGCTTCTAGTTGGTTCTTCAAGTCTTGGGCCTTTGGATCTTGAGTTTGAAGCAGTTCTTTTCTTTATTTGGGCTTGCTTTTACTTGCAGAGAGAAAGTGTGAAGTGGGCAGAGACTTTAGCTCAAGACGTTAGAGGTCTTAACATTTAGTGAGAAAATGGGTTCGAAAACGTTAGTGTCATTCAACTTTTTCACTAACGTTTCTTACCCAAGTAAAGGCCACGTTAACTTCAACGTTAGTGGCACAAACGTTGCCACTAACGTTGCCTCTTTGTCCTTCGCACACGTTATTGGGACTCAACTTTTCCAATAACGTTGAGAGCCTCTCCCTTTCCTACGTTAGAGTCCACGTTAACTTAGTTAACGTGGCTCTTAAGTTAACGTGGCTCTTTTAACGTAGGTGTGCCAATCTTCGAGAACGTTAGTGACACTTAACATTGTCACTAACATTCCAATATGCCCTTATTCTCGTTAGAGTCCACGTTAACTAGGTTAACGTGGCTTTGCAAACCATTTCCAACGTTAGTGACAATGTTGAGTGTCACTAACGTTGGCTCATCTTTCACTCATTGCTGTTAGCTTCCACGTTAACTAGGTTAACGTAGAAGTTAACGTGGCTCTTGGGGTTTTGTGGTTGCTTCCAACGTTAATGACAATGTTGGGTGTCACTAACGTTGTCGACCATTCTTGCCTCTCACGTTAGCTCCCACGTTAACCAAGTTAACGTGGAAGTTAACGTGGCACATTGCACCTTAGGCCAACGTTGGTGACAATGTTGAACATCACTAACGTTGGCTTCCTTCCCTTTATTGACATTAGAGGCCACGTTAACCAAGTTAACGTGGACTCTAACGTGGCCACTTATGATCATTGGCCAACGTTAGTGATAATGTTAAGTGTCACTAACGTTGGCTCAAAGTCCTTCTGATGAGCGGATAATTTGTACGCTTTTTGGCATTGTTTTTAGTATGTTTTTAGTATGATCTAGTTAGTTTTTAGTATATTTTTATTAGTTTTTAGTTAAAAATCACTTTTCTAGACTTTACTATGAGTTTGTGTGTTTTTCTGTGATTTTAGGTATTTTCTGGCTGAAATTGAGGGACCTGAGCAAAAATCTGATTCAGAGATTGAAAAGGACTGCAGATGCTGTTGGATTCTGACCTCCTTGCACTCGAAGCGGATTTTCTAGAGCTACAGAAACCCAATTGGCGCGCTCTCAACGGCGTTGGAAAGCAGACTTCCTGGGCTTTCCAGAAACATATGATAGTTCATACTTTGCCAAAGATTTGATGGCCTAAACCGGCGTTCAAAGTCACCCTCAGAAATCCCAGCGTTAAACGCCGGAACTGGCACCAAAATGGGAGTTAAAAGCCCAAACTGGCATAAAAGCTGGCGTTTAACTCCAAGAGGAGTCTCTACACGAAAATGCTTCATTGCTTAGCCCAAGCACACACCAAGTGGGCCCGGAAGTGGATTTTTATGTCATTTACTCATCTCTGTACACCCTAGGCTACTAGTTCTCTATAAGTAGGACCTTTTACTATTGTATTAAAAATCTTCTGATCGGTGGAATCTTTTGATCTTTAGATCTTTTGATCATTGGGAGGCTGGCCTCATGGCCATGCCTAGACCTTGTTCTTATGTATTTTCAACGGTGGAGTTTCTACACACCATAGATTAAGGTGTGGAGCTCTGCTGTACCTCGAGTATTAATGCAATTACTATTGTTCTTCTATTCAATTCCGCTTGTTCTTGTTCTAAGATATCACTTGTTCTTCAACTT
>NC_029772.3:40177867-40179599 GCF_000817695.3 Arachis duranensis | reverse complement strand
ATTAATGCAATTACTATTGTTTTTCTATTCAATTCCGCTTGTTCTTGTTCTAAGATATCGCTTGTTCTTCAACTTGATGAATGTGATGATCTGTGACACTCATCATCATTCTCACCTATGAACGTGTGACTGACAACCACCTCCGTTCTACCTTCGATTGGGTGAATATCTCTTGGATTCTTTAACCGGAATCTTCGTAGTATAGGCTAGAACTGATGGCGGCATTCAAGAGAATCCGGAAGGTCTAACCTTGTCTGTGGTATTCTGAGTAGGATTCAATGATTGAATGACTGTGACGTGCTTCAAACTCCTGAGGGCGGGGCGTTAGTGACAGACGCAAAAGAATCACTGGATTTTACTCCGGCCTGATCGAGAACCGACAGATGGATAGCCGTGCCGTGACAGGGTGCGTTGAACATTTCCACTGAGAGGATGGGAGGTAGCCACTGACAACGGTGAAACCCTTGCTTAAGCTTGCCATGGAAAGGAGTAAGAAGGATTGGATGAAGACAGTAGGAAAGCAGAGAGACGGAAGGGAAGGCATATTCATACGCTTATCTGAAATTCTTACCAATGAATTACATAAGTATCTCTATCTTTATCTTTATGTTTTATTCGCATATCACCATACCCATTTGAGTTTGCCTGACTAAGATTTACAAGGTGACCATAGCTTGCTTCATACCAACAATCTCTGTGGGATCGACCCTTACTCGCGTAAGGTTTATTACTTGGACGACCCAGTACACTTGCTGGTTAGTTGTGTGAAATTGTAATGATCACAATTTCGTGCACCACCTTCCTTCACGTTAGAGCTCACGTTAACTTAGTTAACGTGACTCTTAACATGGGCAATGATGGCTTCGAGAGCGTTATTAGCAATCACTTTTCTCCTTAGCCTTGCAAGTTACTCCCATTCTTTGCTTCCTTTGTCCTGAAATCAAGCAATAAAGTGCATCAAAGTTCTAATCCAAGTCATGGGGGATGCAATATCAATTTTGTCATTAAAATCATGCAAAATCCTCATGAAATCATGTAAAATGCACAATGCATGCTTGAATCAGGATGTAAATGATTTTTTACCCAAAACTAGCTTATTTCCTAAGAAAATGCAATGAAACTACCTAAAAACAGTAACGAAAAGGTCAATGAAACTGGCCAAAATGCCCTGGCATCAGCGTCTTCTTCTTGAAGGACCAATGATGTCCTTAAGCTCTTCTATGTCCCTTCCTTGCCTTTGTTGCTCCTCCCTCATTGCTCTTTGATCTTCTCTTATTTCATGGAGAATGATGGAGTGCTCTTGATGTTCCACCCTTAATTGATCCATATTGTAACTCAAATCTTCTATAGAAGAATTGAGTTGTTCCCAATAATTGTTGGGAGAAAAGTGCATCCCTTGAGGCATCTCCGAGATTTCTTGGTAATGATCTTCTTCATGCGTCCCTTGGGATCCATGAGTGGGCTCTCTTGTTTGCTCCATCCTTTTCTTAGTGATGGGCTTGTCCTCCTCAATGAAGATGTCTCCTTCTATGATAACTCCAGCTGAGTAACATAGATGGCAAATAAGATGAGGAAAAGCTAGCCTTGCCAAAGTAGAGGACTTATCGGCTATTTTGTAGAATTCATGGGAGATGACTTCATGAACTTCTACTTCCTCTCCAATCATGATGCTATGAATCATGATGGCCCGATCCACAGTAACTTCAGATCGGTTGCTAGTGGGGATGATAGA
>NC_029772.3:40173054-40173259 GCF_000817695.3 Arachis duranensis | reverse complement strand
GCGCACTGGCGTTTAAACGCCAGTGAGGCTAGCAGATGGGCGTTTAACGCCCAGTCTGGCACCATTCTGGGCGTTTAACGCTAGAAAGAGGTACCAGACTGGCGTTAAAACGCCAAAAAAGGGCAAGAAGCTGGCGTTAAATGCCAGAAATGGGCACCAGCCCGGCGTTTAACGCCAGAAATGGCTAAAAACGCATTTTTGCATG
>NC_029772.3:40166141-40168429 GCF_000817695.3 Arachis duranensis | reverse complement strand
GATGTCTCCTTCTATGATAACTCCAGCTGAGTAACATAGATGGCAAATAAGATGAGGAAAAGCTAGCCTTGCCAAAGTAGAGGACTTATCGGCTATTTTATAGAATTCATGGGAGATGACTTTATGAACTTCTACTTCCTCTCCAATCATGATGCTATGAATCATGATGACCCGATCCACAGTAACTTCAGATCGGTTGTTAGTGGGGATGATGGAGTGTTGAATGAACTCCAACCATCCTCTAGCCACAAGCTTGAGGTCCAGTCTTCTTAGTTGAACGGCTTGCCTTTGGAGTCTTTTTTCCACTGAGCTCCTTCCACACATATGTCCATAAGGACTTGGTCCAACCTTTGATTAAAGTTGACCCTTCTAGTGTTAGGGGCGTACATCTCCTTTCATCATGGGCAAGTTGAACGCCAACCTCACATTTTCCGGACTAAAAGCTAAGTATTTCCCCCGAACCATTGTAAGATAGTTCTTTGGATTCGGGTTCATACTTTGATCATGGTTTCTAGTGATCCATGCATTGGCATAGAACTCTTGAACCACTAAAATCCCGACTTGTTGAATGGGGTTGGTTAGAACTTCCCAACCTCTTCTTTGGATCTCATGTTGGATCTCCGGATACTCATTTTTCTTGAGCTTGAAAAGGACCTCAGGGATCACCTTCTTCTTGGCCACAACATCATAGAAGTGGTCTTGATGGGCTTTGGAGATGAATCTTTCCTTCTCCCATGACTCAGAGGTGGAAGCTTTTGTCTTCCTTTTCCTTTTTCTAGAGGATTCTCCGGCCTTGGGTGCCATCAATGGTTATGGAAAAACAAAAAGCTTATGATTTTACCGCACCAAACTTAAAATATTGCTCGCCCTCGAGCAAGAGAAGAAAGAAGAGAAGAAGAAGAAGAAGAAAATATGGAGGAGAAGGGGAGGTGTAGGTTTCGGCCAAGGTATAGAAGAGGGGGGTTGTGTTGTGTGAAAATGAAGTAGAATGGAGGGGTATATATAGGGAGGGGGGAGAGGGTAGGTTCGGCCATTTAGGGTGGGTTTGGGTGGGAAAGATTTTTGAATTTTGAAGGTAGGTGGGATTTTTGGGGAAGAGTGGAGGGATGTGAGGGTGATGGGGGTAATTGGGAAGAGAGATTGAGGTGATTGGTGAAGGGTTTTGGGGAAGAGTGTTTATTGGAAAGAGAGAATGAATGTTGAGAAGAGGGAAAATATGTTAGGTGGGGATCCTGTGGGGTCCACAGATCCTGAGATGATCCTGTGGGGTCCACAGATCCTGAGGTGTCAAGGAGTTACATCCCTGCACCAATTAGGCATGTAAAATGCCTTAGCATACCATTCTGGCATTTAAACGCCGAAGTGATGCATGTTCTGGGCATTCAACGCCCATGTGCAGCATGTTTCTGGCGTTGAACGCTAGTTCCATGCTTGTTACTGGCGTTCAGCGCCAGCTTTCCTCAGGGCACATTCCTGGCGTTCAAACACTAGGATGTTGCTTGTTTCTGGTGTTCAGCACCAGATCCATGCTCTGTTCTGGCATTGAACGCCAGCCAGATGCACCTTACTGGCATTTAAACGCCAGTAAGTCCTTCCTCCAGGGTGTGATTTTTCCTCTGCTATTTTTGATTCTGTTTTTAATTTTAATATTTTTTCGTGACTCCTTATGATCATGAACCTACTAAAACACAAAATAACAATAAAATAAAAAGAAAATTAGATAAATAAAAATTGGGTTGCCTCCCAACAAGCACTCTTTTAATGTCACTAGCTTGACAGTGGGCTCTCATGGAGCCTTAGAGAAGTTCAGAGCATGATGAAGGTTTCCCAACACCAAACTTAGAGTTTGAATGTGGGGTCTTCTCAACACCAAACTTTAGAGTTTGGTTGTGGCCTCCCAACACCAAACTTAGAGTTTGATTGTGGGGGCTCATTTGGACTCTGTACTGAGAGAAGCTCTGCATGCTTACTCTCTTTTGTTACAGAGGGATGGCCGTGTGCCTTAAACACAAGGTAGTCCCCATTCAATTGAAGGACTAATTATCCTCTGTTAACATCTATTACAGCACCTGCTGTGGCTAGGAAAGGTCTTCCAAGGATGATGCATTCATCCTCTTCCTTCCTAGTGTCTAGGATTATGAAATCAGCACGGATGTAAAGGCCTTCAACCTTTACTAACATGTCCTCTACTAATCCATAAGCTTGTCTTACTAACTTGCCTGCCAATTGTAATGAGAATAAGGCAGGTTATACCTCAATGATCCCTAGTTTCTCCATTACAGAGAGTA
>NC_029772.3:40165078-40165638 GCF_000817695.3 Arachis duranensis | reverse complement strand
CCATTATTAAAGCCTTGTTGAGGCTTTTGTTGATCCTTCCATGAGAAATTTGGATGATTTCTCCATGATGAATTATAGGTGTTTCCATAAGGTTCACCCATGTAATTTACCTCTACCATTGCAGGGTTTTCATGATCATAAGCTTCTTCTTCAGAAGATGGCTCTTTCGTACTGTTGGATGCATTTTGCCATCCATTCAGACTTTGAGAGATCATGTTGACTTGCTGAGTCAAAACTTTGTTCTGAGCCAATACGGCATTCAGAGCATCAATTTCAAGAACTCCCTTCCTCTAAGCCGTCCCACTATTCACGGAATTCCTCTCAGAAGTGTACATAAATTGGTTATTTGCAACCATGTCAATAAGTTCTTGAGCTTCTGCAGGCGTTTTCTTTAGGTGGATAGATCCACCTACAGAATGGTCCAATGACATTTTGGAAAACTCAGATAGACCATAATAGAATATATCTAATATGGTCCATTCTGAAAACATGTCAGAAGGACACTTTTTGGTCATCTGCTTGTATCTTTCCCAAGCTTCATAGAGGGATTCACCATCTTT
>NC_029772.3:40164079-40165016 GCF_000817695.3 Arachis duranensis | reverse complement strand
CTCTAAGCTTGCTCAACTTTTGAGGAGGAAAGAATTTATCCAAGAAGGCCGTGACCAGCTTATCCCAGGAGTCCAGGCTATTTTTAGGTTGTGAGTCCAACCATGTTCTAGCTCTGTCTCTTACAGCAAAAGGGAAAAGCATGAGCCTGTAGACTTCAGGATCTACTCCATTCGTCTTTACAGTCTCACAAATCTGCAAGAACTCAGTTAAAAACTGGTAAGGATCTTTAGATGGAAGTCCATGAAACTTGCAGTTCTGTTGCATTAGAGCAACTAATTGAGGTTTCAGCTCAAAATTGTTTGCTCCAATGGTCGGAATGGAGATGCTTCTTCCATCAAATTTGGAAGTTGGTTTAGTGAAATCACCAAGCATCCTCCTTGCATTATTGTTGTTGGGTTCGGCTGCCATCTCCTTTTCTTGTTTGAAATTTTCAGAAAGGTTGTCTCTGGATTGTTGTAATTTAGCTTCTCTTTATTTCCTCTTCAGAGTCCTTTCAGGTTCAGGATCAGCTACAATAAGAATTCCTTTTTCCTTGTTCCTACTCATATAGGGAAGAAGAGAACAAGAAAAGAAAGAAGAATCCTCTATGTCACAGTATAGAGATTCCTTTATGTTAGCAGAAGAAGAAAGGGAATAGGAGTGAAGAAGAATGAATAGATAGGGGTAGTGATTTGAGATGAAGAGAGGTGAAGAGAAGTGTTAGTAAATAAATAAATAAATAGAAGAAGGGGAGAGGGAAGAAATTTCGAAAATAAATTTGAAAAGAAGTTAAATGATTTTCGAAAATAAAAGATAAGATAAAATTAAATTAAAACAATTAATTAATTAAAAAGAATATTTGAAAAAGGGATGAGATATTTTCGAAAATTAGAGAGGAAAAGTAGTTAGGTGGTTTTGAAAAAGATAAGAAACAAACAAAAAGTCAAATAGTTAGTT
>NC_029772.3:40160107-40163893 GCF_000817695.3 Arachis duranensis | reverse complement strand
TTTTTAAAATTAAAATTAATTACTTAACTAACAAGAAATTAAAAGATAAGATTCTAGAATTTAAAGATTGAACCTTTCTTAATAAGAAAGTAACAAACTTCAAATTTTTGAATCAATCATATTAATTGTTAGCATAATTTTTGAAAATTTGAAATAAAGTTAAGAAAAAGATTATTGAAAAATAATTTTCACAATTTTCGAAAAAATAGAAAAAATGAAAAAGATACGATTTTTGAAAAAGATTTTGAAAAGATAAGATTTTTAAAATTGAAAATTTGACTTGACTTACAAGAAATAACTAATTTTAAAAATTTTTGACTAAGTCAACTCAAATTTTTGAAAATTTGGAGAGAAATAAGGAAAAGATATTTTTTATTTTTGAATTTTTGATGAGGAGAGAGAAAAACACAAAAATGACTCACAACATGAAAATTATGAATCAAAACTCATGATGCATGCAAGAACACTATGAATGTCAAGATGAACACCAAGAACACTTTGAAGATCATGATAAACATCAAGAAAATAATTTTGAAAAATTTTTGATGCAAAGAAAACATGCAAGACACCAAACTTAGAAATTTTTAATGCTTAGAAAATATGAATGCAAAGATGCATATGAAAAACAACAAAAGACACAAAACAAGAAATCATCAAGATTAAACAAGAAGTCTTACCAAGAACAACTTGAAGATCATGAAGAACACCATGAATGCATGAATTTTTCGAAAAAATGCAAGAACAATACGAATATGCAATTGACACCAAACTTAAAAATTGACTCAAGACTCAAACAAGAAACACAAAATATTTTTGGTTTTTATGATTTTATGAATTTTCTTTTATTGTCTTTTCAAAAAAATTTTCAAAAATTCTTTCAAAAACTTTTCTTTATTTTCGTTGTGATGAGCGGATATTTTATACGCTTTTTGGGGGTAATTTCATGTAGATTTTAGTATGTTTTAATTAGATTTTAATAGAATTTTATTAGTTTTTAAGCAAAAATCATATTTCTGGACTTTACTATGAGTTTGTGTATTTTTTTGTGATTTCAGGTATTTTCTGGCTGAAATTGAGGGAGCTGAGCAAAAATCTGATTTAGGCTGAAAAAGGACTGCTGATGTTGTTGGATCCAGACCTCCCTGCACTCGGAATGAATTTTCTGGAGCTACAAGAGTTCAATTGACGCGCTCTTAATTGGGTTGGAAAGTAGACATCCAGGGCTTTCCATCAATATATAATAGTCTATACTTTGCGCAAAGATAGATGACGTAAACTGGCGTTCAACGCCAGTTCCATGCTGCAGTCTGGCGTCCAGCGCCAGAAACAGGTTACAAGTTGGAGTTCAACGCCCAAAAACGTTACAACCTGGCGTTCAACTCCAGAAACAGCCCAAGCACGTGAGAGGCTTAAGTCTCAGTCCCAGCACACACCAAGTGGGCCCCAGAAGTGGATTTCTGCACCAATTATCTTAATTTACTCATATTCGGTAAACCTAGGTTACTAGTTTACTATTTAAACAACTTTTAGAGACTTATTTTGTATCTCATGACATTTTCATATCTGAATTTTATACACTTTGACGGCATGAGTCTCTAACTCCATTGTTGGGGCAGGGACGGATCCAGAAATGATATTATGGGGGGCCAATAACACATATAATATTAAAGATTATGTAAAAAAATTATATAATATAAGATGTATTACAAAAATATATTGACAGAGAATATATTTTAAAGTAACAAGAAATATGTGTATATTTTTTACTAAAGAAATTGTCGATTCTTCATATCATAAAATTCACCGATAATGTAATTTGTGTAAAATTTTTCAGTAATTTTCTTTTCAATATAATTAAAAGAAAATTATCAAGAAATTCATCTTTTATTTTGTTTCTAAGTTATTTTTCACAATATTCATAGTTGAAAAAGATCTCTTAATTGTAGCAGTTGAAATAGAGAGAATTAATACCAAATGAATAAAAAAAGACGGCTACAAGAAGAAAAAGAATTCACTTTATGATATTTGAAATTTTTTATTTAATTAAAAAATATTAGTAATAATATCTTTTTCATATTTTTTTAATATTGTTATTTACTTTTTAGATATTAAAAATTATTAATATTTAAATTAGATTGAATTTTTGTTTATACTAGACTAAATACTAAATATTTTTTTTTAAAATTAAATTATACATAATAACTTATTACTCTTAAAAAAAGTTGGGGGGCCGAGGCCGCCACTCGCCCCCCCTTATGTCCGTCCTTAGTTGGGGGTGAGGAGCTCTGCAGCGTCTCGATGAATTAATGCAATTGTTTCTATTTTTCCATTCAAACGTGTGTGTTCCTATCTAAGATGTTCATTCGTGCTTAATTATGAAGAAGGTGATGATCCGTGACACTCATCACCTTCCTCAATCCATGAACGTCTGCCTGACAACCATCTCCGTTCTACATCAGATTGAATGAGCTTCTCTTAGATTCCTTAATCAGAATCTTCGTGGTATAAGCTAGAATTGATGGCGGCCACTCTTGAGGATTCGGAAAGTCTAAACCTTGTCTGTGCTATTCCGAGTAGGATTCAAGGATTGAATGGCTGTGATGAGCTTCAAACTCGCGATTGCTGGGCGTGATGACAAACGCAAAAGGATCAATGGATCCTATTCCAACATGATCGAGAATCAACAGCTGATTAGCCGTGCTGTGACAGAGCATCTGGACCGTTTTCACTGAGAGGATGGGAGCTAGCCACTGACAATGGTGACACCCTACATACAGCTTGCCATGGAGGGAACTTTGCACTTTTCCATGGATGGAATATTACATTACAGGAATAAATCAGACAAAGCATCTCCAAAACTCCAACATATTCTCCATTACTGCATTACAAGTAATTAATTCACTCTCTTTTATTTTTCTAATAATTCAAACTGATAATTTTAATTGAAATCCTGACTAAGAATAATAAAATAGTAAGTAATTGATGCATAAATCCACTTCCGGGGCCCACTTGGTGTGTGTTTGGGCTGAGCTTGATCTATCTACGAGCTGAGGCTTCTTTTGGAGTTGAACGCCAAGTTGTAACGTGTTTTGGGCGTTCAACTCTGGTTCGTGACGTGTTTCTGGCGTTTGACTCCAGAATCCAGCATGGAACTGCCGTTGAGCGCCAGGTTACGTCGTCAATTCCCGAATAAAGTATGGATTATTATATATTTCTGGAAAGCTCTGGATGTCTATTTTCCAACACCGTTGAGAACGCACCATTTCGAGTTCTGTAGCTCCATAAAATCCATTTCGAGTGCAGGGAGGTCAGATTCCAACAGCATCAGCAGTCCTTTGTCAGCCTCTTATCAGAGTTTTGCTCAAGTCTCTCAATTTCAGCCAGAAATTACCTGAAATCATAGAAAAACACACAAACTCATAGTAAAGTCTAGAAATGTGAATTTAACATAAAAACTAATGAAAACATCCCTAAAAGTAGCTTGAACTTACTAAAAACTACCTAAAAACAATGCCAAAAAGCGTATAAAAGTATCCGCTCATCACAACACCAAACTTAAATTGTTGCTTGTCCCCAAGCAACTGAAAATCAAATAGGATAAAAAGAAGAGAATATACTATAAATCTCAAAATATCAATGAATATTAATTCTAATTAGATGAGCGGGACTTGTAGCTTTTTGCTTCTGAACAGTTTTGGTATCTCACTTTTTCCTTTGAAGTTTATAATGATTGGCTTCTCCAGGAACTTAGAATTTCAGATAGTGTTATTGATTCTCCTAGTTAAG
>NC_029772.3:40149862-40160043 GCF_000817695.3 Arachis duranensis | reverse complement strand
TGGACCTTCATGACACAAGCACATGGTTAGGGACAGCTTGATTTAGCCGCTTAGGCCTGGATTTTATTTCCTTGGGCCCTCGTATCCATTGATGCTCAAAGCCTTGGATCCTTTTTACCCTTGCCTTTTGGTTTTAAGGGCTATTGGCTTTTTCTGCTTTCTTTTTCTTTTTCTTTCTATATTTTTTTATTATTATTTTTTTTATTTTTTTATTTTTTTATTCTTTTATTTTCGCAAGCTTTTGTTTTTTCACTGCTTTTTCTTGCTTCCAGAATCAATATTATGATTTTTCAGATCATCAATAACATTTTTCTTTGTTCATCATTCTTTCAAGAGCCAACAATTTTAACATTCATAAACAACAAGATAAAAAATATGCATTGTTCAAGCATTCATTCAGAAAACAAAAAGTATTGTCACCACATCAATATAATTAAACTAAATTCAAAGATAAATTCAAAATTCATGTACTTCTTGTTCTTTTGAATTAAAACATTTTTCATTTAAGAGAGATGAAGGATTCATGGAATTATTCATAACTTTAAGACATAGTTACTAACTACTAATGATCATGAAGTAGAGACACAAAACATAGATAAACATATAATATAAAATCGAATAGCAGAAAAGTAAGAACAAGGAATGAATCCACCTTAGTGAGGGTGACGCCTTTTTGAAAGACCAATGGTGCTTTTTGAGCTCCTCTATGTCTCTTCCTTGCTTCTGTTGCATGATCCCTAGTGATTTTAGTGCTCCTATCCTTAGTTACTCCCAATAGTTGTGTGGAGGACCATTTATCCCCTGAGGTATCTCAGGGATCTCTTGATTTGCAGTCAAATGTTCTACCACTGAGCTATAGACCCTTTAGATGATTCTTTCCATCTCCCATGACTCAGAGGTGGAAGCTTTTGTCTTCCCTGATCTCTTTTTTTTTTTTTGAGGTTTCTCTGGCCTTAGGTGCCATCAATGGTTATGGAAAAATAGAAAGCTATGCTTTTACCACACCAAACTTAGAGGATTGCTCGCCCTCGAGCAAGAGAAGAAAGAAAAGATGAAGAATAAGAAGAAGATATGGAGGAGATGGAGGGATGTGTGTATTCGGCTATATGGGTGGGATTAGGTGGGAAAGAGAAATTTAATTTTGAAGGTAGGTGGGGTGTATGGGGAAGAGTGGGTAGATGTGAGTAGTGTATGAAAAACAGAAGGGATGACCATGAATGGAGAGAGAGAGGGTGAGGTAAGTGGGGATCCTGTGGGGTTCACAGATCCCGAGGTGTCAAGGATTTACATCCCTGCACCAATTAGGCATGTAAAATGCCTTTGCACACCATTCTGGCGTTTAAACGCCGAAGTGATGCACACTCTGGGCGTTCAACGCCCATGTGCAGCATGTTTTTGGCGTTGAACGCCAGTTCCATGCTTGTTATTGGCGTTCAGCGCCAGCTTCATGCTCCGTTCTGGCGTTGAACGCCAGCCAGATGCACCTTACTGGCATTTAAACGCCAGTAAGTCCTTCCTCCAGGGTGTGATTTTTCTTCTGCTGTTTTTGATTCTATTTTTAATTTTAATAATTTTTTCGTGACTCCACATGATCATGAACCTAATAAAACACAAAATAACAATAAAATAAAATTAAAATTAGATATATAAAATTGGGTTGCCTCCCAACAAGCGCTCCTTTAATGTCACTAGCTTGACAGTGGGCTCCCTGGAGCCACAAAGGTGATCAGGTCAATGTTGTATAATCCCAACACCAAACTTAGAGTTTGGTTGTGGGAATTTAACACCAAACTTAGAGTTTGGTTGTGGCCTCCCAACACCAAACTTAGAGTTTGACTGTGGGGGCTCTTCTTGACTCTGTACTGAGAGAAGCTTTTCATGCTTCCTCTCCATGGCTGCAGAGGAAGGTCCTTGAGCTTTAAACACAAGGTAGTCCCCATTCAATTGAAGGACTAATTCTCCTCTGTTAACATTAATCACAGCTTCTGCTATGGCTAGGAAGGGTCTTCCAAGGATGATGCATTCATCTTCTTCCTTCCTAGTGTCTAAGACTATGAAATCAGCAGGGATGTAAAGGCCTTCAACCTTTACTAACACGTCCTCTTCTAATCTATAAGGTTGTCTTACTGACTTGTCTGCCAATTGTAATGAGAATAGGGCAGGCTGTACCTCAATGATCCCTAGTTTCTCCATTATAGAGAGTGGCATAAGATTTATGCCTGACCCCAGGTCACACAGAGCCTTGCTAAAGGTCATGGTGCCTATAGTACAGGGTATTAAGAATTTACCAGGATCTTGTTTCTTTTGAGGTAAAGTTTTCTGAATCCATGTATCTAGTTCACTAATGAGCAAGGGAGGTTCACCTTCCCAAGTCTCATTACCAAACAACTTGGCATTCAGCTTCATAATAGCTCCTAGATATTGAGTAACTTGCTCTCCAATCACATCTTCATCCTCTTCTGAGGAGGAATAGTTTTCAGAGCTCATGAATGGCAGAAGGAGATTTAGTGGAATCTCTATGGTCTCTATATGAGCCTCAGATTCCTTTAGGTCCTCAATAGGGAACTCCTTGCTTGATAGACGTCCCAGGAGGTCTTCCTCACTAGGATTTTCGTCCTTCTCCTCCCTTGTGCATTCGGCCATATTGATTACATCAATGGCCTTGCACTCTCCTTTTGGATTCTCTTCTGTATTGCTTGGGAGAATACTGGGAGGAGTTTCAATGACTTTCTTATTCAGCTGGCCCACTTGTGCCTCTAAATTTCTGATGGAGGACCTTGTTTCACTGATGAAACTTAAGGCGGCCTTAGACAAATTAGAGACTATATTTGCTAAGCTAGAGGGGCTCTGTTCAGAATTCTCTGTCTGTTGCTGAGAAGATGATGGAAAAGGCTTGCTATTGCTGAGCCTGTTTCTTCCACCATTATTAAAGCCTTGTTGAGGCTTTTGTTGATCCTTCCATGAGAAATTTGGATGATTTCCCCATGATGAATTATAGGTGTTTCCATAAGGTTCACCCATGTAATTTACCTCTGCCATTGTAAGGTTTTCAAGATCATAAGCTTCTTCAGAAGCTGCCTCTTTAGTACTGTTGGATGCATTTGGCCATCCATTCAGACTTTGAGAGATCATGTTGACTTGCTGAGTTAACACTTTATTCTGAGCCAATATGGTATTCAGAGCATCAATTTCAAGAACTCCCTTCCTCTGAGGCGTCTCATTATTCATGGAATTCCTCTCAGAAGTGTACATGAATTGGTTATTTGCAACCATGTCAATAAGTTCTTGAGCTTCTGCAGGTGTTTTCTTTAGGTGAATGGATCCACCTGCAGAATAGTCCAATGACATTTTTGAAAATTCAGATAGACCATAATAGAATATATCTAATATGGTCCATTCTGAAAACATGTCAGATGGACACCTTTTGGTCAGCTACTTGTATCTTTCCCAAGCTTCATAGAGGGATTCACCATCTTTTTGCTTGAAGGTCTGAACATCCACTCTAAGCTTGCTCAGCTTTTGAAGAGGAAAGAATTTATCCAAGAAGGCCGTGACCAGCTTATCCCAGGAGTCCAGGCTATCATTAGGTTGTGAGTCCAACCATGTTCTAGCTTTGTCTCTTACAGCAAAAGGGAAAAGTATGAGCTTGTAGACTTCAGGATCTACTCCATTCGTCTTAACAGTCTCACAAATCTGCAAGAACTCAGTTAAAAACTGGTAAGAATCTTCAGATGGAAGTCCATAAAACTTGCAGTTCTGTTGCATTAAAGCAACTAATTGAGGTTTAAGCTCAAAATTGTTAGCTCCAATGGCAGGAATGGAGATGCTTCTTCCATCAAATTTGGACGTTGGTTTTGTGAAATCACCAAGCATTCTCCTTGAATTATTGTTGTTCGGTTCGGCTGCCATCTCCTTCTGTTGTTCGAAAATTTCAAAAAGGTTGCCTCTGGATTGTTGTAATTTAGCTTCTCTTAGTTTCCTCTTCAGAGTCCTTTCAGGTTCTGGATCAGCTTCAATAAGAGTGCTTTTTCCTTGTTCCTGCTCATATAGGGAAAAAGAAAATAAGAAAAGATAGAGGAATCCTCTATGTCATAGTAAAGAAGATCATTATTGTTAGTAGAAGAAGAAAGGGAAGAAGAGTGAGGAAGAATGGGTAAGAATAGAGGTGGTGATCTGAGATGAAGAGAGATGAAGAGATGTGTTAGTGAATAAATAAATAAATAGAAGGAGAAGAGAAATAGAATTCAAAAATTACTTTAAAAAATTAGAGATAAGATATAATTAAAATTAAAATTTAAAAGAATTTTTTTGAAAAAGAGAGAGGTATTTTCGAAAATTAGAGAGGGATAGGTAGTTAGTTGGTTTTGAAAAAAGATAAGAAACAAACAAAAAGTCAAATAGTTAGTTGAAAAAGAAATTAAAATTAAATTTGAAAAGATAAGAAGATAAGAAGTTAGATAAGATATTTTTTAAATCAAATTTTTGAAAAAGGATAAAATTTTGAAAAAGATAAGATAAAAGGATAAGATAAAAAGATAAGATTTTTAAGAAGAAATAATTGTTAGTGTAATTTTCGAAAATCATGAAATAATATTAAGAAAAGGATTTTTTTGAAAAAATTTTAAAATTTTCGAAATTAATAAGATAAAAATGAAAAAGAATTGATTTTTGAAAAAGTTTTGAAAAGATAGGATTTTTAAAATTGAAAATTTGACTTGACTTGTAAGAAACAACTAATTTTAAAAAAATTTTTGATCAAGTCAACCCAAAATTTTTGAAAATTTGGAGGGAAATAAGGAAAAGATATTTTTTTGATTTTTTGAATTTTTAATGATGAGAGAGAAAAACAACAAAAATGACTCACAACATGAAAATTATGAATCAAAACTCATGATGCATGCAAGAACACTATGAATGTCAAGATGAACACCAAGAACACTTTGAAGATCATGATGAACATCAAGAACATAATTTTGAAAATTATTGATGTAAAGAAAATATGCAAGACACCAAACTTAGAATTCTTTAATGCATGGACTCTAACAAACGAAGAATGCATATGAAAAACAACAAACAACACAAAACAAGAAAACATCAAGATCAATCAGGAAGACTTACCAAGAACAACTTGAAGATCATGAAGAACACTATGAATGCATGGAATTTTCGAAAAAAAATAATGCATAAATTTTAAAAACATGCAATTGACACCAAACTTAAAAATTGACTCAAGACTCAAACAAGAAACACAAAATATTTTTGATTTTTATGATTTTATAATTTTTTTTTAATTTTTATTAATTTTTTTCGAAAATAAAGTTTGGAAAAACGAAAAAGAAAAGAAAAATTTTGAAAAAGATTTTTGAAAAATTTTGAAAAGAAAATTACCTAATCTGAGCAACAAGATGAACCGTCAGTTGTTCAAACTCAACAATCTTTCCCTGGCAATGGCGCCAAAAACATGATGCCAATACCATGGTTCACAGCTTCGCACAACTAACCAGCAAGTGCACTGGGTCGTCCAAGTAATACCTTACGTGAGTAAGGGTCGATCCCACGGAGATTGTTGGTATGAAGCAGCTATGGTCACCTTGTAAATCTCAGTCAGGCAGATTCAAATGTATTTGGATTAGATATTTAAAAGATAAATAAAAAGGATAGAAATACTTATGTAAATTAATGGTGGGAATTTCAGATAAGCGTATGGAGATACTCTGCCCTTTCTTTTTCTACTTTCCTACTTCTTCCTTCAATCCTTCTTACTCATTTCCATGGCAAGCTGTATGTAGGGCATCACCGTTGTCACTGGCTACATCCCATCCTCTCAGTGAAAAAGGTCCAAATGCTCTGTCACAGCACAGCTAATCATCTGTCGGTTCTCAATCAGGTTGGAGTAGAATCCCTTGATTCTTTTGCGTCTGTCACTAACGCCCAGCCTTCAGGAGTTTGAAGCTCGTCACAGTCATTGAATCCCAGAATCCTACTCGGAATACCACAGACAAGGTTTAGACTTTCCGGATTCTCATGAATGCCGCCATCAATTCTAGCTTATACCACGAAGATTCTGATTAAGGAATCCAATAGATATGTGCCCGGTCTAAGGTAGAACGGAAGTGGTTGTCAATCACGCGCGTTCATAGGTGAGAATGATGATGAGTGTCACGGATCATCACATTCATCAAGTTGAAGTGCAACGAATATCTTAGAACAGGAATAAATGAAGTTTATAGGAAGAGAGTAGTAATTGCATTAAAACTTGAGGTACAGCAGAGCTCCACACCCTTAATCTATGGTGTGTAGAAACTCCACCGTTGAAAATACATAAGTGATGAAGGTTCAGGCATGGCCGAGAGGCCAGCCCCCATGATCTGAGAACTAATCGTCCCAAGATGTCTAATACACTAGTAAAAAGTCCTATTTATAATAAACTAGCTGCTAGGGTTTACAAAAGTAAGTAATTGATGCATAAATCCACTTCCAGGGCTCACTTGGTGTATGTTTGGGCTGAGCTTGAAAGTTACACGAGCTGAGGCTTATCTTTGTCCCCGACAACGGCGCCAAAAACTTGGTGCACGGAATTGTGATCATCAACAATGGCTCCAATAATTTGGTAGCTCTCACACGTGAATTACACTTAGTCACAACTCCGCACAACTAACCAGCAAGTGCACCGGGTCGTCCAAGTAATACCTTACGTGAGTAAGGGTCGATCCCACAGAGATTGTTGGTATGAAGCAATCTATAGTCACCTTGTAAATCTCAGTCAGGCGGATAATAATTGATTATGGAATTTCGAAAATCAAATATGATTGGATTAGATATTCAAAAGATAAATAAAATAAACAGGAAATAAAGATAAAGTTACTCATGTAATCCAATGGTGGGAATTTCAGATAGGTGCATGGAGGTGCTGTGTTCCTTCCGACCTACTTCTTCCTTCAATCCTTCTTACTCCTTTCCATGGCAAGCTGTATGTAGGGCATCACCGTTGTCAATGGCTACATCCCATCCTCTCAGTGAAAATGGTCCAAATGCTCTGTCACAGGACGGCTAATCATCTATCGGTTCTCAATCAGGTTGGAATAGAATCCTGTGATTCTTTTGCGTCTGTCACTAACGACCAGCCTTCTGGAGTTTGAAGCTTGTCACAGTCATTCAATCCCGGAATCCTACTCGGAATACCACAGACAAGGTTTAGACTTTCCGGATTCTCATGAATGCCGCCATCAATTCTAGCTTATACCACGAAGATTCTGTTTAAGGAATCCAAGAGATATGCGGCCGGCCTAAGGTAGAACGGAAGTGGTTGTCAGTCACGCGCGTTCATAGGTGAGAATGATGATGAGTGTCACGGATCATCACATTCATCAAGTTGAAGTGCAACGAATATCTTAGAACAGGAATAAATCGAATTGGATAGAAAATAATTGTAATTGCATTGAAACTTGAGGTACAGCAGAGCTCCACACCCTTAATCTATAGTGTGTAGAAACTCCACCGTTGAAAATACATAAGTGAAAGGTTCAGGCATGACCGAATGGCCAGCCCCCATGATCTGAGAACTAAAGGTAATTTTCTTTTTTATTTTCTTTTCAAAAAGTTTTCAAAATTTTTTGAAAAGAAAATTACCTAATCTGAGCAACAAGATGAACCGTCAGTTGTCCATACTCGAACAATCCCCGGCAACGGCGCCAAAAACTTGGTGGACGAAATTGTGATTCATATGTTTATGTATTTTGTAAAATTCATTGCTCTTTCTTTCCAAGCATATATGGAACTACATGGTTGACACTAAATTTGAGGGAGAAAACCTGCCCCGAAAGTGCAATGATGAACATGGTATCAACCTGTATTAAGGTCAACTGACCTCTTTACCTTCCAAGAAGTGTAACTCGAGTTGTAGAGCTCCAAATGATGTGCTTCTAAAGGCATTGGAAAGTAGAAATCTAGTGCTTTCCAACAATGTATAATAGTATGGGGTGGACACTAAGTTTGAGCTTCAGAAACTGGCAATAATGAAGCCCTGATCGCTAGCGTTATTGGCAATCAACATTTCCAGTAACGTTGGCATGTATGCCAGCGACCATGTCCACCTCAAAGGAGCATAACTTGAGCTGCAGAGGTCCAATTGAGATGATTCCAGTTGCATTAGAAATCTGATATTCAGAGCTTTCCAACGATGTATAATACTCTATAGTGAGCATGAAATTGGAGCACAAACACGAGGCATCTTTTAAGGCCCAAAAACACCAACTGGGCAGCAAGTGCAACGTTAGCCACAATAACTTTAGCACTAACGCCACACTTGTAGCGTTAGTGTGGCTAACTTTAGCACTAACTTTGGCACCTGGACCTCAACTTGACCCACTTCTCTCTCAAGTCCACTTCAAAGCTTAAGCAAGTAAGCCCACAATTGTCAACCAATCAAGACCACAAGAAGCATCTAGAATAGGAATTTTCATTTTATTGTAATTTATTTTTAATTTCATTTTTGGTCATTTAGGAGAGCCTATATAAAGGCATTTTGGTAATTTAGGAGAGCCTATATAAAGGCCTTAGTCTTTACATTCTAAAAAGGAGGAACGGAGAATTAAAGGAAGAGGGAGAGAGTGAAGACCAATTCGAACTTCTGTGAATTGGCGCACTCCAGGGAAGTGGGTCTTCGTACCCCTCCCCTCCACCACTCTTCTTCCTTTTCTCTTCTTTTCTTCCTTAGGAGTAGTTTTGTTTTAGTTGTAATTTTCATTTATGAATTTTGAAGTTTTAATTTTAGTTTTAATCTTCATCTTTACTTTCTGCACTTTTCTTTTTTTCTATTTTGGTAGAGCAATGATCAACTAACTCTTTTCATTGGGTTAGAGAGATCTATTGTGATTCAATGGATTAAGTGTAGTTCTTATTCTTCTTCTTCTATCTTTTCTCTTGATTTTACTTGAAACCTTTCGATCTTTATCCAATTGGGTAGTTATCTTGGAAAAGAAGCTATTCATACTTGGATCTCTTTTGAACCTTGAAAGAGGAATGAAGGGATCAAGCTAGAAATGCTTTCTCATGCTGGACCAAATTGGGTTTGGATGGATATGTGACTATAATCCTCTCAACACTTGATTTGGGAAATGCATGTGGTATAATCAGTGACCATACTTCATCTCTTCTCATGAGCAATTGACCAAGGAATTGGCTATTGATCAAGATTTGAGAGATTGGGTTACCAAGGAATTGGAATCCAATCACTTAAGATTGCCAAGGAGATCAATGAATGCATCATCTAAATCTGAATCGTCTAACTAGGATAATCAATTAACCATTGATTGCTTAATCCGTTAATCTCTGTGGGATTCGACCTCACTCTATTGTGAGTTTTACTTGACGACAATTCGGTACACTTGCCGAATGGAGATTTGTTGAGAGACAAGTTTTCCCCCGATCACAACGGTTTAAGTTTGGTGTTGTGATGAGCGGATATTTTATACGCTTTTTGGGGGTAATTTCATGTAGATTTTAGTATGTTTTAGTTAGCTTTTAGTATAATTTTATTAGTTTTTAGGCAAAATTCATATTTCTGGACTTTACTATGAGTTTTTGTGTTTTTCTGTAATTTCAGATATTTTTTGGCTGAAATTAAGGGAGCTGAGCAAAAATCTGATTTAGGCTGAAAAAGGACTGCTGATGCTGTTGGATTCTGACCTCCCTGCACTCGGAATGGATTTTTTGCAGCTCCAAGAGTCCAATTGGCGCGCTCTTAATTGGGTTAGAAAGTAGACATCCAGGGCTTTCCAGAAATATATAATAGTCCATACTTTGCGCGAAGATAGATGACGTAAACTGGCGTTCAACGCCAGTTCCATGTTGCAGTCTGGCGTTCAGCGCCAGAAACAGGTTGCAAGTTGGAGTTCAACGCCAGAAACAGGTTACAACCTGGCGTTCAACTCCAGAAATAGCCCAGACACGTGAGAAGCTTAAGTCTCAGCCCTAGCACATACTAAGTGGGCCCCAGAAGTGGATTTCTGCACTATCCATCTTAGTTTACTCATTTTTTGTAAACCTAGGTTACTAGTTTAGTATTTAAACAACTTTTAGAGATTTATTTTGTATCTCATGACATTTTTAGATATGAATTTTATACTCTTTGACGGCATGAGTCTCTAAACTCCATTGTTGGGGGTGAGGAGCTCTGCAGC
>NC_029772.3:40146171-40149839 GCF_000817695.3 Arachis duranensis | reverse complement strand
AAGAAGGTGATGATCCGTGACACTCATCACCTTCCTCAATCCATGAACGTGTGCCTGACAACCACCTCCGTTCTACATTAGATTGAATGAGTATCTCTTAGATTCCTTAATCAGAATCTTCGTGGTATAAGCTAGAATTGTTGGCGGCATTCATGAGGATCCGGAAAGTCTAAACCTTGTCTGTGGTATTCCGAGTAGGATTCTGGGATTGGATGACTGTGATGAACTTCAAACTCGTGAGTGTTGGGCATAGTGATAGACGCAAAAGGATCAATGGATCTTATTCCGACATGATCGAGAACCAACAGATGATTAACCGTGCTGTGACAGAGCATTTGGACCATTTTCACTAAGAGGATGGGAAGTAGCCATTGACAACGGTGACACGCTACATACAGCTTGCCATGGAAGGAGCCTTGCATTTATGAAAGTGAGGAAGCATTATGTTACAGAAATTCAAAAGACAAAGCATCTCTAAAACTCCAACATATTCTCTATTATTGAGTAACAATTATTTATTCCAAACACTTTCACTTTTTACAATTAAAATTAAGAATCATTATTGATATTATATCCTGATTAAGAGTTACAGGATAACTATAGCTTGCTTCAAGCCAACAATCTCCGTGGGATTCGACCCTTACTCACGTAAGGTATTACTTGGACGACCCATTGCATTGCTGGTTAGTTGTGCGGAATTACATAGTGTGAAGTAATTTTCGTGCACCACTGATGCTGTTGGATTCTGACCTCCTTGCACTCGAAATAGAGTTTTTAGAGCTACAGAAGTCCAAATGGAACGCTTGCAATTGCGTTGGAAAGTAGACATCCGGGGCCTTTCAGAAATATATAATAGTCCATACTTTGCCTGGGTTTAGATGATGAAAACTGGTGTTTAATGCCAGCTTTCTACCCTATTCTGGCGTTAAACGCCAAAAACAAGTTGCAAAGTAGAGTTAAACGCCAGAAACAAGTTACAAATTGGCGTTTAACTCCAAGGAAGACCTCTACACGTGAAAGCTTCAATGCTCAGCCCAAGCACACACCAAGTGGGCCCGGAAGTGGATTTCTGCATCATTTACTTATTTCTGTAAACCCTTGTAACTAGTTTAGTATAAATAGAACTTTTTACTATTGTATTTACATCTTGGATGCATGGATCTTTGATGAGTTTTATGCTATCTTAGACCTTTATGGGGGCTAGCCATTCGGCCATGCCTACCCTATTTTCACTTATGTATTTTCAACAGTGGAGTTTATACACACCATAGATTAAGGTGTGCAGCTCTGCTGTTCCTCGAGTATTAATGCAAAGTACTATTGTCCTTCTATTCAATTCATGCTTATTCTTATTCTAAGATATTCATTCACACAAAAGAACATGACGAATGTGATGATTATGAGACACTCATCACCATTCTCACTCATGAACGCGTGATTGACAACCACTTCCGTTCTACATGAAAACAAGCTTGAATGTGTATCTCTTGGATTCCTGGTCCATGCGTTTGATTGCCTCTCCTGACAACAGAGCCTTCAATTCCTTGCGATCAAAGTCTTCGTGGTATAAACTATAATCAATTGGCAGCATTCTTGAGATCCGGAAAGTCTAAACCTTGTCTGTGGCATTCCAAGTAGGATCTGGGATGGGATGGCTGTGACGAGCTTCAAACTCGCGATTGTAGGGCGTGGTGACAGACACAAAAGGATAGTAAATCCTATTCCTACACGATCAAGAACCGACAGATGATTAGCCCTACCTAACCCGTAGCTGGACCATTATCACTGAGAGGATGTGATGACAAGTCATCATATACCCTTTTTTCAAGCTAATTTCATTTGTTTTGTTAGTCTTTATGTACTTTCTTGCTTCTTAAGTAAGTGATTTGGAGTGAAAATGCACAACTTCTTTAAATCAAGCAACCACCATGAAATTAATGTTAATCCATGAGGTTTAAGCTAATTTTAATTGAATTTTAATTGATTTATAAGCCTCTTGAATTTAGTGATACTTTGAGTGGTTGTTTTGGTTTATTGTAGGTGAAGAAAAGAAAAAAAGGAAAAGCGTGGCCTAAGGAAGTGTAGCCCAAGGAAAAGAAAGTGTGGTCAAAGAGAGAAGAAGTGTGGCGCACAACATGAGGAAGGGCAAGCATTGCCCTCCACAAGGGCACACTGCCCTCTAGGAGGGCAACATAAGGGAACTAAGCAGAGAAGGCAACTTTGCCCTGCCCACTACAAGGGCAGAGCACAATTTTGTGCCTTGGAATCAAGAGGAATAAAATGTTGCCCTGCCCTCCACAAGGGCAGTATCGGGCTCACCAAGGGAGAAAATCAAAGGAAAATGTCTCCAAATGCTTGCCACAAGAGTTGAACACGGGACCATGAGGAAGCTAGGTACTAAGGTCCACTACCGTGCCAAGAAACCAAGGAAAATGACTTAGCGTGTGTCTCTGCCCGGATTCGAACACGGGATTGCATTTTGGAAACACTGCCCTGCCCTCGCAGAGGGCAGGGCAGCATTTTGTTGATGCACAACTCTGGCGCACCAAGAAGTGAATCTGGCACACCAAATCACTACCCTGGCAGCATCAGCGCGCACCACACTCGATCCTGGCAGCACCATATTTTTCTGCCCTGCCCTCCGCGAGGGCAGGGCAACATCTTGTACACCAAGACTCAATTCTGGCGCATCACAACTTGAATCTGGCAGCACCAAGCACGCACCATGGCACATCCTGGCAGCACCAATTTTTCCTGCCCTGCCCTCCGCAAGGGCAGGGCAGCGTTCTGCGCACCAAGACTGCACCAAGCCGCACCAAGCCGCACGAAGCTAGCACCAACACGCACCAAATCCTGCCCTGCCCTCCACAAGGGCAGGGCAGCCTCCTGGAAGCTATTATTTTGGGCCGAAAAATTCAATTAAAATGCCAATTTAATTCATTTCTTCACCAAATCAAAAGCCCATCCAAATCCCAAAATCTAAGAATAGAAAGTGTATAAATAGGAGCTAGTTTGATGTAATTAGGACCTTCTTGCAAAAAAAACCTTTGGCTTAGCTTTGAAATTTTACACTTTCTTTGAGCTTTGAATTTTAGCAACTTTCCTAGAGAGACTGAACCGAGCTTTCAGAGAATTGGGGAGGGGAATTGATCTCTCTTCTTCCTCGTTCTTGCTTGGGCATTTTCAATTTCCTTGTTTTGAGTTTTGGGTGTGAAGAATTGAGGAAATTCTGTCTCAATCTCCACTCAAGAACTCTTTAGTTTCTTTTCTGCATAATTGAATCAATTTACATTCTCTTTACTGCTTCTTCTTCAATTCCTTGTCAATTGCTTTGTGAACTTGGATCTGGGAAGGCAAATTGAGATCTAGACTTTGCTTTCTAGTCTCTTGAGACCTGAGATCCCATTTTACTTTTGGTTCTTCTGTGAACCCTGCTGCACTTTACTTTCAGTTTCTGTTTGAATTCTCATTGCTTCCAATTCAATTTCTGCTCTATTAATTGTTGCAATTTACTTTATCTTTGTTTAGATTCTGCAATCCCAGTCCTCAAATCCCTTTTACATTCGAGCAATTTACATTTCTTGCCATTTAAGTTACTGCAATTTACATTTCTTGCACTTTAAGTTTCAGTCATTTACTTTCTTGTTCTTTAAGATTCAGCAAGTTTA
>NC_029772.3:40143890-40145102 GCF_000817695.3 Arachis duranensis | reverse complement strand
AGAAGAGGAGTAATGGAGTTGGAAGGAGTGGATTCAATCTTAGCTCAAAACAAAATGATGCAGCAGCAGATTCAACAACAATTTGAGCAAATGGCCAAAAGGATTGATGGCCTGCAAGTTGCATCAGTAAGTGCCACAGGCCAACCATCAACTACTTGGGGTCAGAATGAAGAAACTCAAGAGGAGCAACAGCAAGAGCAAGTCCAATACATGCACAACCAAAATCCTGGAACAAATGAAGTCTATGGTGATACTTACAATCCATCTTGGAAGAACCATCCCAACCTCAGGTGGGGAGACAACCATAATCAAAACCAACAACCATGGCAAAGAAACACAAGTCAGAACAATTGGAAAAGCACAAACCACAACCCCCAGCCAAACACTAACCAAAATACATATAGGAAACCACAAAATAACTACCCCAACTCTAACCATTATCCACCCAACAACCACCCAACAAATCAAAACACCTATCATCATCCATCAACACCCCAAACCCAACCAATTTCACAAGAATCTCAGAGGATCACTAATCTAGAGCTGCTCATGGAAAAGATAATGAAGAACCAAGAATTGACAACAAAGAACCAAGAAGCTTCCATGAAGAACTTAGAAAGGCAAATTGGGCAAATTTCCAAGCAGATCTCTGTTGAGAAGCCATCAAGTTCACTACCTAGTGACACCATTCCCAACCCAAATGAGGAATGCAAGGTCGTGCAACTAAGAAGTGGAAAAGTGTTATTGGATGGTAACCAAGGAGCAACCAAGAATAATGACAATGAGCCAACAAAGAATGATGAAGACATCAACAAGGACATGATAAGCAAAAATGTCTCAGAAAAACTCACAGAGGAAAACAACAAACCACAGAATTTGAAGAAAGGGAAGCAAATCATGGAAGAACCAATTCCAAGACAACATCAAGTGGAGAAGAGCTCAACACCACCACTGCCTTATCCACAGAGATTTTACAAAGAGACAAAGGATCAACATTTCCACAAATTTCTTAAGACTTTCAAGAAGCTGGAAATTAACATACCTTTAGCTGAGGCTTTGGAGCAAATGCCTCTGTATGCCAAGTTCTTGAAAGAGCTCATCAATAAGAAAAGAGATTGGAATGAGAAGGAAACGGTGATGCTTAGTGAGGAATGTAGCGTCGTGCTCCAAAAGGGAATCCCACCAAAGCTTAAGGATCCAGGGAGTTTTGTA
>NC_029772.3:40143283-40143697 GCF_000817695.3 Arachis duranensis | reverse complement strand
AATGGAATTGTGGAAAATCTGTTAGTAAAGGTTGGGGAGTTTATCTTCCCTGCGAATTTTGTGATCTTGGACACTGAAGAGGAAGGAAATAATTCAATCATCTTGAGAAGACTATTTCTAGCAACTGCAAGAGCCATTATAGATGTGGAAAAAGGAGAGATGATTTTCAGAGTACACAATGAGCAAATGATCATAAATGTTTTTAAGTTAATGCAGCACCCTCCTGAGCAAGAAGATCATTTGAGGGTGGAAATGATAGAGAGCCTGGTGGAAGAAATGTTAGACATCAATCAGTATGAGCAAGAAAAAGACAATAAAGAAACAATAGAGGAACATGTAGCTGAGGCTTCCATCAACAAAGAGGTGGAACCAAGCAAGAAAGAAGAGGTGCAAAAGCAAGAACTGAAGCCACTG
>NC_029772.3:40115021-40142962 GCF_000817695.3 Arachis duranensis | reverse complement strand
TTATGGAATGCAGGAATCATATATCCTATTTCCGATAGCTCATGGATAAGCCCAGTCCAAGTGGTACCAAAGAAAGGTGGGATGACAGTCATTATCAATGAGAGAAGTGAACTCATTCCCACCAGAACTGTGACAGGGTGGAGGATGTGTATTGATTATAGAAGGTTGAATGATGCCACACGCAAATATCACTTCCCACTTCCTTTCATTGACCAAATGCTTGAAAGGTTGGCTGGCCATGCTTATTATTGTTTCTTGGATGGCTATTCTGGGTATAATCAGATAGTGGTAGATCCAAAGAACCAAGAAAAAACGTCATTCACATGCCCAGTTGGAGTTTTTGCCTATAGAAGAATGCCATTCGGATTATGCAATGCCCCAGCCACTTTTCAAAGGTGTATGCTCTCCATTTTTTCAGATATGGTTGAAAAATTTTTAGAGGTTTTCATGGATGACTTCTCTGTTTTTGGTGATAATTTCAATATTTGCTTAAACCATCTAACTCTTGTCTTGAAACGGTGCCAAGAAACTAACTTGGTTTTGAACTGGGAAAAGTGCCATTTCATGGTGCCTGAGGGGATTGTTCTTGGTCATAAAGTTTCAAGAAAAGGGATAGAGGTTGACAAGGCAAAAGTGGAAATAATAGAAAAACTCCCTTCACCAACTAATGTGAAATCTGTTAGAAGTTTCTTGGGGCATGCAGGATTTTATAGAAGGTTTATCAAAGATTTTTCTAAAATAGCCAAACCTTTGAGTAATCTTTTAATGATTGATAAACCTTTTGTTTTTGATGAAAATTGCCAGCATGCTTTTGAAACTTTAAAACATAAACTCACAACAGCACCAATTATCACACCCCCGGATTGGAACTTACCGTTTGAACTCATGTGTGATGCAAGTGACATTGCAATTGGTGCTGTACCTGGACAGAAGAAGGGAAACTTGCATCATGTCATATATTATGCAAGTAAAGTATTGATTGCATCATGTTATATATTATGCAAGTAAAGTATTGAATGAAGCTCAAAAAAATTACACTACAACAGAGAAGGAATTGTTAGCTGTAGTCTATGCATTTGATAAGTTTAGATCGTACTTGATAGGATCTAAAATTGTGGTTTACACTGATCATGCTGCTCTCAAGTATTTGATGTCAAAGCAGGATGCTAAACCAAGACTCATCAGGTGGATTCTAGTCCTACAAGAATTTGACATCGAGGTGAAGGACAGGAAAGGCACTAAAAATCTAGTTGCTGATCATTTGTCAAGGCTGCCACCAGAAACAATTCAAAAGGCCTCATTACCTGTGAATGAAAGCTTCCCAGATGAACATCTCATGCTGATCCAACAAACACCATGGTTCGCTGATATAGCAAACTACAAAGTAGGGAGAAAGATACCTCAAGAATTCTCTAAGCAACAAGTGAAGAAACTAATCAATGAAGCAAAGAAGTTCTTGTGGGATGAACCATATCTGTTCAGAAGGTGCTCTGATGGAATAATCAGGAGATGTATTCCTGAAAGTGAAATAAGAGATATATTATGGCATTGCCATGGCTCAGCTTATGGTGGACACTTTGGTCCAGAAAGAACAGCAGCAAAGATATTACAAAGTGGTTTCTATTGGCCAACCATCTTCAAAGATGCCAGGGAGTTTGTCCACCAATGTAATGAATGCCAAAGAGCAGGAGGACTAACAAGAAGGAACGAGATGCCACAGAACTTCATTTTGGAAGTAGAATTGTTTGATCTATGGGGCATTGATTTCATGGGACCCTTTCCCCCTTCTTATTCATTTAGATATATCTTGGTAGCAGTGGAGTATGTTTCAAAATGGGTGGAAGCCATAGCCACAACTACCTGTGATGCACAAATTGTCCTTCAATTCCTAAAGAAGCACATCTTTACTAGATATGGAGTACCCAAGGGTCTCATTAGTGATGGTAGTGGTCATTTTTGTAACAAACAAATGGAGAAACTTCTCCACAAATATGGAGTTATCCATAAGATAGCTACACCATATCACCCTCAAACTAATGGGCAGGCAGAATTAGCAAACAGGGAACTGAAGAAGATCCTAGAAAAAACAGTCGGTAGCACAAGAAAGGATTGGGCTAGGAAGTTGGAAGATGCACTTTGGGCATACAGAACAGCTTTCAAAACGCCTATTGGGAAGTCCCCATTTCAGCTATTATATGGCAAATCTTGTCATTTACCTGTAGAGCTTGAGCACAAAGCCTTTTGGGCCACTAAACTTCTAAATTTGGATTCTGAAGCAGCAGGAGAGAAAAGGTTGTTGCAGCTGAATGAGCTAGATGAGTTTAGGCTAGAAGCCTATGAAAATACCAAGATATACAAGGAAAAAGCTAAGAGATGGCATGATAGAAAGATTCTGAAGAAAGAATTCAAACCTGGACAACAAGAACTCTTGTACAACTCACGGCTCAAGATATTCCCTGGCAAGCTTAAGTCTAAGTGGACTGGTCCATACTTGGTGACTAAGGTTTTCCCTTATGGGAGTATTGAATTGCTAGATGAAGCAACAAAGAGTCGGTTCACAGCAAATGGTCATAGAGCAAAACTGTATCTAGGGGGGCAATGGAACAAAGAAAAGGAGGTCCAGAACCTAAATCCCCCTTGAAGCAAAAATAGAAGATGTCAAGCTAGTGACAATAAAAGAGCGCTTGTTGGGAGGCAACCCAACCTGAGGTAGTTTTCTTTTCATAGCTTTTTCAATAAAATGTTGAATAATTGGTATGGATTACAAGGAGCTAAGTTTGGTGTTGCACACCAAAACAATTTAAGGGAGAATGAAAGATTTTAAGTTTGGTGTTCCACCAAAAATATCATTTAAAAACACATTCTCAACCTCTTGCATGATGCTAGCTCCAAGCAACCAAACACATTATTCAACTGTTTAATTGCTTTCTAGTTTTAAATTTCATTAACCTTTAGCAAGGACACAAGGTTTCACATATGGTTAAAATGGTTGCATAAGAGGCAGTGGCAAACAATTAAGTTTGGTGTTCCCACACCAAAGCAATTCCAAGAGCCACACTCCATTTATGCATACTAACCATATAATTAAGGGCTTGAGAAGCAAGCAACTTTGAGAATTATGCAGGACATGAGTCAACACTTGAAGACATTATGAAAGAAGAAGAAGGGAGAATCAAGCAGCAGCCATGACCATTAGAATGTGGCAAAGTTCTTTCATACTTCCTCTTTCATGTCTCTAATAAGGAGATGCATGTCTGAAACATGATATGCCTCCATCATTTATTTCTTTTACTTCATGCAATTCTTGTTCTTTGTTTTTCATTTCAGTTAGTTAATAAATAGCTAAAAATGCTAAATCTGCATAATGCTTGTTATCCATCACTTAGCTTTAAATTTGTTTTGTTCCCCATATGCTTAAATAAAAAGAGATTTGTTTGAATTGAAAAGTGAAATATTCAATGTTGCATAAGTAAGAATCTTGTCCGATATTTGTATATTAATTCCCTCATGCACTTAGTTTAAAAGAGATGATAGACTCTTGATGGCAATTGGTTAGTTTTAATATGTGATGAGCGAATATTTTATACGCTTTTTGACATCATTTTCATATAGTTTTTAGTAGTTTTTATTGAGTTTTTATAGGTTTTAGTGTCAAAATCATATTTTTGGATTCTACTATAAGATTTTGTGTTTTTGAAAAATTTCAGGTATTTTCTGGCTGAAATTGAGGAGCTGGAGCAGAAGTCTGATTCAAAGACAGAAAAAGCAGTGCAGATGCTGTCTAGATCTAACCTGCCTACATTCGGAAGAGCTTTTATGGAGTTATAGAAGTCCAAATAAAGAGCTCTCAACGGCTATTGAAAGCTGACTTCGAGAGCATTCCATCAATATATAACACTTCATACTTTGTTTCGGATTAGAAGGCCCAAAACTTGCGTCCAACACCAGCTACCTGCCCCCTTCTAGGCGTCTAGTGCCCAAAGAGCAGAGACCAATGTACAAACCCCTGATGACAAGTCATCATATACCCATTTTTCAAGCTAATTTCACTTGTTTTATTAGTCTTTATACACTTTCTTGCTTCTTAAGTAAGTGATTTGGAGTGAAAATGCACAACTTCTTTAAATCAAGCAACCACCATGAAATTAATGTTAATCCATGAGGTTTAAGCTAATTTTAATTGAATTTTAATTGATTTATAAGCCTCTTGAATTTAGTGATACTTTGAGTGGTTGTTTTGGTTTATTGTAGGTGAAGAAAAGAAAAAAAGGAAAAGCGTGGCCTAAGGAAGTGTGGCCCAAGGAAAAGAAAGTGTGGTCAAAGAGAGAAGAAGTGTGGCGCACAACATGAGGAAGGGCAAGCATTGCCCTCCACAAGGGCACACTGCCCTCTAGGAGGGCAACATAAGGGAACTAAGCAGAGAAGGCAACTTTGCCCTGCCCACTACAAGGGCAGAGCACAATTTTGTGCCTTGAAATCAAGAGGAATAAAATGTTGCCCTGCCCTCCAAAATGGCAGTATCGGGCTCACCAAGGGAGAAAATCAAAGGAAAATGTCTCCAAATGCTTGCCACAAGAGTTGAACACGGGACCATGAGGAAGCTAGGTACTAAGGTCCACTACCGTGCCAAGAAACCAAGGAAAATGACTTAGCGTGTGTCTCTGCCCGGATTCGAACACGGGACTGCATTTTGGAAACACTGCCTTGCCCTCTGCGAGGGCAGGGCAGCATTTTGTTGATGCACAACTCTGGCGCACCAAGAAGTGAATCTGGCGCACCAAATCACTACCCTGGCAGCATCAGCGCGCACCACACTCGATCCTGGCAGCACCATATTTTTCTGCCCTGCCCTCCGCGAGGGTAGGGCAGCATCTTGTACACCAAGACTCAATTCTGGCGCATCACAGCTTGAATCTGGCAGCACCAAGCACGCACCATGGCACATCCTGGCAGCACCAATTTTTCCTGCCCTGCCCTCCGCAGGCGCACCACAGCACAATTCTGGCGCACCAACATTTTCTGCCCTGCTCTCCGCGAGGGCAGGGCAGCATCCTGCGCACCAAGGCACCATTCTGGCGCACCACGCACGCACCAAGCACCAAATCCGGCCCTGCTCTCCACAAGGGCAGGGCAGCCTCCTGGAAGCTATTATTTTTGGGCCGAAAATTAAATTAAAAATCCAATTTAATTCATTTCTTCACCAAATCAAAAGCCCATCCAAATCCCAAAATCCAAGAATAGAAAGTGTATAAATAGGAGCTAGTTTGATGTAATTAGAACCTTCTTGCAAAAAAAAAACCTTTGGCTTAGCTTTGAAATTTTACACTTTCTTTGAGCTTTGAATTTTAGCAACTTTCCTAGAGAGACTGAACCGAGCTTTCAGGGAATTGGGGAGGAGTGCAATTTACTTTCTCTTTGTTTAGATTCTGCAATCCCAGTCCTCAAATCCCTTTTACATTCAAGCAATTTACATTCCTTGCCATTTAAGTTACTGCAATTTACATTTCTTGCACTTTAAGTTTCAGTCATTTAATTTCTTGTTCTTTAAGATTCAGTCTATTTCACTTTCCTGTTCTTTAATTTACTGCAATTTCCCTTCTCCATTTACATTTCAAGCAATTTATCTTCTATTAAATACAACCCACTCAACCAAAACTTGATTCGCTTGACTAAATCAACCACTAAACTAAAATTGCTCAATCCTTCAATCCCTGTGGGATCGACCTCACTCATGTGAGTTATTATTACTTGATGCGACCCGGTACACTTGCCGGTGAGTTTTGTGTTGGATTGTTTTCCACACATCAGGATGAACGGTAGCCATTGACAACGGTGATCCCCCTACATATAGCTTGCCATGGAAAGGAGTGTGAAGGATTGGATGAAGGTAGTAGGAAAGCATAGATTCAAAAGGGATAAAGCATCTCCATACACTTATATGAAATTCCTACCAATGATTTACATAAGTATCTCTATCTTTATTTTATGTTTTATTTATATTTTAATTATCAAAAATAATCTCTGTGAGATCGACCCTTACTCACGTAAGGTTTATTACTTGGACGACCCAGTGCACTTGCTGGTTAGTTATGTGAAGTTGTGAAAAAGAGTTGAGATTACAATTGTGTGCACCAAGTTGTTGGCGCCATTGTGTATCACAATTTTGTGCACTAGAAGCCATAGATGTCATTGAAACTATAGCTAAGAATGACTACTTCTATGCTTCAGAAAGGGGCCAAAAGAAGGGGGTGCTGGAACTCAACTCTGTAGATGCCCTGTTGGCATGAAACAAGGCAATTATAGCACAACTAGCCGCCTTGACTAAGAAGATGGAGAACAATCAAGTTGTAGTGGTTCAAGCTCAAGCACCACCCCAAGAAGGAGATGCACCAGAAGTCGAATGTGACATACAACCCAGGATAGAAGAACCACCCAAATTTCGGGTGAGGGAACCAACAAGGTCACAACCATGATCATAACAAGCCATACCAAGCCAATCACTACCAAAATTACAACCCTAACCATCAATCAAACAACAACAGACCCTACCACAATCCACCTCACACATCATACCCTTCCACCCAGCAAACACACCACCATCAAGACACATTAACCTTAACCTCACAACCATGCAAGATCAGAGGTAACTTTGAGAGAGTAGAGGCTGCAAAAGCACAGCTATCATCACAGCTCACAGGGGCTATTTCCACCCCTTTTGGAGAGACAAGCATAGGCTGAAGAGAATATTGATGCCAACCAAGAAGAATACAGATCGAATTTGAAGAATCAAGGTACAGCAATCTCAAAGCTGAAAGCACAAGTGGGGATCTTATCCAAGCAAATTCCAATGCATACACACACATTTCCCAGTGACACCATGGCCAACCCAAGAGGGGAATGCAAGGCCATCATACTTAGGAATGGAAAGGTGGTAGAAGAGGCAACCCCAAGCCAGGAGAACCACGAAGAAGATGCTGTAGAAAAGCCTAAAAACAAGAAGAAGGAAGAGACCCCTGGCCCATCTTCACCAAAGCCAGTCTTGAAGCCTTATATGCCAAAGACACCATACCCACAAAGGCTAAGGAAGGATGGGAAGGATGGCCAGTTTTCCAAATTCTTGGAAATCTTCAAAAAGCTCCAAATCAATATACCATTTGCTGAAGCACTAGAGCAAATGCCCCTCTATGCCAAGTTCTTGAAGGAACTCATGACAAGAAAAAGAAACCGGGGAGAAAAGGAGGCTATAGTCCTAACTGAGGAGTGTAGTGCCATCATACAAAAGAAACTCCCCCAGAAAATGAAAGACCCAGGGAGTTTCCAAAATCCCCTGCATCATAGGGGATATCAATATTGAGAAGGCCTTATGCGACTTAGGGGCTAGCATCAATCTCATGTCCTTGAACATGATGAGAAGGATGAGAATTGAGGAAGCCAAACCAACAAGAATGGCACTCCAACTAGTTGACAGAACATTCAAGTTTCCACATGGAGTAGTGGAAGATTTATTGGTGAAAGTGGGAGGATTCATTTTCCCAGCTGACTTTGTTGTGCTGGATATGGAAGAAGAGGCTAACACTTCAATTATCCTAGGAAAGCCATTCCTAGCTACTGCTGGAGCCACCATTGATGTGCAAAAAGGGGAACTAGTCTTGAGATCGCATGAGGAGAAGATGATCTTCAATGTCTTCAAGGCAATGAGTTACCCCAAGGAATCAATAGGAGAATACATGATGGTGGACACCATAGAACAGATAGTTCAAGGAGTTTTGGAAGAAGAGCAATGTGAAGGAACTATAGAATTGGAGCAACAAACACCACGTGGAGAACTACCACAAGGAACCAAGGAAAGTTCAATCATGATAAACCACAAAGACAACAATGGAGAAGGGGAACCTAAACTAGAGCTGAAAACCTTACCTCCAAGCTTGAAATATGCAAATCTGGGTAACAACAGCACCTATCCAGTGATCATCAACTCATGCTTGAGTAAGGAGCAAGAAGAGAAACACATCTAAGTGCTGAAACAACACAAGGATGCTATAGGTTGGACACTCACAGACTTAAAGGGGATTAGCCCCTCAATGTGCATGCACAAGATCCTGCTTGAGGAGGGTGCTAAGCCCTCAAGACAACAACAAAGAAGGCTGAACCCAACTATGAATTAAGTGGTCCAGAAGGAGGTGTTGAAGTTGTGGCAAGCTGGGGTGATCTACCCCATCTCAGACAGCCCTTGGGTGAGCCCTGTATAAGTAGTTACAAGCAAATAGTTATAGACCCCAAGGACTAGGAGAAAACTTCTTTTACTTGTCCATATGGTGTCTTTGTTTATAGGAGAATGCCCTTTGGATTTTGCAATGCACCTATAACATTCCAAAGGTGCATGCTCTCCATATTTTCAGATATGATTGAAAGATTCATTGAGGTATTTATGGATGACTTCTCTATATTTGGTAACTCATATTCTGATTGCCTACATCACTTGGCCTTGGTGCTAAAGAGATGCCAAGAGACCAACCTTGTTTTAAAGTGGGAAAAATGTCATTTCATGGTTACATAGGGGGGTGGTCCTTGGTCATAAAATCTCAAAAAGGGGCATAGAAGTGGACAAGGAAAAAGTGGAGGTGATTGAAAAGTTACCCCCACCTTGCAATGTCAAAGCAATTAGAAGTTTTCTAGGACATGCTGGCTTCTATTGAAGGTTTATTAGGGACTTCTCTAAGGTTGCCAAACCCTTGGGCAACCTGCTTGTCTCTAATGTGCCTTTTGTTTTTGATAATGAATGCATGTTTGCTTTTAAGGAACTTAAGAACAAACTTTCCTCTGCACCTATCATAGCACCACCATGCTGGGATTTACCCTTTGAGTTGATGTGTGATGCATTAGATTTTGCTGTGGGTGCTGTTTTAGGACAGAGGAAGGATAAATTGGTGCATGTCATTTACTATGCCAGCAAAGTTCTTAATGAGAATCAAAGGAACTACACCACTACAGAGAAGGAATTACTTGCCATTGTCTTTGCTTTTGATAAATGTAGATCATATCTCATTGTTTCTAAAGTAATTGTATTTACTGATCATGCAGCACTCAAATACTTACTTACCAAAAAAGAGTCCAAGCTAAGATTAATAAGATGGATCCTGCTACTCCAAGAGTTTGACATTGAAATTAAAGACAGGAGTGGAGCAGAGAATAAAGTAGCTAACCACCTCTCAAGAATTCCACAAGAAGAAGAAGGAGCACACCATCTTGCAGTGAATGAAAGCTTCCCTGATGAGCAATTGATGATGATCCAAGAGACCCCTTGGTTTGCAGACATAGCCAATTTCAAAGCCATTGGGGAACTACCAACCAACATCAATAAAGACATGAGGAGAAAGCTCATTAAAGATGCCAAATACTATATCTGGGATGAGCCATATTTGTTCAAAAAGTGTACTGATAGGATCTTGAGGAGGTGTATATCCCATGGGGAAGGACAAGAGGTGCTTTGGCAATGTCATGGATATGCATATGGAGGCCATTTTAGTGGAGAAAGAATAGCAGCCAAGGTGCTCCAATGTGAATTCTACTGGCCAAGCATTTTCAAGGATGCAAAGGACTTGGTGTCAAGATGTGATTAATGCCAAAGGGCTGGCAATCTACCCAAGAAAAATGAAATGCCACAGAGATTTATATGGAGTTTGAACTATTTGATGTATGGGGAATTGACTTTATGGGGCCTTTCCCATCCTCCTACTCAAATAGTTATATACTTGTGGCTGTAGATTATGTGTCAAAATGGGTAGAAGCTATTGCCACTGCAACAAAAGACAACAAGGTCATAATGAGCTTCTTTAGAATGAACATTTTCAGTAGGTTTGGGGTTCCCAGGGCACTTATTAGTGATGGAGGAACATATTTTTGCAATAAAAAACTAGAAGCACTCCTTCTCAAATATGGAGTCAAGCACAAGGTGGCAACTCCTTACCATCCGCAGACCAACGGGCAAGTAGAGATTTCCAATAGGGAGCTAAAAAGGATTCTTGAAAAAAACTGTTGGAAGCTCAAGGAAGGACTGGTCTAAGAAGCTGGACGATGCTTTTTGGGCCTACAGAATAGCCTTCAAGACCCCCATTGGGATGTCTCCATACCAATTGGTATTTGGCAAGGCTTGCCACTTGTCAGTTGAGCTTGAACATAGAGCATTCTGGGCTCTAAAACTGTTGAACTTTGATGAGCAAGCTGCTGGAGAAAAGAGACTAAGGCAACTCAACGAGATGGAGGAATTTAGGAGCCAAACATATGAGAATGCAAAGATTTACAAAGAGAACACAAAAAGGTGGCATGATCAAAAGATAACAAGGAGGGAGTTCACTGAAGGACAAAAGGTGTTATTGTACAATTCTAGACTTAAGTTCTTCCCTGGGAAGCTTAAGTCTAGATGGTCAGGACCCTTCACCATCTTCAAAGTGTACCCCTATGGTCAGGTGGAACTTATGGAGGACAAAACACAAAGAACCTTCACTGCAAATGGCCATAGACTCAAGCATTATCTGGGGGACTCACTGGATGAAAAGAGAGTGAGCTACCACCTCAACTGAAAAAGGAAGAACGTCAAGCTAGTGACAATAAATAAGCGCTAGTTGGGAGGCACCCCAACACTTTATATCTTCTAATTTATTGCTTTCTTAGAAGTAGATTGTGAATATTAGCTTAGGAAGTTTAATTTCAGTTTTGATAGTTAGGATAGCTTATTGAATTATTTTGTCTCCTATTTCTGGAAATGCAACTTGATAAAGGCATTTACTGATAATGAGTGATTGGGATAAGAACTAGCTAAAAAGCTAAGTTTGGTGTGGCCACTCACCTACTTAATCTAGGCTTACAACCATTTGGATAAACTAAATTTTGAAGAGTAAGCCCAGAGATTAAGTTTGGTATGGCCACCACCATACGAGGATCACTTAACAAGCCCAATGCCAATCAATTTGAAAGCATTTAATATATTGGTGGAGGCTTGAATTTGAATTTTAATGTGTTCAGGGGAGATTAGAAGCAACAGAATGTGAAAGAATTGGAATTACTTCTTCCCCGTGAACACATTAAAAACTCCAATGATGAACCCAATTTATTGAGATGCAAATGAATTAAGTTTGGTGTCCCAAGGGACACCCATCAGTTGCAAATCCATTCACTAGCATTAAAAAGGAATGTGGAGGATTATATTGTCATTACTCATGGGGTTTCGGTTTCATTTTCAGGAGATTGAATGGGGCCCACTTGGTTGATAGCAAAGAGGTCAAATTGTACTTGCACTTTAGAACTAAACATACACAGAGGGCACAGTAGGATAAGGATTGGCGCCTCTTCCCACGTTAGGCGCCACTCCCCAAGTGGAAAAACATTGAATTCTCTTCATTTTCCACCATTCGAACCACACTTTCACCCCTATAAAAACCTCACTTCCCCATCTCCCTCCCACTTCAAACCCTATCCCACACACGACAGAAACTCACACATACCTTTCTTTCTCTCTTCTCTTTTCTCTTTTCATCCCCTTTCTCTCTATCTTTCTACTTGATTGGGACAATCAAGTCCTAAGTTTGGTGTTGGAGCAAAACTTTTGTTTTGCTTGTATTTCTTTGCAACACTCTATTACTATCTCAGAACCTTCAAACACACTCTCTGTCTCCACCCAATGGCACCACCAAGGTCCTCAACATCAAAGAAAAGAAAGACCAAAGAACCAACTTCCGGTTCCTCAAACTCAACCTTCAATGAATATAAATTTCTCTCCGTATTCAACCAAAACCAATTCTATGGTTGGGTGAGTGAGAGGGAGATAATCCCAGAGGTTGGTTTCCAACTGGGAAGGTCTGAGCACCATGAGATCAACATTGAGATTAACAATAGGGGATGGGGACTCTTTTGCAACCCACCAAGGAAAGTGGTGGAAGGCGTGGTAAGGGAATTTTATGCCAATGCCGTGCCACAACCAGGGCAAGCTTATGGGTACATTAGCTATGTGAGAGGGAAGTCCATTGACTATAGTCTCTCTAACATAGAAAGGGTGCTGATGGTGAAGAGGACAGACTCCACTCGGAGTTTTGAGGAGAGGATGAAGCAACCAAACCCAGGATTTGATGAAATCTTGAACGAAATTTGTGTGCTAAATGTGCAGTGGATCAATGACAAAGATGGGAAACCCAACCAGCTGAGAAGGAGGGACTTGAGCCCCCAAGCTAGGGGGTGGCTGGACTTTGTGAGAAGATCTTTGATTCCTACATTCAACACCTCCGAGGTGACCAAGGAGAGAGCTGTGCTCATATACAGCATTATGAAAGGAGAGAATGTAAATGTTGGGGAGTTGATTACCAATAACATCATCAAGATACTGAAGAGTACTAATGAAAGCACAAGGTTGGCATTCCCCAGCATCATACAAGAGCTATGTGATGATGCTGGAGTTGAGAAAATTATTGATGAGGTGCTAGTGAAGCAAGATAAGCCTGTAACTGCGAAGAAAATGGCCAAGGTGTTGGCTTTCAACCCACTTCAGAGGGCCAAAGAGCATAGAGCTCATGCTCATGTGCCACAATAACAACAACAAGAAGAAGAAGAGGCTGAGGAGCAACCACATTTCCTGGCGCTTCAACCACCACAATATCAACAATACCAGCAATTTCAACAATTTCCTGAAGGAGTAAACTGGGAGCAGCTGCAAGGAGACGTGCGTTAAATGAAGGGAGATTTGCAACAATTGAGGGAAGATGTCAACCAATTTTAAAATAGCCAAAGGGAGCAATGGAACCAAGTGAATAAGAACATACAAAACCTCCAAGGAAGCTTTGAACACCTGAAGGAGCAGCAAGAACAGATCAACTGGGGAGAGTTGCAAGGCAGTTTAGGGATGATGCTGGAACATCAACTACATCAAATAAATAGCCTTACTGAATTCAGACACCTCTATGAAGCTAGAACTATAGTAAGAGGGGACTATGACTTCTATGCACAAACTAAGTTGAGCTACTTGTGCAATACAGTAGCCAACATGAATCCCAATTATCCCATCTATATGCAGAAATTGGAGGAACTCAGTGGACGACAGGAGGAAATGTGAAGTCCTACATGAGAAGGCTGGGATTTTGGAAGCCCAAGGACAAGAAAGCTCTTTCAAAGAACTAAGAAACAAAAGACTAAGTGTAGAACCTTGAATGAACTAAAAAGGAAATGAGTCATGAAAGGCAACTAGTCCTAGAAGGCATGACAAGTAGAGGTTGAGGGGTGTTCCTTGAATATCTATAGAACCAAGAACTAGTAAGTAACAAAGACACAAGGCTCTGAGCATCAACTACTAGGAAGGAAAGAGAAACATTGAAAAACTCAAAAGAGTTAGAGACCCTAGTAGATGCTTGTGGTGAAGATGTGTCAAGAAGAGGCCTGGGCAAGTAAATTCTCAGGGGTGTTTCAACACCTAACACCCTAAAGCCAATTGGTTTGGGAGTGTTGATTGAAAGCCTAACTAAAGGGTTGTCTTGAGATAAAACACTTAGAGTTGTGGTCAATGAACAGAAAAGAAGCAAAACCAAAAATAGAATGAGCTAACTCTTACTACTTCAAGGTGACAATCAATGAAAAGGACCCCTGAGGCACATACTTGGAAGAACCCTCAAGGATCTAGGGACTATTTGTGACATTCAAAGCATTCATGCATGTGTTGAACACTTAGTCCCATTCTTAGGTATATTGCATCCATTCAAGGTCAAGTCTCAATTCACAAAAAGACCACTCACATTGATTTGCTTGGGACAAGCAAAGCTTAAGTTTGGTGTTGTGATGACTTACATCATCTACCCTTTTTCTTGCATAAAAAGGACCATAAAAGAGGCATAATCTCATTTGATTATTGCAATTCATGCCTTAATTGATAAACATCATAGTACATTGCTTTGAAATGAGTTTGTGTTGAATTTCAGGAGAAAGAGACATCAAAAATGGGAAAGAAACAACTAAACAAGTGGGCGTGTAAAGCAGGCGTGCCACTTGGAACAAACGCCACAAAAATGAATTGGCGTGGCATGCCAGAAACTGGGCGTGGCACCCTGGTACAACATTCCAGAGAGCAACAATGAAGACCATCAAAGGGGCGTGGCACGCCAGAAGCTGGGCATGGCACACCAACTAATTACCTAGAAGAGTGATCACTAGGGTGTGCCACTTTGTATCGAAGGCGTGGCACGCCAGTTCCAGAATTCACTTGGGCGTGCCACTTGAGGATCAAGGCATGGCACGCCAAGCCTAAGAGACCCACAATTGAATGGGTGTGCCACTTGAGCAACATGGCGTGGCACACTGGTACAAGAATCCAGAGAAGGGGTTGAAGGCTAATGAGGTCTGGGCGTGCCACGTGAGCAACCAAGCGGGGCACGCCAATGAACAAGAAGGCAAAGCAAAAAGCTAGGCGTGCCACTTAATGTCGAAGGCGTGGCACACCAGCTCAAGAAGTCTCACTAAGGCGTGCCACTTGAATGATCAGGCGTGGCATGCCAGCACTGAAGAAGGCCAAACAAAGCTGGGCGTGCCACTTGGTATCGAAGGCGTGGCACGCCAGCTCAATTGTCGCACTTTGGCATGCCACTTGAATGTCTAGGCGTGGCATACCAACCTTTAGAACCAAGGCAAGTGAAGGGCGTGGCACGCCAGTCTCATGGCGTGGTACGCTGGTAGTGTTTTCTAGAGGAGGAGATAAAGGGCCAAATGAACTGGGCGTGCCATGCTGGTACAAGTTTCCAGAAGCATGAAGATGTGAAAAATGACCTAGGCATGCCACTTGGTGTCGAAGGCATGGCACGCCAAGCTACTTGAGGACTTTAAAATGCCCTGGGCGTGCCACTTTGGCACAAAGGCGTGGCACACCAGGGATGTGATAAAGGGAGGCATGCCACTTGGAGGGTGAGGCGTGGCACGCCAAGCTTGAAACGAAGAGAGCGTGACACGCCAGGGGAGCTCCAGTCACACGCCAGCTGGAAGATCACGTTTGTTGAGTTTCTTTTCCCTCCAAATTGTAATTTTCTTTTCACTTTTGTAATTTCCTTTATTTCTAAATCTAGGAGTAGTATAAATACCCTTAGAAGTATTGGAAACACACATGGAGACGTAGATCACTATCTTAAGGGGATTGTAGAGTTTTAGTTTTGAATTCACGTTTTCACTTTTTACATTTCATCTCTTCTATCTTTTGTACTTTCTTTCTGTGCTATAAGTAGCTAAGTTCCCTCTCATTGAGAGAGGGAGCTCTATTGTACTTGATGGATTAATGATAGTGAATTTCTACTTCTCTTCATCTTCTCTTTGATTTGCTAAAAGAAATTTCGATTTTCATGCTTAGTGTTCAATTAACTTGGAAAAGAGATTGAATGCAAAATGGGTTCCATGGGAACCTTGGAAAAGGAAACAAGAAACCATGCTAGAAATCTCTTCTCACACTTGAGTAGAATCTGGGTTTTGGTGTTTGGATATCGTGACATATAATCCTCCCTCTACCTGGACCTACAAGGATGTGTGGTATAATCAGGGACTAAGCATATCTCTCTTCATGAGCAATTAGACCAAGGAATTGGCTATTGATCAAGATTTGAGAGATTGAGTCACCAAGGGATTGGGGCTCAATCAATCATGATTGCCAAGAGGTCAATGAGTTGCATGATTGAAGAGGATATAAGCTAGATTTAATCTAAAGAGACAATATCTCCTGATCTCAATGAATTCCCTGATTCTTATCTCTCCCATTCTTTTATACCTTTCATTTATATTTTGCAAATTCTCAATTCTTTTTACATTCTTGCTATTTCTATTTCTACACTTTATTGCTTTCCTTTATTCCTTTGTCATTTATGTTTCCACCATTTATGATTCTGCACTTACAACTTATTCTGTTTAAGCTTGACTAATTCACCAATTAATTAAAATTGTTCAAATCTACCAATCTCTGTGGATACGATCCCACTCTACTGTGGGTTATTACTTGACGATAATTTTGGTGCGCTTGCCAAAGAGTGAAATCATCAATTTTATTGGGAGGGGAGTAAATCCGAACTCATTAAGTTTTATGGCGCCGTTGCCGGGGATTGGTTTGAATTTGACAATGATTAAATTAATTGAAGAGCTAGATTAAGCATTTTCATCTACCTTGTTGTTTTCTTTTTCTTTTTTTTGTGTGATCTTAAAATTTCCTTCTAATCTCTGATTTTCTTTCTCTTTTTTTTTGGGATCGTTTTAGCTATTCATTGTTTATACTTTCATTTTTCTAAATGTTTGATTAATTGCATCAACCAAGCTAACCACTAATCTTAACTAAGGAGATTTTTTCACTTGTCCTTTACTTGCTGTGCGTTGAGTGTATGACAGGCAGAAGAAGAGAAACTTCAACCTCTTTTGATAGTGAACCTGAGAGAACCTTCCTTAGATTGAGGAGGAAGGCTAGAGGCAATGGCATAGTTGGAGAAGAACTAGTGGAAGAAGATCTAACAACCACCATGGAAGACGAAGTGCACGACAACATTGGAGGAGGTGCTGGAAATGAAGCTGGGCAAGAGAGGAGAGTCTTAGGCTCCTACATCAACCCAAATCCAGGAAACTGTGGCAGCAGCATCCTCAAGCTAACAATTCATGCTAACAACACTAGTCCAGAATAATTGTTCATACGGAGGAAGTGCCCAAGAAGATCCAAATCAACATCTCAACACATTCTTGAGGATATGTGATACTGTAAAGTCCAATGGGGTACAACCTGACACCTACAAACTACTCTTGTTCCCTTTCTCACTCAAAGATAAGGCAACAAAGTGGTTGGAAGCATTTCCCAAGGAGAGCCTAACCACATGGGAAGATGTTGTGAATAAATTTCTTGCAAGATTTTACCCTCCACAGAGGATCAACAGGCTAAGAGCTGAGGTGCAAACCTTCAGATAGCTAGATGGTGAAACACTCTATGAGGCCTGGGAGAGGTTCAAGGATTTAACAAGAAAATGTCCACCAGATATGTTTAATGAATGGGTGCAGCTCCACATTTTCTATGAAGGACTAACCTATGAATCAAAGAAAACTGTGGACCACTCTTCAGGGGGTTCACTCAACAAGAAGAAGACCATTGAGAAAGGCATAGATGTCATTGAAACTGTAGCTGAGAATGACTACTTCTATGCTTCAGAAAGGGGCCAAAAAAAGGGGGTGTTGAAACTCAACTCTGTAGATGCCCTGTTGGCACAAATTGCATCACAACTAGCCACCTTGACTAAGAAGATGGAGAACAATCAAGTTGCAGTGGTTCATGATAGACCCAAAATGGCCTTAACCCTTTTATCTACCATTGCTAACCAACTTTGAGCCCATGATAGACCCTTTTGTTCTTAAATTTAGCAGATCAACACCCCTAAGTGAAAAATAATGAATGTCCCTGGATTTAGATCCTTGATTAGCTTAGGCAAGTGAGGGTGTGTGTCATTCAAATGGGAGGAAATACTTGGGAACTTGGGTAGATGTAAAGGTAAGTTTTTGTAATTGTAATGAAATATTCTGGGAATTGGGAACATACTCATGTAGTGAATGATTGGACCACATGCATTGGCACCCTTGTACATAAACCCCCCCCCCAAAAAAAGAAAGGGGACAAGCAAAGAAAAAAAAAGAAAGAAAAAGAAGAATGTAAAGAAAATGAAATAGATAAATAAAAGATACAAAAACATAGAAAAAGAAACAATAAAAAGGGGACAAATTGCCCCAAGGCAAAGCTAATAATAACCAATGCATATGGATTGTGAACTAAAGAGAAATACATAAGCATGTGAAAAAGGAATAAATGGGTAGCTAGGTTGTGTATTAGAATTGCATAGGTTATTGTATGTGTTAAGTGAGAGTCTAAGCTAATCAAAGATACAAATTGTAAGCTCACTTGACCATACATGCATCCTTACCCTCACCCTAGCCCCATTTCAACCACAGATAAGACCTCATGATAATTGTATGCATGCATTAAATAATTGTTGATTGTTAGATGAAAGACAAATCTTGGAAAGCATGATTAGGGGATAATTGAGTGACGAACCCTATACACTTAAGCGAATAGAGCGGATACACTTTCGGTGAGGGTTCGATGCTCAACTTCTTGTTCCTGGCTTTCACAAGTGTTCGTCTTGCAAGTTATGTGCACCTCATTTTGATGTTTGAATTGGTAGGATTCATGGACTATCATGTCACCTTAGCCCTATATATTCATATATGTTCTTGGAGGATAGATCCACCCTTAACCAAGTAGATAGATGCATTTGCATTAGTTGCATGTCATTAACCTCTTTCTCCTATGTCGTTCGGTCTTTCTATTTTTAGCATGAGGACATGCTTGGTTTAAGTGTGGGACGGTTTGATAAATCCCAATTTTGTGGGTTATCTGGTGTTGATTTAAGGGGATTTTGTCAATACTTTCCACACTTATCCACATAAAATTCATGGTTTTGTGTTTCCTTCATTATTTTGCCTCATGATTGAAAACATGCTTACTTGAGCCAAAAATGCTATATTTTGATCTCTTTTATTACCATTCGATGCCGTGATATGTTTGTTAAGTGATTTCAGAGTTTACAGGGCAAGATTGGTCTAGAAGATGGAAAGGAAGCATGCACAAGTGAGGAAACATGAAGCTTTGGAGCTTTGGAGTTTGAGCATCGACACACACGTGTACATTGTGTACAGGCGTGGATGCGTGCTGCTGGGAATCGGCGTGCACAGCTGACGCTTTCGCGTGTATGGGAAAAACCGCACTAACGCGCACGCGCACCTTGTGCGTACGTGTCGCGACCAGCACGTGACCTCATTAATAAAATCGTGGTTGGCAATTTTTGAGGCTTTCCAGGCCCAATTCTAAGCACACTCTAAAGGGAAAAGACCCTGGGATTGTAGGGGAAAAGGGGGGATCACTCATTACACACTTAGATACAATTTTTGTTAGTTTTTTTGGTTCTGGTTATTCTAGAGAGAGAAACCCTTGCTCCTCTCTAGATTTAGTTTGATTTTGATCTCCCATTGTTGAATTTCTGGATTGGATTTTGTTAATTGCTAGTTTTGACTACTTAATTTGAATTCCCTAGTATAATTTTGCTTAGATCTTGTGTTGAATTATGTTATCTTGTTATTTTCCAATTTTCTACCCATTTCATGAATACTATGGATCTTGAATTCTATGATCACATTGATGTTTTCTATGATCATTAGTGTTATTTGAGTTATTCTTTATAGATAATTGTTAGTGGGTCCTTATAATTTCCAATTTAATTGCAATTTGAACATGTCTATTCTTAGTGCATTCCATGTGTTTGATGAAATGTTTCATTTGATTATGGAGTAGTTCTCTTTACTCTTGGTCTAAGCTATGAGAATTGGGTAACCTTGAGTCATTGGATCTCATTGGAGTATTGATTGGAGAACCCTTAATGGTCAAGTTGACACCCATTGACACCAACCCACTACTAATCTAATTAGTAGATTGGTTGGGACTTATGGGTTGAAATTGATCAAGCCACTTGACGTACCTCAAACCTAGGAGTAGATGTTACGTACTTAAGGTTCTTGGAGGTAGACTTAGTGGGTTTGGTTCCTCACAATTAGCAAATTATGGTTATAGACAAGGATGGTGACCCCAATCCCCATGCTTAGCCAAGAGTTCTTTTTATTATTCATATTTGAAAACTCAAAATCTCCCTTGTTTAGTTCTAGCTTTAGTTCATTGCTTAATTCTAAAGTAGAAGTAGATTATAGGATCTCTTGAATTGGTTACTTGATTTAGTTCCTTGCATTTTAAGTTTCCTAGCACGATAAGTTTAGTAGTTTAATTTCGTGTTATGACTTCCAACCCCGGATTTCTAACCAATGTTAATGCACATGTTTGCTCATTCTTCGTGAGACAACCCGAGGTTTGAATACTTCGGTTAAACTTTTATTGGGGTTGAACTTGTGACAACCAAATTCCTCTTTTAAATTTGATCCGAGGATTAGTCATCGGTTTGGAGCTATACTATTGACGAATCCATTTTGTGAAATTCCAAACCGGTACTTGTACTTGGCTTATCAACACTTCAGAAGGGGTGCTGAGATTCCTCTCCTGCATAGGACGTCGTGTACTAGGGTGTAATATTGTGCTTCTTGTATGAGCCTTTTTGCTTCCTTCTTTTCTGTGGGAAGTATTTCGGACTTGAGGTAGTTGATTTTGGGGGTCATCCACCCTAGGTACTGGTCTGATATGCTTAAGTCCTTCTCTTTCCTTGAAGTTGATGGGTGCTGTAAGGTTTCTTGGATGAAGCTTCTATTGTTGCCCCCTGGCTTGATGCTGGCTAGTTTTGATAGTGCGTCGGCTCAGGCATTTTGTTCCAGAGGTGTGTGTTAGATCTCATATTTTCTGAAGTTTCCGAGCTGTTCTTTGGTCTTGGCCAGGTACCTTTTCATAGTGGGATCCTTTGCTTGGTAGCTTTCTTCTATCTGGGATGTGATTACTCGTGAATCACTGAAGATGGTAAGCTCTTGTGCTCCGACTTCCCTAGCCAGCTTCAAGCCAGCTAGTAGGGCTTCATATTCTGCTTGATTATTTGAGGCGGGAAACTCAAATCTTAAAGAGAGTTCAAGTTGGGTGCCTTGGTCGCTTTTTAGGATAACGCCTACCCCACTTCCGGCTTTGTTCGATGAGCTGTCAACGTAGAGGTTCCATTTTATGGGGTCCCCGGGGTGTCTGTGTACTCTGCAAGGAAGTCGTTCAAGTACTGAGACTTGATGGCAGTGCGAGCTTCATATTTGAGGTCGAATTCGGAAAGCTCAATTGCCCATTGTAGAATTCTTCCCGCCAGGTCTGTTTTCTGCCAGATTCCCTTCATAGGTTGATTAGTCTGTACCCTGATGGCGTGGGCTTGGAAATATGGTCGAAGTCGCCAGGAGGCGAGTACGAGGGCGTAGGGGAATTTTGTAAGGCCCTTCATAGGTCGAAGTCTGTACCCTTGTAAGGCCTTGCTAACAAAGTAGATAGGTTGTTGTCCGTTGTCATCTTCTCTGACTAGCAATGATGCTATCGCCCGACCTCCTACGGCGAGGAATAGTATCAAGTCCTCTCCTTGTCGTGGTCGAATCAGGATGGATGGTTGTCCCAGGAATGTTTTGAAGTCTTGGAAGGCTTGTTCGCAATCTGGGGTCCATTCAAACTTCTTTTCCTTCCTTAATATTGCATAGAAAGGGAGGGATTTTATAGTGATCCGGCTAGAAACCTGGACAGGGCCGCTAGTCTTCCATTCAACTGCTGTACCTCTTTCACATAGGTCGGGCTGCTCAAGTTGAGTATAGCCTGGCATTTGTCTGGGTTTGCCATCCCTCTCTGGGTAAGCATGAACCCTAGTAATTTGCCAACTTCTATCGCAAAGATAGATTTTGTGGGTTTTAGTCTCATTACGTGCTTTCTTATGGTACCGAATATTTTGGCAAGGTCGGGCAGAAGTGTTTCTTCTTTTTGGGTTTTTACTAGCATGTCATCTACATAGACTTTCATTAGCTTCCCGATGTGATCGTCGAATACTTTGTTCATTAAACTCTGATATGTGGCCCCTGCGTTCTTGAGCCCGAACGGCATTACTATGTAGCAGTAGTTTGCCTTTGGGATTAGGAACGAGGTTTTCTCTTGGTCCAATTGATGCATTGGGATCTGATTGTACCCTGAGTAGGCGTCCATAAAGGAGAGGTACTTGTATCCTAACGACGCGTCGACCAGGGAGTCTATATTCGGGAGGGGGTAGGGGTCTTTTGGGCAGGCTTTGTAGAGGTCGGTGTAGTCAACGCACATCCAACACTTTCCATTTGGCTTTTTTACCAATACAACGTTGGCCAGCCACAGTGGGTATTTAACCTCCCTTATGAACCCTACTTCTAGCAAGGCTTGCACCTATTCTTCCACGACTTGTGATCTCTTCGAACCGAGTTTCCTGTGCCTTTGTTGTATTAGTCGAGATCTGGGGTATACGGGCAGTTTGTGACACATTAAGCCGGGGTCTATGTTGAACATGTCGGTGCCTTTCCTGGCAAAGAGGTCGGAATTCTCCCTTAAAAAGGTTATTAGCAGCTCTTTGAGGTTTCCTTGTAGGGTTTCTCCTATACTTGTTGTTTTGTCTGGGGTATCTCCGATTTGTATCTCCTTGGTTTCGCCTTCTGGCTGGGGACGGAGCTCATCTTGAGCCCGGGCCCCTCCAAGTTTGATTGCGCTGGCCTCTTTTCCTCTAGGATCTCCCTTAAGGCTCAGACTTTCATTCTAGCAGTGTCGTGCGAGCTTTTGATCTCTTTTGATGGTGGCTATGCCTTCTGGAGTTGGGAACTTCATGCATAAGTATGGAGTGGAAACTACTGCGGTGAGTTGATTTAGGGTCGTCCGGCCTATAAGGGCATTATATGCAGAGTTCACATCGACTACAATATAGTCTATGCTCAGCATTCTGGACCGAGCTCCCTTCCCGAATGTGGTGTGCAGTGGGCTGTATCAGAGGGGTTGGATTAGAGTGTCTCCTAACCCGAATAGGCTGTTGGGATAAGCTCTTAGCTCCTTTTCTTGTAATCCGAGCTTGTCGAAGGCGGATTTGAATAGGATGTCTGCCGAGCTTCCCTGGTCAACCAGTGTTCGGTAAAGGTTGGCATTGACCAGTATGATGGTAACGACTATAAGATCATCGTGGCTAGGGATGATACCAGTGGCAACTTCTTTGGTGAAAGAAATGGTGGGGAGGTCGGGTGACTTACTCCCCTCTCTGACATGGTATACCTCTTTAAGATGTCTTTTGTAGGACGACTTAAAGATCCCTCTCCTGCGAATCCTCCGTTGATCATGTGAACGTTCCTTTCCAAGGTGTGAGGGGGGCATTTTGCCCATCCTCCCTCTTCATCCCTCCGTCTCTTTTTTGGCTCATTCCTTCTGTTGGCTAGGAATCGATCTAGTCTTCTTTCTCGGGCCAGTTTTACTATGACATTTTTTAAGTCATTGCATTCGTTTAGGGGGTACCCGTAGATTTTATGGTATTTCCTGGGCTTCTCTGCCGACTGGTCTTCTTTCTTTCTTGGCTCTTTGTCTTTGTCCCGTAGGGGGGGTAAGAGAAGCCAGATTTGGAGCTCTTTCCTAATCGAGAGTTTTCCTCCATGTTGATATATTTCTCCGCTCATTCTTGTACCTCATTCAGGGATGTCAGATGCTTCTTGGATATGGAGTGGCTGAAGGGACCTTCCCGCAGGCAGTTGATAAGTCCCATTATAGCCGCTTCTCTGGGAAGACTCTGTATGTTGAGGCACGCTTTGTTGAATCTTTCCATGTAGCTTCGGAGGCTTTCCCGATCTCCCTGCTTGATCCCTAGCAGACTTGGAGCGTGTTTGGTTTTGTCCTTTTGAATGGAGAATCTGGCTAGGAATTTTTTGGCGAGGTCATCGTAGGATGTCATCGAAGCTGTCGAACCATTTTATGGCCATTTTGGTGAGAGTAATCGGGAAGGCCTTGCAACGAGTTGTGTTCGAGGCGTCCGTGAGATACATTCGACTCTTAAAGTTTCTAAGATGATGGCTTGGATCGGATGTTCCATCGTATGGGGTCATGTTAGGGGCCTTGAAGTCCTTTGGGACTTTAGCCTTCATGATTTCCTTTGTGAATGGGTCTTGCTTTCTGTGGGGGCTGGTTTCGTGATTGGGTCGAGTAGTTTTAGTTTTGTGGTCGGCTTCGAGTTTATGGAGTTTGGTACACGAAATCGTGAAACACAACTTCGTACAGCTGACCAGCAAGTGCACTAGGTCGTCCAAGTAATACCTTACGTGAGTAAGGGTTGATTCCACGGAGATTGTCGGCTTGAATCAAGCTATGGTCACCTTGTAAATCTCAGTCAGGCAGATTCAAATGATTATGGGGTTTTGATTATTAAAATAACAAACTAGTACATAAAATAGGATAGAAATACTTATGCAATTCATTGGTGGGAATTTCAGATAAGCGTATGAAGATGCTTTGTTCCCTCTGAGCCTCTGCTTTCCTATTGCCTTCTTCCAACCATGTGTTACCTCCTTCCATGGCAAGTTATATGATCCTCTCGGATGAAAACAAATCCATCTGCGCTGTCACTGCAGGGCTAATCATCTGTCGGTTCCCGCTAGCGTCGGAATAGGACCATTGTCCTTTTTGCGCACTGTCACTTGCACACAACATTTGCAGGTTTGAAGCTCGTCATAGTCATCCCTTCTCAGATCCTACTCGGAATACCACAGACAAGGTTTAGTCTTTTCGGATCCCAGGAATGCTGCCAATGGTTCTAGCCTATACCACGAAGATACTAATCTCACAGACTCGGTCCCCTGTATTAGATATCCAAAAGAGTATACTCCAGTTGGCGTCTAATGACTATGTTCAACATCATGTAGACCGCTTTTGTTGTTGTCAGGCACGCGGATCTTGGCTAAGCGAGTAACAAAGATTGGGTGATTGTCACGGGTCACCCCTTTATTCTGACTTAACTGAATGAAGAACAAGAGTATATCTTGCAAAATAAGTAGGCGTGAATTGAAGGAAAAACAATAGTATTTGCATTAATTCATGAGGAACAGCAGAGCTCCACACCTTAATCTATGGTGTGTAGAAACTCCACCGCTGAAAATACATAAGAACAAGGTCTAGGAATGGCCGAATGGCCAGCCTCCCAAAAGTGATCAAAAGATCAAAAGATGATCCAAAGATGAAAATACATTAGTAAAAGGTCCGATTTATAGTGAACTAGTAACCTAGGGTTTAAAGAAATAAGTAAATGATGCAGAAACACACTTTCGGGGCCCACTTGGTGTGTGCTTGGGCTGAGCATTGAAGCTATCACGTGCATAGGCTTCTCTTGGAGTTAAACGCCAGCTCTGGTGCTAGTTTGGGCATTTAACTCCAGCTTTTCTGCCAGTTTGGGCATTTTACGTCAGAATTTTTATGCTGACTTGGAATGCCAGTTTGGGCCATCAAATCTCGGGCAAAGTATGGACTATTAAACATTGTTGAACAACCCAAGATGTCTACTTTCCAACGCAATTGATAGCATGCCTATTGGGATTTGGTAGCTCCAGAAAATCCATTTCGAGTGCAGGGAGGTCAGAATCCAACAGCATCTTCAGTCCCTTTTCAGCCTCTGAATCAGATTTTTGCTCAGGTTCCTCAACTTCAGCCCGAAAATACCTGAAATCACATAAAAACACACAAACTCATAGTAAAGTCCAGAAATGTGATTTTTGCATAAAAACTAATAAAAATATACTAAAAACTAACTAAATCATACTAAAAACTACCTAAAAACAATGCCAAAAAGCGTATAAATTATCCGCTCATCAGAGTTTCTCTTCCAGCTTCTGGCACCGTCTTATTTCTCTTTGTAGATCTCGCTCAGCTTCTCGTTTTTGCTCGGCCTCTTGTTCAAACTATTTGAGGTGGTCTTACTGCTCACGGATGGCATCTAGGATTTCTGCATTCTGGGGTTGCTTGTCCCCCTTGGAGTGGTGTGCATCCTTTGATGAGGTTGGTATGGCATCCGTGTTCTTTGTTGGTGTTCCTTCTTCCAATCTAGAGGTGTGGTCATTGGTAGAGGGGTTGTTTGCCATGATGGTGAGATGACTTCTAGGTTCCCTGGCAACGGCGCTAATGTTCCGAGGGTTACCTGAAACAGGAAGGTCGATCTTGGATGAGATCTTCTGGTTAGGTCAAGGTTGCCACGCCCGACTTGTTGGAATGGAGGATGTTGTTGGTCCTCATTCACTAGGGGGTGGTGGTACCTGCAAGAGACTCCGATGCTTAAGTCAGTACGGGCTTTAGGCAGGTTTTTCGTAGAATTGGAGTATGAGTTATACCTGGGTACTCTAGTGTATTTATAATAGTGTTTGATGATCTTTCTTTTTAGATAAGTTAGTTATCTTATCTTATCTTTCGCGGGTGAGATCTTATCTTTGGCCAACTGCCTTTTAGTAGGCGGTGGTTCTTTCACTTTGGGCCTCCTTGGGCCTCTATGGCAATTGTCCGAGCTATTTGTGAAGAGGTCCTTAGTGGGCCAACCTTTCATGAGGCTGGTTCCTTTGTCTTTGGCTGGTCCAACCCGATAACTCGGGTTAGGGTATGAACACTCTTCTTATTCCTCTTCTTGTTCTTCCTCCTCTTTTTCTTCTTCTTCGCCAAATCCACCCTCCGCTGCACACACGCAAGGCCGCACCACAACTTCCTTCCGCCGACTACCGCCGCTCCCTCCGTCACGACTCACAGTGCCTTAGGCCACCACGGCTCCCCTACTCGCGATGCGCAGTGCCTCTGACCCTCATGGTTCCCTCATCGTGTCACGCAGCCCGCCAAACGCTGTAGCTCCCTCCATAGGGATGTGCAGCACCTCTGGCCCCTGCGACTCCCTCTTTCACGTTGCGCAGTCCAGTCGACGACCGCGACTCCTTCCTCTCATCGCTTCTCCTCTTCTTCTTCTATTTGGAAGTTTTTTTTGTCATAAGTTTCAGATGTGTTTTATCTTATATTTTGGATTTTTTTAATAGTTTTAGATATTTTTTACTTAGTTTTTAGATGTTCTTTTTAAATTTTTTTGGGATATTTTGTGTTATTAGGTTTTGGATTTATAAAAATAATTTTGAATATATCTTTTCTGTTAGGTTTTGGATGTTTGTTTGGATATTTTTCTCATAAATTTTGGCTATTTTTTGGATGTTTTGGATGTTTTTAATTTTTGTATTTTGGATGATATTTTTTAATAGTCTCAGATGCTTTGTGCTTAGTTTTTAGATTTTTTAGATTTTTTATTTTTTGTTTTATTATGTTTTGGATTTTTTATAATGATTTTGAATGTCTTGTGTTTGTTATGTTTTGGATGTTTGTCTTTATTATGAATTTTTAAAATATTTTGAAAATTTTAAAATGATTTTACAATCATTTTAAAAGTTTGTTATTATTTAGTTTTAGATTTTTTTAGATTTTGAATATTTTTTTCATTTGATTTTGGATTTTTTCATTAGATTTTGAATGTTTCTTTGTTTTCAATTTTGAATAATATTTTAATAGTTTTAGATATTTTTTTTAGTTGTCGAATATTTTTTTAATGTTTCCTTTGTTAGGTTTTAAAAATTTTAAAATAATTTTGGATATTTCTTTAGGTTTTGGATGATTTTTTTGTTACGTTTTAGATTTTTTTGTTAGAAATTTTTAAAAATAATTTTGAAAATTTTAAAATGATTTTGAATTGAATTTTGGAAATTTTAAGATGTTTTAGTAAATAATTTTTGAATGTTTAAAATAAATTTTAGAATTTTTAAAATAATTTTAAATAATTTTGGATATTTGTTATTATTGTGGTTTAGCTATTTTTTTTTAGATTTTGAATTTTTTTTATGATAATTTGAATTTATGTGTTCTCTAAAAAAATGTTGGTTGACTATAATTAGCTGCACTCTTTGTTAATTTCTTAACGTGATTGTTTTTGAAAAAAATAATCGTAAACATTAGGAACATAAAATATATTTTAACCTTAAATTTTTATAGCAATGTAAATAATATTTTTTATTGTGGATAGTTGATCAACAATGAAACGAAAAGATTCAACGCAAAAGTTTTAAAATATAAATTACAATTTGAAAAAGGAGTAAAGAAATATATTTTTTATTTGAAAAAATACTATTCTTCTCCTCTATGAGATATTAAAATGATACTCCTCTTTCATTTATTTATAAAATGTATATTCTCATCCCTTCTAACTTTTAAAAAATCTCCTCTTTAATCTATTTTAAATTTTTTTGTGTTATTTAATGTTAACTTTATCCATTTAAAAAAATAAATTATTTTTATAAAAATATTCTTTAGCAAAAATTTTATTTTTTATTATTAAATTTTACTTACCAAAATA